>NC_135850.1:2112500-2712500 GCF_029677425.1 Wolffia australiana
TATGATATAGTTAACGAATTTGGAAGTCCAATAAAGGTGCTGGTTCATTAGAGTCATTAATTAGGATGATTCATGGGCCTCGAGGGTCACATACAAATGGTATTTTGTAGATTGAAATATTTAGTTAAAGGTTGCTGTTTTTTGTGAAAAATATCCACTTAGTACAAATAGGGGAACACCTTGAATGAAATTCACCCAGGCCAAAATTCAGGGCCCTATCCTTCTTCCCCCTTCTTCCCTTGTGTCCTCTCCATTCCTTATGCAATTGGAACAACGTAACAATGACGGTGGAGGGAGAAGAATATTCATCATGATTGAGGATATTTGACATGCTAGAGATCTCACCGATATGTCTAGAGGCTATAAACTTGAGTAGCTCGACACATCTCACTTGAGGAACAAATAAATCATGGATCTGATCCGTGCATCAGTGGTTTGATCAATAATTTTGAATGCCATTTCAATTCTGTTCAATGTCTTCATAAAATAATTTTCTAAGTCAACATATACATATTTACAATTTTATGACATTAAATTTGTAAATTTCTTTTCTAAGTCAAAAATATTTTTACTATGTTTTCACATTATATTCAAGAGAATTATTTTGTGAAGTCAAAAATTATATTTCTAAAACATTTATGAATTTTGAATTAGTTAATGGGTTTTCTAACTTTAAAGGGTTTCCTAAATTTTCGTGGCATGCTGGCCATCCACCACATGAGCAAAAAAAGAGAGAAAATTGGATGTGTAGGAAGTATTCAACTTCAAATCGTAATCTCTAACCTCCAGATGGAGTTTAACGTTAAAATTTGATACTAGATTGTTTCCAATATCATCTATCCATTCAAATGGTTGGATCCATAAATTATTCAGGTAAACATCATTCTGTAACTTGTCCTAGTTTATTAAGTAGAGTGAATGAAATTTCTTATAAGGATCCATCAAGTTTTCTTGGTGTTCATCACCAATTGAAGTTCTAAAGTGAAAGAGAAATATAGGGGCTCTCCCTCGGTTAGAAGTATCTTTGGTCCTTTTTGAATATAATTAGGTACGGTGCATCTTCTTGTGTTTACTTCTTTGTCTCATTCTCAACATAACCATATATTCAAATACACCCATTCACATCTATTCATTGCAATCAACCTATCCTAATACATGTCATCTGTAGCATCCTTACATGTTACCTTTTCATCTGTCATCATCATTCACACACCCACATATTTTATTGATTATAGATATTCATTATTCCATATAACTATATTCACTTATCATGTTCCTCATCTGATCTTACTCTTAATTTATATATATTTTCTCTCATCCCCTAAAATATGTCATTATTTCATTATAATGTGATTATTTTTGAGTTACCATTTTTAATCAAGAGACTAATGAGAAAGAAAGGCACAACATTTGAAGGCCAGAAGGGGCATCATTGGAGCAGCCATGGTTCCACATGTAGAGTGCCCAACAGCCGTGACTGGTGAACACATCTCTCTAGAAGGCTTGGCAGTAATAAAGAAGATGTGACCAATGAGTAACGGTGCTCACGAAAGCCCGCCATGGCATGTACACATGCGCTCAAGTAGGGACAACACAATATGGATATATATACACTCAAGCAGATGCAAGGTATGCAGCCCAAAAAGGCCTACAGAGTGCATATCCATATCTAAAGCCCACCATGCACAATAAGCCAAACATATTTCTACCCTCCAAGTCATAAGTCCCTGGACACATGATATTAGATTAATTATCTATTTAAGAAAAAAATATTTGGGAATTATATGGGCTCTTTGATTTGTCAAAATTTTCATACAGAATGGCAAGTCGAAGAGAAAGCACATCACCACCCACGGGCCATGATACTAACACAATAAGAATAATTAATGTACGGGTTTTGAGCTGACCCCGCCCGAAGCCCATGTCATAGAGGTCTGTTATTTTAAGAGGCTACATTAAAATATCAATCATCCAATCTTTCTAAAGATCAAACAGTAAGATACATACCTTTGTCTTATACTTTTTTTCTTCTTTTGTTAGGCAATGAACTAGCAGTGCTGGGTGCTGACAAGGACAAATCAGAAGGGAACATTTGTTAGGGTGGCTGGTGAGGCAATGCTGATGTGGATTGAGAAAAATTATATCCAAAGAGGTTCTATGGCTAAAAATTAATCACAACCATTGAATATTTCTGTAGAGAGATAGATTAGCTGAGGGAAAGTTGTCCAGTTCCTCCCTTAGTCCTTGGCCTTTTCACGCCAAGTTCTAGATTTTGACAATGGGACGAGAAATAAAAGGTCCAGCACCATTGAGGAAGCTTTGAAACGGTCCCACATTGATCAACTGAAAAAGTATCACCCTGTTGACCTATAATATCTCCTCTTTTCACTTTCATTGGGATATTGCTTCCTTGAAATTTAAATATCTTGAATCATAAGGGAAGGTTATCCTCTTCCTTTTCATTTCTCTTCAATCTTTTCAGTGGAAGGATGTGACAAATGTTAGACCTGAATAAATGATGTGGATAAGTTGGTATTAGAGAAGACAACTACTGATGAACTTGGGGGACGATGGTGCCAAAATAGGGAAGGTTGAATCTGGCGGTGATCATCATATGGTGGCAAAATCTGGTAGGTCAAAGATCCAATTCATTTAAGTGAGACTAATGTTGAATATATACATGTACATATATAATAAGTAAAAAATATACGTATGTTTTTATCTTATTGTTTATGACACATGTCATGCTCAGAGATGTAGAATGCAGATGTTGATGAAACAAAGCAAATCTTCAAAAATGGGAATATTGAGGGACTTTCAACTGTAAAGGAAAAATGATGAAGTTGCAACAGTGCAGATGAGGTGAGAGAATATTTAATCTAATGAATGGACCCGACAGCTCCGACTTTAACTCTTGCATCTGATAATCCAAAATGCAGATTAAACTGAATTTTCTAGGGTGGCTTTATCTTTTTCCCTCTTTCTATTCCTACCCTCAGGTCTATAAGTTTGTAGCATGGCTCGTTGTAAGACTTATCCTTAGAGTTTCTTCCTACATTTGTGGGTTTATTGAAATAGAGTGAGTTTTACAGGATTCAGGGGGAACGTAAGGATCTAGCGTGGGTACTTGTTTGACATTGTTTCCTTTAAACATCATCATTAGTTTAAAATAATCATCGATATCATCACATCATGTCTTTCTGCATTCTACCACATTTTACGCCTTTCATATATTATCACCACCCCTATTTCATACATCCTTATTTCATCGCATCTCTACCTATATATCGTAAATGTTACCCCTACTTCATCATGATTATTAGGATACATTTGTTTCCCCTATCTTCACATTTCAATCCATCACAGTTACTGTTCTTGGGCTGTCATTGTCACTTCATCCTTTGTGTCTCATCACTTCTTCTATATGCTATTATTTATATTAATAATATTAATATTTTTTATAATTCATTATTACCTATTAACTCATCTTAAGATTCCAAATTTTGTACGTATCTCTTGTTATCACTTTGATCTCTACTTAATAACTATAAATCCCTAATTACTGCTCCCATTAGGAATGATTCATCATCATCACTAAGATTTATTTACATGATTACATTCAATAAACTTTTGATTCAGCTCAATAGTGAGCAATGAATAATTAAAACAAAAGTTTTTGAGTTTACAGGGAAGCACCCATTTTTACGTGCCGAAGCCAGAAAGACATGAGCATCACCAATTTTTCTTTTTTCCTCATTTCACTCACTTAACTAATAAGACTATGGTAATTATGTCTACTTGATCTTTAAGAATAGTTGGAGAAGAAGGAGAGATTCATTATATCATCGATCATGAATCAGAAGACTAAATTTCAAATCAGAGTCAATGTATAAAACTTGATCATATCACATTGTGTGGAACTACTTCCACTCTTGACTTTCTCCATGAGAATCCAACAATAACAATTAAATATGGGTCATGCATTTGAGGGAATGAATGAGTTTGGAGATATGTTATGAAGGTATTTATTTATCTCTTAATGAGTTATTTTAGAAATTTTCTTGTTACATAGGGGCTGATGAGGTAGTAATCCTAAAATAAAGGGGACATGAGTGATGTTTGGTTAGTCTATATAATACAAAGTTGTCAATAGATACTTATTCCATTAACAAAACAAATTTATGGATTTGATTTTTCTTATAAATCAACTACACTTACATGCCACATTTATGTTAATTTAAAAAGATATTCATTATTATTCTCAAGTCATGTTTATAATGAAGTCTCTGAATACATGGATTTGAGGGAGTGAATTATGATACACTCTTAATACAGTGACTAATTATTGTTATTATTGCATTCTGAATATTCATATTGAAAGGATAGTTGATATGAAGATTGTAGAGTAATAGGGTTTTGATTAAAATTAAAACATGATGTGACCACGTCCCTTACATAAGAGGATCTCCCGATAGATGGAGGGAGAGAGAGAGAGGAGAGGAGATAGAGATAGAGATAGATAGATAGAGAGAGAGTAGAGAGAGAGACAGAGGGGGAGAGAGAGACAAAGGGGGAGAGAGGGAGAGAGAGAGGAGAGGAGAGGAGAGAGAGAGAGAGGAGAGGAGAGGAGATAGAGAGAGAGAGATATATAGATAGGGAGAGGAGAGAGAGAGAGAGAGGGAGAGAGAGAGAGAGAGAGATGTGGGTCGGGGCCCACTTACATAGCCCATAAAGGGGCTCCTCTTCTCACATTGCCTCTCAAGCTGGAGTAGAGATGTCATATAGGCCCAGCTTGCCCGAGGAGATGTTGTAGGATGTCACGTTTAGCTCTTTAGTGAATATATCTGCAAGTTGATCTGTAGAGCCCACATAGGGTGTAGAAATAAGTCCTGCGATGATACGATGATGAATGACATGGCAGTCAATTTCAATATGCTTGGTACGCATGGAAAATGTTTGGTTGTTGGCAATGAACATAGTCGCTTGATTGTCACACATCATCGGCATCGCCCCCTTAACTAGAAAGCCATGTTCAAATAAGAAGTTATGCACCCATAACATCTCGAAAGACATCTCAGCCATTGCTCGATATTCTTCCTCGACATTGGATACCGATATGACAGAGTGCTTGTGACTTCGCCAAATTACAAGATTACCACCCACGTACATGTAGTAGCCAATCGTAGACTTGCGGTCTTGACGATCGCCCACAAAGTCGACATCAGAGTACCCGACGACCTGTAGATGACCATGACGTCGGAAGATAAGTCCTCGTCCTGGGGCATATTTTAGATATGCAAGTAGACGTAGAGTGGCTTCCCAATGAACTTCTTGAGGGGCATGCACAAACTAGCTCAGAACATTTACGATGAAGGCGATGTCGGGCTGAGTCTGCATAGCGTAGATAAGCTTCCCAACCAGGTGTCAATACCGTTTAGGATCCGTATATAGTGGATAAGTAGTACTCCAAAGCTAAGGCTTGCTATCTATCGGGGATGCATAGGGCTTGCATCCAGATTGACCGGCTTCTAACAAAATATCAAGGATATACTTGCGTTGATTAAGAACAAGAGTGCCTGGTCGAGATGCAAATTTAATGCCAGGGAAATACTTAGGTTCCCCTAAGTCGCGAATATCAAGATGCCGATGTAGGAAAGTCTTGACATGCTGAATACCCACACGATCACTACCCGTGATAATCATGTCCTCCACATATATCGCAAGAATAATACACCCAACCGAAGTAGTCTTGCGAAAGACGGTGGGCTCCACGTCACAAGCCACTAGTCCACATGTCAAGATGAGGTCATCAAACTTCTTAAACCACACCCGCGGACTCTATTTGAGGCCATAAAGAGAGCGATGAAGAAGGCATACCTTATCATGTTCACCCTCAATCGAATAGCCAGGAGGTTGCTCCATATAAACACACTTAGAGAGATCGCCATATGGATATATCAAGTTTGTGCAGTTGCTAGTCATGATTGACCGCCATGGTAAGAAGTATAGGGATAGAATTAAGCCAAACCACCAGAGAGAAGGTTTCCTCATTGTAGATTTTGTGAACCTGTGAGAAATCTCGAGCGACCAACCGAGCTTTATAGGGATAAATAGTGCCATCATGATGATATTTGAGGATGAACACCTGACGACACCTAACGACAGCTGACGACATTTGTAGTAGCCGGTAGACCGACAAGCTCCCACGTACCTTGACGAACAAGAGCTGGATACTCTTCATCCACATCATCTTTCCAGTGAGGAATCAATAATGCAGACTCATCAGATTAAGGAATAGATTATGGAGCCAAGGCCATGGTGAATGCTCGATAAGAAGCAGAAAGTCTGCGTACGAGACCACATTAGAGTATGGATGAAGAGTGCAGGAGCGTGTACCTTTCTGAAGTGCGATCGAAAGATGAAGATCATCGGAAGGCGGACTTGAGGAGGACGTAGATTGGTCTTAAGCACGAAGCTCAAAGGGGGGGGGGTGATGAGCTAGGAGCCGGAAGGAGAGAAAGAGGTTGGGACAGAAAAGTGATTGGTGATAGTAGGTTCTGGGAGCAGAAGTAATGCCCGTAGAGGAACATAGGGTAATGGAAGAGGCAAGTCAGGTGCAAGATGGGGAGCGACCAAGTCAATCGAGAAACCAGGAGGAGATGATCCCGAGAGCTCCCAAGATGATGAGGTCGTGGGAAAGAAAGGGGTCGACTCATGAAATGTAACATTGCCCAAGACAATGTACCGTCGACTCTCGATAAGGCAGATCTTGTATCCCTTCTGCGTGCGAGAGTAGCCAACAAACATTCCCTTGGTCGCCCATGGAGCAAGTTTGGATTTAGTAGTGGAATGGTCATGAGCAAAGGCTACACACCCAAATATACAGGGCGGTAAGGGAAATATCTCTCTCTCAGGGTGAAGTCGATGAAGAGGGACATCACCACCAAGAGGTGTAAAAGGAATGCGTTGATGAGAAACGTCGATGTCATGATAACATCCACCCAAAACTCATGAGGGACATTCATCTCATATAGGATCGTTTGAGTCATGTCAAGAAAATGATGATGCTTTCGCTCAGCTATGCCATTATGTTGAGAGGTATGAGGGTACAATGTTTGGTGAATAATATCAGTTGATGTGCACAAATCTTGAAATTCATGTTGGACAAGTTCCGCAACATTGTCCTTACGGATGATCTTCAGAGTACACGAGTACTGAGTTGAAATCTCCTAAAGAAACTGACGGATCATTAGAAGAGCATCGGTGCGGTCGGTCAGGAGATGGACCCATGACACACGAGAGTAGTCATCGATAAGAACCATGTAGTAGCAAAAAACAAGTGTAGAAGGAACGTGTGATGGACACCAAATATCACAATGCACTAAATCGAAAGGTTTCATACTAATAGATTCAGTACTTTGAAAGGTAGCACGATGATGTTTTCCCATCTGACATGACTCACAAACAAAATCCTTAATTGTCCCCCAAGGAAGAGCTTGGTGAAGCTTGGTGATACTAGGATGGCCAAGTTGACGATGCCACTCAAGAGAGGAAGAAGAATGGGAAAGGTGATAAGAAAGGCCAGTAGATGGAGTATTGGAGACGAGCTCATAAATGCCACCCCGAGTCTTATGCCCCAAACCAATCTGTGCGCTGGTCCTCAAGCCGTGAAACACACAATGATAGGGTAAAAATGTCACCAAGCATAGAAGAGTCTCAGTCAAGGTACTAATAGAGATAAGATTGACTGGAAAGCTTGTAATATAGAGAACATCATGAAGCGGAAGCTGAGATGTAAGAGATGTAGTGCCTTTGACAGTAACCAAACAAGAGCACCCATACGCAAAAAATACAGATTCGGGGTGAGACGTGTCGCAAGGTGAGAAAGTATAGTGTCATCACCCGTTACGTGAAGTGATGCCCTAGAGTCAATAATCCAAGACCCTGAAAGGGAGAGTGAGGGATAGTACCTTTACCAGAGGTAGAGGGACTGCGCGTAGCAATGGTTTGGGGTGGCGAAGTTGGCCATAAGACCACCAAGAGAAGTGTTTGCCACATAAGATGGAGTAGCCAGTATAGAGGAGGAGGGTTGCACAAACCCTAGAGGTGGCAACGATGGAGGAGCTGATGAAGAAAGGACATGAGGAGGATGTCTGGGTGGATAGCCCAACTTATAGCATCGAGAGAACGAATGCATCAGTCGAGAGCAATGAATGCATGGAGGACCTGTATATTTGCTTCGACGTCGATTAGAAGTTCGATCAACTAATTGTTGAGAATCGCTAGAGCTTCTCCTAGTGGTGGCCAATATCGCAGGAGAAGAAGTAAGTGGGGCTGAAGAGTCTGATGATGCAATAGGAGTGGACGAAGAAAGTCCCTTGATGGGAGTGAGGCTGTCCACTCATTGAGTTGCATGAAAGACATCATCCTGGGAGGGAAGAGTCGCACCACTCAAAAGGGAGCCACGAATCTGTGTACATATGGCCGTAGGGATAGAGTTAAGGAAGATGGATACTTGTAACTCCTTTCAATAACGTCTTTGCTCTGCTAGGTCCAGAGTGTATGGCTGATAGACCTGTAGTTGAGAGTCACATCCACGAAGAGTAGCATATACCGTCTCAAGAGAACTTTTGAGCCTTGAAGTTTAAAAATCTTTTCAAAAATGTCAATGGTAGATGCGATATTACTCTTCGGACCATACATCTGGAATAACTCATCCCATATCTTCTTTGTCGGGGATATAAGCTTCAATGAGTCAACGTGATCAGAAGATAGCATCTTAAGGAGCCATGTAGTGGCTGTACGACCACGTTGATCTAGTGCGCATAATGCGGATCATCAGGCGGCGGTGGATCTTTTGTCCGAAGAGAATCGTGCTGATGTATTTGTAGAAACCAATGGAAACTCGCTGACCATGTGATATAACTTGAGCCACGACCACAAAAAATGGAACATGATGCCTGCAACTGAGAGATAAAAGGGTGGACTGGTCCATTGTTAAGCTGTGTAGGCATATAAGTAGGGTCCATCGCAAGTAAATATGCTGAATATGGGAATCGTTGGTAGATCACCTAGAGTGGCTGAGAGAACGTGTACCTGCCGAGAGGAATGTAGCCGGCATTGAAGATGGACCCCGGAGAAAAAGCCCCAGTGAAGATAAATCGCAAGAGAAGGAGCACCTTAGAGAGACTATAGGAGATGAACCGTTGGCCAGGGGGTGACCGAGAGATCTCTGATCAAAGAGAGGAGGGGCCGACAAAAGGAGGAGCCACTGCTGCCTTGAAGAAGGATATCACCGGCGTGATGCACAAGTGGAGAAGACACCTATGCGAAGAATGGACGCCACTAGCACTTGGATGAAGAAATCCGCTAGAATGAGGACGTCCACCAGGAGGAGGATTTCTGCTGGTTGGATGAAGAAATTCACGGGGATGAGCCTCTAGGATGAGGATGTCCGCCGGGATGAGCCGCCTGGATGAGGACATCCGCCGGGATGAGCCATTGAGATGAGGACATCCGTCGGGATTTCTGCCGGGAAGAAGATGTCCGTGAAGGAAGAAGGTTTCCGTCGGAATGATGAGAATCCAGGATCGGCCGCTGGCTCTCATACCATGTAGAATAATAGGGTTTTGATTTAAATTACAACACGATGTGACCACGTCCCTTACATAAGAGGATCCCCCGATAGATGGAGAGAGAGAGGGAGAGAGAGAGAGAGAAAGAGAGAGAGAGAGAGAGAGAGAGAGAGAGAGAGAGAGAGGGAGAGAGAGAGAGAGAGAGAGAGAGAGAGAGAGAGAGAGAGAGAGAGAGAGAGAGAGAGAGAGAGAGAGAGAGAGAGAGAGAGAGAGAGAGAGAGAGAGAGAGAGAGAGAGAGAGAGAGAGAGAGAGAGAGAGAGAGAGAGAGAGAGAGAGAGAGAGAGAGAGAGAGAGAGAGAGAGAGAGAGAGAGAGAGAGAGAGAGAGAGAGAGAGAGAGAGAGAGAGAGAGAGAGAGAGAGAGAGAGAGAGAGAGAGAGAGAGAGAGAGAGAGAGAGAGAGAGAGAGAGAGAGAGAGAGAGAGAGAGAGAGAGAGAGAGAGAGAGAGAGAGAGAGAGAGAGAGAGAGAGAGAGAGAGAGAGCGAGAGAGAGAGAGAGAGAGAGAGAGAGAGAGAGAGAGAGAGAGAGAGAGAGAGAGAGAGAGAGGGAGAGGAAGAGAGAGAGAGAGAGAGAGAGAGAGAGAGAGAGAGAGAGAGAGAGAGAGAGAGAGAGAGAGAGAGAGAGAGAGAGAGAGAGAGAGAGAGAGAGTCAAGGAGAGAGGGAGAGTCAGAGAGAGAGAGAGAGAGAGAGAGAGAGGGAGAGAGAGAGAGAGAGAGAGAGAGAGAGAGGGAGAGAGGGAGAGAGAGAGAGAGAGAGAGAGAGAGAGAGAGAGAGAGAGAGAGAGAGAGAGAGAGAGAGAGAGAGAGAGAGAGAGAGAGAGAGGGAGAGAGAGAGAGAGAGAGAGAGAGAGAGAGAGAGAGAGAGAGAGAGAGAGAGAGAGAGAGAGAGAGGGAGAGAGCGTGTGAGAGAGAGTGAGAGAGAGAGAGAGAGAGAGAGAGAGAGAGAGAGAGAGAGAGAGAGAGAGAGAGAGAGAGAGAGAGAGAGAGAGAGAGAGAGAGAGAGAGAGAGAGAGAGAGAGAGAGAGAGAGAGAGAGAGAGAGAGGGAGGGAGGGAGAGAGAGAGAGAGAGAGAGAGAGGGAGGGAGAGAGGGGGGGGAGAGAGAGAGAGAGAGAGAGAGAGAGAGAGAGAGAGAGAGAGAGAGAGAGAGAGAGAGAGAGAGAGAGAGAGAGAGAGAGAGAGAGAGAGAGAGAGAGAGAGAGAGAGAGAGAGAGAGAGAGAGAGAGAGAGAGAGAGAGAGAGAGAGAGAGAGAGAGAGAGAGAGAGAGAGAGAGAGAGAGAGAGAGAGAGAGAGAGAGAGAGAGAGAGAGAGAGAGAGAGAGAGAGAGAGAGAGACAGAGAGAGAGAGAGAGAGAGAGAGAGAGAGAGAGAGAGAGAGAGAGAGAGAGAGAGAGAGAGAGAGAGAGAGAGAGAGAGAGAGAGAGAGAGAGAGAGAGAGAGAGAGAGAGAGACAGAGAGAGAGAGAGAGAGGTATGTGGGCCAAGGCCCACTTACATAGCCCATAAAAGGGCTCCTCTTCTCACAAAGATCATAATATCTAGATAAAATATTATTTTATAATTCCACTCAAGTAATGAGTATGACTTATGATGTCGCCATTAGTGCGAAGATACTGAGTGCTATTTTTATGAAAAGTGGGAGACGACGAGTAGAGGAAATGATAATCATTATTTAATAAGAACAAACTAAATATTCGTAGAAGTAGAAAATAATGTGACATGAACAAGAAGTGTGAAAATGGGGGAGCACGGTGGACATGAAGTGTGAGATAATGATTAAAGAATAAGGCATGAATAAACATGTAAATTAGGATTTACGACTAGAATGGAGCTGAGATAGTGATTCAAGACAAGTATTTGATGAAAAAATACAACAATATAAAATTAGATTAAACAATATTTGTGTGGGGCAACATCGTGTTACTACACACCGCATTGATTTATCTCACTTGGCTCACTACAGAAGGCCACCTGTCCTCATAAATAATAAGATAAAGCACACAATTATTTATTTGTTTAATATATGTGACATGGTGACACATTTCCATGCACCATGTATGTATTTCATTTTCATCCAATTACAATATTACATGTGCATCATCTGTACACACCCACAGTTTTTAACTTTTAAAGGAGTAAAGTATTCAATACTGTATTCTCCATTTTTTAATTTTAAAAACACATTTCTTGCGAATAAAGTCAAGCAATTTCTATTCGTCCACACCACCCCCCTGCGGTTGACTGTTAGAAAGTCAAAATGCGCCTGTAATGATTGACCAATATGACATCGCTATTTGTGACAGCATAATAGCATTATCTTGCAATGATTACCTGCACTAATTATTTAGTAAAAGATGATAGGTCATCATTGGACAAATAGAATGGCGGGACAAGACAAGGCTTGAAAATTAGTCTTAAAGTTTTTGATTAAGTGATTTAGAATAATATATAGTCTATAAAATTATGTAAAAAATTAGAAAAATATATAATAAGAATGTAGTCCCTCAAAATTCCTAAATAATTATATTCCGATTCAAAAAATATTCTCTTTCAGCATATGATGTTAGGAAAATCCCTTAATAGAACTTTAAATGTATAAAGTTGATAAATATTCTAAAAATTAATTTAATCATACTAGACTGGATAACACACACAAACACCCATATATATAATCATTGGTGTGCATGTAAAAATGTAAATATGATCATATTAACCTACTGAATATGCATGTTATCACTTGGGCTCCGTACCCTCTCTTCTCTAATTCTCATAGGATGGTGCGGAGATCATATAGGATTTCAAGAAATGGTGTCCAAAAGAGAAAAAAGGAGATCCAATTTTATCAAGATCACATGGATATGTCTACAAGCACGTGGATGCCTATAAAAACCTCATCCTAGGAATCCATTAATAGCAGAATCTGTTTCGTAGAAGGTGATCATTGGTTTAAGTTTTCTAGGTTATACCAAGAAGGTGTATGGTGCATAAGGACTTTAATTTGTCCGATTTAACATAAATTTAATTATGTTATATTTAACATATCTAGTGTAGTAGGGTTAAATAAGATCAACACAACTTTTTATGTAGGTTAGGGGTAGCCACTTACTCTGGTCCTAGGAATATCTGACCCAATGCTCTTAAATATTCTACATTGAGTTTAATGCCCACCAATAAAAAACACTTTACACTAGGGATAATAGGACAGACAGTTACAAAAAAACAAAGTCCTTGGTCCCCTTAGCCTTGTTGGATGTGCAACTCATCCATCTCTTCCCTTGACCACGCATGTTTATTTTCCTTGGCCCAGTTGGCCTAGTGATAACACACAATTATAGATGGTAATCAATGCATTTTAAGGGACATTAATTGATTTTTATTTTATGTTTACATATTTATGTTACTTTTGTAAATACCATAAGAATCGAATCAAACACTTGATTTTCTTACGTTGAACATATTTTGAGCTCAATTTAAATTTGAGTGGAAAACAGATTTAATGAGGATTAGTTTGCCAAAAAATTCATGTAAAACAGAGTTTTATATTGGAATATATGCATGTTTTAGTTTTTGGAAAATTTTGTGAAATTTTGCATACTTTCAATTTTTTTGGGGATTAAAAGAAGGGCTCATTTTCACACACGGCTGACATGGTGAGCTGACGGGCCAGCTGCACATGCATGGTGTGTGTAAATAGCGCACATGTGGCACATAAAACGTGGATGGTGTGCATAGGTAGTGCTGACGTAGCATGCACAACGAGTGTGTAGCATGTGTGACGTGAGATAAGGCATAGGGTGCACATATATAAGCTATTTTGAATGATCAAAATAGGTGTGCATTATACAGCCACTCTTTTTATTCTCACATTCCATATGGGACTATTTTTTCCTCTCTCTTGTAGGTGACTTGTGCCAGGCATCCACAGGTTAAAAAGATAGCACAAATGTGGACCGTTAAATCAGGTGGAGCTGGTCGAGTGTGTCCCATGTGTGTTATTTTGCTTACTTTATTTAACAACTACTCCCGATGCGACAAGTGATGGAAATATATGTGGCGAGCATGCTAATCACACATTCCACATCTCATTCCTTATTCCTTAAAGAACATATTCATTAAAATGCACTTGTGATGCTTATAATGAAATCCATGAATACATGATCAGACTTAGAGAATCATGAAAACTTAACAATATGAAGATTACTAGTCTTTAAGCATTTGTTCTAAATATTCCTATTCAAAAGATACTCGAGAAGGACATCAAAATATCTGGATAGAATAACACTATCAAGCATAACTCATATGATGAGTATGGCCAGTCTCGAAGCCATTAGTGTGGAGACACTAAGGATAAATAGTGGGTACTCTTTAGTGGAAAGAGTCCACTGAATTGATCCGTACAAATCCCTGAATGGTATTATACCAAAATGTTAGTCAGGTTGATTCACGTCGTGGTTGTGTAAGCGGTCCTTAGACCTGAGACATCAAAGATGTCTTGTGGATGGACAGCTGCACTTTGACTATGACCTACGTGTCCGTAATCATGGGATTCTAATTAGTCTTAGTTCAGGTGATCAAGAAGTTCAGGAAGACAATTGAGTGGTCTAGATGAGATCGTCCACCCTTGAAATAAGAGGTGACAGCTCAAGGAAGATGATTTGATGATGTCCTTGACTAAGGCAATGAAATATCAGAGAAGAGTTCTCCGATGATTTTCGAACGCATCAATAATAACTCAAATGACCCAACTTTATCTTCCCGACTTCTTGGGTCACCTCAATACCTAAGTACGAAGTGAGCAGTCTAATATCACTCATATCAAATGCTTCCTTCAGGTGGGCCTTGAACTTTTCAATGTGACGTTTCACTGGACCTATCAGTATGAGATCATCAACATATACGCCAACTAGCAATTGAAAATTTTCAGAGATTTTGTAATAGACAACATGTTCTTGGGAACTCCTAGAGAACCCGAGAGAGAACAAACAATTGTCTAATTCGGTGTACCAAGCTGTAGGTGCTTGCTTTAAGCCATAGAGAGCTTTATTTAACTTCATCACCATATGTTCTTTCCCCGTGTTGACATATCCTTCAAGTCGCTTCACATAAACTTTCTCTTCTAAGTCACCACTCAGAAATACACACTTGACATCTAAGTGATGAACATGCCAACCTCCTTGTGCTGCAAGAGATATTAGTATTCGAACATTCTCCATCCATGCTACTGGTGCAATGATTTCTTCATAACTAATGCCATGCTTCTAAATGTAACCCTTTGCCACTAGCCTTGTTTTGTGCCTGGTCACATCCCCTTATGGGTTCCTCTTCACCTTGTATACCCACTTGAGGCCGATGGGTGTACAACCAGGTGGTGGAGAGACCATCACCCAAATGTCATTCTTCTCAATAGCTTCCATTTCTTCCTTCATAGCACGTCTCCATACTTCTAGGTTTGTAGCTTCATGATAAGTTGCAGGCTCCTCCAGAGTAAAATGTAACTCAACATGATCAATGTCAATTTCTTCAGAATTATCATATACCTCTTCAACACTTCTGAATTTTCTTGGGGAATCTTCCTCTATGGTTGGATGACCATGGTGTAGAGAGTGATCTGGAGCTTCTTCATCAACTTTAGGCTGGTTTTATGGCATCATATAGTTGACCTGACCATCATCCACATCAGAATGACGAGTAGAAATTGGAAATGAGAATGTACCTCCGTCTTCATGACCATAGGTCTCCTTCTATCAACCAATTTCTTCAATCTTTCTCCCAACGCCTTCACATGACAAGAGAACCAAACACTCTCAAGTGTTCAATGTTTGGCTTATTCCCTATCCAAACTTCATAAGGAGTAACCCCATCTAGACATTTAGTAGGAGAACGATTCAAAATGTAAACACAAGTGCTTACTGCCTCACCCCAAAGCTCATGAGGTAGATGCTTCTCCTTCAACATGCTTCTTACCATGCCCATAACAGTTCTGTTTCTTCTTTCAACCATGCCATTCTGCTGCAGAGAATACAGAGCTGAGAGTTGTCGCTTGATTCCATTTTTAACACAAAGGATGAGAATTCGGAGGAAGTGAATTCCCCCCTTGATCAGCTCTAAGGCATCTTATCTTCACGTCTTTCTCAGCCTTAGCAAGATCCTTGAATTTTATAAAAGCTTGAAAGGCCTCACTTTTCTCAATTAGAACTGAAACCCACATTAGTCTAGAATAATCATCAACCAGCAACAAAAAATACCTCCCATGGCAGGTGATATTGGTCCACATATGTCAGCATGAACAAGCTGCAAGGGTTGGCTAGCCTTGAATGATGTTGAAGGAGGAAATGGACGCCTATGCTACTTACTAGCAACACAGTCTCCATAGAGATGAACTGGGATTTCAAGCTGAGGAAGCCCCTTTACAATCTCCTGCGATGATAACTTCTTCAAGGATTCAAAATTCAAATGTCCATACCTCCCATGCCATGTCCAAGACAAATCTATCTTTCTCTCTGCAACCATACAATTTATCACAGGATTCAACTTCAGCAAGTACAGACACCTTCTAGTCTTCTTCACCTTTACTAAGAGACACCCTTGCTGATCATAAATAAAGAGAAAGCCTGCCTTCATTGTCGTCTTACATCCTTGTTCATCCAACTGTCCAAGACTCAGAATATTAGATTTTAATCTTGGAATATAGAGGACATTACCCATCTTTGCGCTTCAAGAGAATGCTTCTTCTTCCACAAATCGCCGTTCTAGACCCATCTCCAAATCTTACACAGCCAACTGCATATTCATTTAGCTCTTGGAAGAAACTTCGATCACATGTCAAATGATTACTTGCTCCGGTGTCTAGATACCACAGCCCTTCTTCTAACTGCTCCTGTTTAACTCCTTGGAGAAGAACATCATTAGGACCTTCAAAAACCACCATAAGAAGTGCCGATGGTTCCTTCTCATCAATATCAGCAATGTTGTTCCTCTCCTTCTTGTCTCTACGACATTCATAAGCAAAATGTCCAAGTTTTCACAATTTTAACATCTCACCTTGGACTTGTCGTGGGGCTTCTCTTCGTCATGGTTATCATAACCCCTTTCGCCATATCCTCTTCTTCTACTTCTACCACAGCTTCTTCCATGACTGTGACCTCTTCCACGAGAGCTTTCGCCATCCTGCTTCTTGATTTTTCCCATTGCATTGGCCAAAAGAACCTGCTCATCTCTTTTGACTCGACGATCCTTGATCTTGTCCTCATGGAGCTTGAGAGATCCAACAGCTTCATCTAATGTCATAGTATCGATATCGGTGAATTGCTCAATTGCTGTTGTGACAGCATCAACTTAACTGGTGTAGCACAAAGGAATTCGGCTATGACGACATTTTCTTCAATGAATTCACCAAGACTTCCCATCTTAGTGACAACTTCAAGAGTTTCCCTGCAAAGTCTGTCACTGTCTCATCATCACTCATCATGAGTGTCTCGAATTGCTTCCTCAAGGATTGAATCTTCGCCATTATCACTCGATCGACACCAACATTCTTCTTGCACAAAATTTCCCACGTCTCCTTTGCGCTTTTCTTGATATCAAGCTGCTTGGTGATCCCCTCTGAGATCACGCCAAGCATGGTAAACAAAGCATGTCGATCTTTTGTCCTTGATACGACTCCGGTCTCAATAGCATCCTAAATTCCATGTGCCTCCATAATGAGTTCCATTCTCATTCCCAATATGAGTAGTCAGTTTTTGAAAGCATAGGTAAACTATTACCCGGTCCGGCTAGAGATTTGACTGCCATCGCAGTAGAAGTCATGACGTTCCCCTCCGTAGGTGATGCATCATTAGTTTGAGATGCAGCTTGACCTCTTGGGCGGCACCGTAGCTTCTCCCTTCTCCTTCTTGGATCAATAATAGGGCTCTGATACCAACTGTTGGCAGGTCTCACACCCACTCACAACTAGAAGAAAGAAGATAGAAGGAGAGAGCTAAAGCTTTGAACAAAAACTTGATATGGCATTCCCGTGCATAAAAGAAACATACAAAGTTGCTCATTTATAGAGCAAAAGGAATGGCTTGGTCGTAACTGCCTTGCCATGAAAGAAAGAAAAATAAGGAGGAAATGGACGGAGTGGAAGAGAAACTAAATGCTTTTAGGCCATCTGTCCCTCTGACTTTCCCGTCAAGTTTGAATAAGTGAACAACAGCCAATGGTGCATCTGGCGGATCACAGGGGGGGAGGGGGAGAAGGGAGGTCACTACAGTGAAAAGAATAGAGTTAGAGGGCCATAAATGCTGCGGTAGCGACTGGAGGGAGGGGCGACGTCGATCGATCGCAACTAGTCACAATGCCGTGACAGTGATCGCTAAACCACAAAAAGAGGTGACTTGAGTTGCTGACTTCCTGGGGGGGAAGGAAGGTCGCAACAATGCAGGTGGCTTGAGGACTGGTCACACAGGACCGTCACCGTGAAGATTGGGCGTGCAGTCATTGTCCGTTAGGGTTGCAAGTTGATGACGGGGCTGGATGTCTTGGCGGTGTAGGCAGCTTTCAGTTGGCAGTGGGTTGATGGCAGTGATGCTCGGAGATTGCAGACGATGGAACACTCACGACCAGATGATACTCATCGGGAGCGATTTACGGTGACACAATTTCACGATGACTGCAGGCTGTGGAAAGTCCATGATCAGGTGGTGCTGGTCGGCAATGAATCCGTGGCTGTAGCGACCGTCAATCACCACAACAACACTTTAACCTACAAATAGGGAAGGAAAGGCCACTCCTTTGGGGGAGGGGAAGGTGGAGACCCTCCAAAGTGCAACAAAAGTTGTTCTATTCTTCAAGAATCTCCTAGAATATTGTGCGATCATCCCTCCCCTTAGGGGCAGTGTGATTGCTGCAATGGGCCACCTTAGGGGAAGGGGGTCCAAACAAGGGGCCTCCCCAAAGGAGTTGAACAAAAAAACAAAAGAAATAAAACACTGGACGTGGAGGAGGCCCGTACACAAAAGGGGGGATTCATAATGACTAAGGAACAAAAAGAGATAATACAAAACGATGCTAAGGAAACTGTCGTTAAACTTGATACCAAAAACTTGAGGTCTTCACATCTGCTCGGGCTTTGTGACGCGCGTGTTGATGAGTCTGGGCTTGGTCTTCTGGATGGTCCTCCATCATACACCTTTTTTAAAAAATCATTTCTAGTCCCTCAACTCTACATCACAGATATGTGAGATGAGCATATTCTTGAGTGTCATCATAATTTAGAGTTTAGCGAGGTGTCATGAATATCACACATTACATTTGTCAAATATGTATCTACTTGATTGTATGAGTCAAATAATATTTTTGAGCTCACTTTTGTAGACTACATGAGCAAATTGGTGCTGTATGTATAAATATATTCACCAATGGCAAGACGTTTTAATTCATGTGGACAGATGTTTAGAGAAACAAAACCTTCAAATATGAATGACAATTTATGACATGAAATGAATGTGGATCGTAATCAGTAAACTATATATGCATAAGCGAAGACACATTGGTGGAAAGATCTTCTACATAATTTATTTACAAAGTGGATTATGGTTAGTTTTTGCTTTTGGATGATTTTTTCGATACATTTATTTATAATTATAAAGGTAAATACAATTTAGTTAATTATAATTTACAGGTTTTAATTATCACACATCGAACCCCCACCTAGCACTTATCCATCTTATCTCCTTGAGAAGCATTTGTATTCCTAACGGCTCAAGATCTTCACTTTGTTGATGATATTAGTTAGAATGGTGTGAAAATGGCCTTAGAAATTGGGAGAATCATTTTTTTGCTTTGATCTGTATTGACCTAAGCCTGTTAAAAGATCATCAAATAGTTTAGGGTCTATGCATTCAAATTTTTTTTTTTGAGGACACACATATAGGAATGTAAGGTGCTTGGTTATAAACCATTGGTGTTCTAAATTGAGAACAACACAACACCTAGTGCTTTAGTTATGAACTCACGGGTTGTTCTCTCATAAAATATACAATACTTAGGTTGCTCTTTTCATTCGCCCCAAAGTATATAAAGATTTCCTTTCTAAATGCATCTTTTTTGGATTTAGAGTTTTGGTATTGTTTCCAATAACATAGTTGGAAATATATTTTTTTTGGGCCCCCCTCCGAGATTACCCTTTACACATCATCACAGCCATATCATGTTCTGCAAAGTTGCCATAGACACTTCATCATGTACGAGCTCATCATCTACCATACCATTATCTCTCTAATTTTACCACATCTCAATATGACATGTCTCTATCAACTCATGATACCTCCTGATTAGCGATTGGGGTTTATATCAAATCAAATCAATGAAATCTTGATCCGATGTTTCACGTCTCATTAGCCGTTTTGATTTCTGTTTTCAGTCGTTCCCATTGGTTTAAGTTCACGTCATCTTGTCCATTGTTTTATTTTATTTGCGTTGTAAATGAAGGGGGAGATCCTTATTGGACTCTCCTTTCTGAACCCCTTGTAAGGGCCCATCATGACCCTATATAAGGCCATGATGGGATCACATCATTGTTAGATCTGGATTTTCAGTTTATTGCAGTTACTCTTCGTTGTTCAGATCTCACCCTGAAGGAAAGGAAGAGAGAGGGAGAGGAAGAGGAAGGGAAGAAGGGTGAACGAGGAAAGTTGTGGAAATATCTCTGCCCAAGGATCTGTTGCATGCAGTTGGTCCATCCTAGAAATCGGCAGTCATTTCTTCAGATCGTTTGTGCCGCACAAGCTTCGCCACTCAGCCAACGCGCTCGCCAAATCGTGCACAACAAATCTAGGCTTTGAAAGTGTTTTCCTTGTGCGCTAGGGATCGCTGATTCCTTGTAGTGCGACTGGATCTCCCGCTGCGTGAGCATGCATTTGCGAACGATTGCATTTCGCCCGACTACACGGCAATAGAACGACTCCGACCTAACTTATCCAGCATCAAATGCCCATTCAGTTCTTCAGCACCAAGGGCAGGACACTTTGACCAGCGATTGTCTGCTCTGACGTGCTCGCCAACAGATCGTGTGACATCTCGTTCCACGCAAGTGCCCGACTATTGCACCAGACCTCCAAGCCACCTCGCTACATGCACACTACTGCAAAGATTCACTCTAAGCCATCTCTTTCTCTCAATCATTGCTTATTGCACATTGAGTCCATGATCGTGTTCTCACAGTTTGGCCGAGGAGCAAAACGCCGCAGCCTTACCTTGTTGTTGCTTACGGCATTCACTACTAGCTCTACCTGTTGCTATAGAAAGTGACTCTTCTGTACTTGTTCCCATCGCTTGCACCTTGGCATCCCCGTGTTGTGTTGCACTGCTCCAATCCGCGCTTGAAGGTCTCCCAGTTGGAAAGCAGTATTTTTGCCATGCCTGAAGATTATTCTTCCCGCCGCACCTAAAGGACTCCTTGTAGAAGGTCTCCTGGTTGAAGCTGCAGTGTGGAGGCCACTCCGAGGGTTCGAGTTGAATCACTGCTACCCAGGTATCAACACGGACTGTAGCTTGCTTGTCCTGCCACGCCCGTGCTGGTGGATTTGATGGTTGTGTTTTCCTATTTGAATACACTCTTGCCAACCTAAGTCCGACCACACCCCTTGTGTCTTGTGCCGCCGCTGCTCGCATTTGCTGCCCATCTCCACTTGCGCTAATCATCCTCTTGAGATCGTGACTTCGCCGCCTGTCAAGCTACTCTAGGCTCCTCCTCGGCATTTCTTCTCCGTTCCTGCTCGCACCTAGCTCGTGCCCAACGCAGACATCAATGATGAATGCCGCCATTGATGAGGTACCCCGCTCCCCTTGCTCATTAGTTAAATTACATCTTTCAGTATATCTTTGACTGCACTCCTCCGTGCTCAGGTTAGATTAGGTGAAAGAAAATTATCAAGAAAACTACGAGTTCAGTGTCTTCCTAGGCACGGGTCGAGCCCCTACGGAAGTATTCCATCCAGCGCCGTAGTCACTGTCATTGCTATGATGAGGGTCAGAAGTTCACCGTCACCATCACCGGCTGCCGCCCTGGAGCTCAGAGCTCGGTGAATTTCCACTTGTCGGCCTTGCACGTACACTCCACTTAGGACATTCACATCCATGTAGTTACATTCATTTAGTGAATTGACCCATCAAACGATGCCATGGATGACATCGGACATCAACCAGTGCGGTGGGGTTCCAGCACACTCCATTCCCGACATCCCCTTTTGGGACCGCATCGATACCATGACCCGACAAGATGACTTGACGTGCCTAAGTGGGAGCACATGCCCAACGTCACATCTCGACGACTAAGATCACAAAAATTTACATGCATATTATTGAAATCTAATAAATGATAGTGGGACTCATGAATAAAAGTTTATCTCATGTGTCAAAAGGGTCATTGTATCTTTTCTTCCTTCTATCTCCAACTTTATCGGAGAAACATTCACTCGCAATTGGCCAACACCATTCTCCTATATGGTCCCCTTGCTCCATCCTCCCTTGCCACATTATTTGGGGCCTGCAACTTTGCAATATCAAGATGAATTAGAAACCCAAAAGTGGCTACAGTTGTTTAGCATGATAAAGGTGATTCATTGTCCCAAAAATCTTTGTCACTGGTAGTGTTTTCCGTATGCCACTTGATTTTGTACAGCCACAACTGACACTTCATAGTTGTCAATACCTCAATACTTTCTGCGTTTAGATTTTGTCGATTGTATATGATGATATCCCGATTGGCAGAGAACAATCTCTCTATTGGGGCAGAACTTGGCAAAACTGACAGAAACTCTTTGGCTGTCTTCACCGATTGCGGGAACTATCGTTCTATAGTCTTCTTCCACGAGGAGAATGCATCTGCCATACGATGGAAAGGAGAAGCAATGTAGTCATCCAACTCATTTGGAGGATGCTAACCCATGGTCTGAATCGTGCATTATGAAGAGCTTCAATCCATGCAAAAAAAATCAATTATTCTACCAGTTTGACATGTACTGTTAGATTCTCATTATGCCATTCTTTGAAGCATATGTAATAACTTGAAATTATAATGTTAAATTGATGTATGTTATATTATATTTATGTGTTTCAATGGCCATACTTTCATGTTATCATATATAAATGCATATTAATGATTTGCACTTTGATTTTATGATTCTTTTGAATTTTTAGTATTTTTTACATGGTATTTAACCTCATCACGTTGAAGAAATATTTTTTACAGTGCCTAAAATACTTGGCTAAAGTTGGTAAGCATTTTCCTAATTTTTATGGAATTTTCCATATTTTTTTATAATTTTTTTACCATTATTTAGCCAAGAAATAATTTTAGAATTAAAAGAATTGATTTTTAATGATTTATTTAGTATTTAAATGATTTTTTCTTTAAAATTTTTGTGGCATCCACGTCATTCGCCCAAAAATTTGGGCGAATGATTGGATGCATCGACCGAGCACGTTATTGGCTCATTATGGCATCGCAATGCAGGATGCCATAATGAGCAAATCATATGGCGGAATTGATTACCTGGCACGTGCAACGAAGGAAAGGATATGCAACTTTTTAATTGATTCTTTTTGTGCAATAAATGCATATGGAGAATCGATCTCCGTGTGCATTTATTAAAGGAGACTTTTGGCATTTAATGAACATAGAATCTATAGATGCGTGCATTAAATACACGGGAAAATCAATTGAACGCATATTTAAAGATTCCTTGTACGGAGAATCGATTCGCCGCATGCATTAAATGCATGCGATAATTGATTCAACATGCATTAAAAAATGCGGTAAGCTCACCTCTTTCATATTATTTTATTTTTAAAAAATGCTGGCGAGGGCGACGTGGCATTTTCTTTACCATTCAAATGCAGTAATCATTTCACGATGATTGCAACCTGTGGAAGCGCTTAAGGGTGTGTCAAAACATGACATGAGGATGGGGAAAACAAGAAAAAAAGTATCAGCCAATCAGAAAATGCAATTTTTTATAAGAGAGATAAATGATCCAATAATTTAGATTAAACGCCGGTAAAATGGCGATATCTTGAGATCTAGTTGTCCCATTGAGCTGAAATTTTGAGGGGATACTTTTGTTTTCCCCTTCTACGATCCAAATGGTTGGATTTGTAAATAGAGATCAACAAGAAGGCCAAATTCACTTTTTGAAGCTCTCCCCAAGGGTTTGGCAGGAAGGACACAGGAGTTGCTTTACAAGTTGACCGATCCTGATTCATCATTGAAATTTGTAAGTTTCTAATTTGTATTTTGAACTTCTTCTTGAAAGATCATAAAACACCATGGCATGGGCGAAATGTACATGCCCTTGAAGTTTCTTTGGAATGAAATTAGTATTGCATTTTGATTTTGATTCAAGATCTGATTTTTAATCCTTAATTCTAAATTGATTTGGATCATTTCTGCATTTTTAGATTTTTAGAATAGGGTCGAATTTCACTTTTTCCCCAAAATCGTCTACTTTCCCTGTAGGTTAGATCTACCATTTTCTCTATCTAGATTTCAAAATTTATTGTTTAGAAATTCAATTAAGCATCTAAAATACCTAAATCTAAAATTTCATAAAACAATTGTCCATCTTCAAGTCCAATTTGAAAACCCCCTTTCATGCTTATTAATTCCCAATTTTAAATATATAAAAAAATGTCTTATAAAAATTATTTTGATTGGGAAATTGGTACTCTGAATTAATCTGATCTTATAATCAAAATTATCCTATCCAAGTGTCTTGACTGAAAATATTAAAATCAAAATTAAGTTTCTACTGAATTTCGATTAATTATAAACATAATTAAACATAATTAAGGTCTATTAAATAGAAAATTATTATTGAATTAATTGATTTAAATTGGATAAAATTTATTTCTTAGTGCCTCCTTGTGGTTTGACCCCTTTCTTGATCTATATATATAATATTTAGTGATTAAGGGTTATTATAAATTTTATTGGATAAGACTAAAAGCCCAAACAACGACGTAGTTACACATCAATTTTAGGTTTATCAATATGCACATAATTCAAGACAACTAAGTGTTTTAATGGATCCATAGATGCTTATTTCACAAAAGCATGCATCATGACTTCAACATTTACAAAAATATTACGCCTAAGAATAAATTAGCACTTTGAGAACTTTATTGTCATTAGGTTGATGGCAGCCAAGAGTGAAACAGGTGCCTCTTTGGTTATGCTCCCACTATAGTTTTCAAAGTACATTAGTGATCTCTTTAAGTAGCCATTAAACAACATAACAACGCCAAGGGTCATACATTGCCAGCACTGTCATCCCCATGGATGATTTTGTGGCCTCTACAAATGATTTGAATTTTTTTTTACGAACTTGGTCAGCAAGTCCCACTCATCATTAGTAATGTGGAGGTTTTGTTATTATGAATTGAAGAGGGCCATTGTGAAGGCATGCCTCTTCTCCACCATTGCTTAAAACATGTTGTGGGCAGAATTCCACCTTATAGACATGTCGAGGGGCAATTTGTTGCTATTGGGAAGCCCAAGTGTTGCACATGTCTCCCAATGTTTTTGGAAGATGTTTGTATACCCCAAATTATAGTTATCAACTTCTCGAGATTCCTCCAAAAGAAAGTTTTACTTTTGTGCTTGTTCCTATTGATGATGACCTTGATGTGGGAAGGGGTTACCTTCGTACACACCTTGCATACATATTGCTGAAGTTCTATGTTCCTGAAATAATATAACAACCTGGGCCTTGGTGCATAGGGCATCCTTGTAGCAGTCAAACCTTTAAGTGTTAGATTTATTGCCTCACCTGGTGTACCACTGCCAAGTGATTCATCATTTGCTTGATCACTTGTTTGTTAACCATCACGATGCAAACCAGTAGGAGATGACCTTTTAGATGTGTCCTCGTTCCGGATATCCAAGAGCTGAGCCTACATGTCTCTCAAAAGATGTCTCAATGAAATCCCTCGTGTCCGGTAAAAACAGGTGAATAACATTTTATAAGAATTTCATAATGAATTAGGTTTACTTTTCCCCCTTGGATTTTTCTGCATCTTGAGATAATTCCTCCACAGGATTTTCCCTTTCCCAGCCACTAAGGAACGACCCTTTCTTTGAACCTTTTTAATGATTGAATTTACTTACAATTATGAACTGAGTGCGGGGAAGTGAACAGTACACGACGACATTCAGAGATGAATATAGACCCATCAGGCAGGGATAATCATTCCGGTCCTGAGATAGGTGGCAACACTAACCTAAGATGAGGTTTTGAATGTGTGAATTTAGACGCGATAAGCAAAAGGGGTGAAGCAAAGAAATGACCAAATGTTCAGCATCTGAACGAGTGGAGCGTCTGGTAACAAACATCTGAATTATGCTTTATGAGAATTTCATGATGGATCCATCATGGTGGATCAAAATCATGAGCCATCATGATAAAATCAAATATTAAGCAAAATAATTGATCATTAAATCATGTCTGATATATGATACATTATAATTCTAGTAGACTTTCCCTTCTATTGTAAAGTTTTCTATTCAATGTATATAAAAAATAATTTCAATTGAAGAGCCGAATTTGTTGGGATATTGTTGCAACTCAAAACTCACGTGGGACAATGTCATAAATTTAGATTTGTTTCTGTATTGATAACCTTTAGAACTTCCATTCAGAACCTTTAGGTTTCCAGTTGATAACAGTAAAAATAATCTTCCATCCTTCCCTTTTATATGGATACAAAATAGTTCAATTACTAGGGAAGCAAAGTTTGTGTTTCAACATCAAACAATCAAAAAAGAAATAGCTAAGAGATCCAGATTGCATTCTGTTCAATTGTGGATGTTTATATAGCTAAGAGATCCATCTATCCACTTTTGACAGATTGCGTTCATGGCATCTATCCAATTTTTTTAGTTGAAATTCTGCATGGCTATTTTAAATTAAGAGGATCATCTTCCATGATCTCAAAATCAGCCTCATGTTCTTGGAGAAAAATATTATAGTCATCCAGAATTGCAGATTTTCTTTCTCTAGTGGATCTTCTTAAGGGCACTTGTATTTGAGGTTGTGATGTTTGTTTAACTAGAATGGAGGAGCATGGAGCATTACCCGCAAAAATGTATGTTTAACTTGTTAGATTCGCAGGAGGCTTACATCGATTCTAAAGGATGATGAATATCGTACATGAATGTAAATCAATGTAAAACATACCTCGATCCATTGCGTCTTCTCTTAGTCGAATCGAACAAGCTTGAGGGGAGGCCTTTTGGATCAATACCAGATGACTTCCTGAAGTCTTTATAGGAAGAGGTGATACTTAATCCTCTTTAGTCTATCTTAATTAATCCCATCATTATAATTAAGACAGCCTCTACACAGTTAATTACCATACTTATTGTTGTAAATGTCATAATTCCTTCATTAAGTGAACCATATATAAATTGGGATTTATAACTGATAGCTTAACAATATGCAATTATACATACACATATATAATTGTCTGTAGATTAAGAAATTAATCTAACAATCTCCCACTTGGACCTATATCTATATATGTTAATAAAATATTGCATATCATCACATTAGGAACTCAAATTCAAGCTATCATTATTAAGACATGTTGGAAGCTAAGAGGGGGGGGGGGTGAATTAGCTTATCTACTTATTGTTTGCCTAATTAGCTTTTAAGATTCCTTGATTTGACTCTCACCTTATTTCTCTCAAACACTTAGATTTACTTGGTTCCTCGATTCGCTTAGTGATCAAGTCAATCCACGGCCCCCCTTCGAGTCCAAATTAGGACTCAGGATAACCTTACTAAGGATCCTCCCTTGTAAGGTACCCCAACCCAACTTACAGAGTTGCTTCCGCAGAGGAGTCTTTCGATGGCACGTCACGTTCTTTGGTGCACGAGCTTCAACCCTGAACCGCCTTCGGGTAGACCGTCACGAACTCTTCCTCGTACGTCCTCTTCCCTCGTCACCGTCACGTTCTTGGTGCCACCAACATCACCTCCCTGCCTTCTCGATCTTCGTCACCTGCTCAGATTAGTGAAACAGAAGCTATGCCGCTCCCCGTGATTGATCAAAGGTCAATCACTGCTCTCAATGATGTATGATGGATAATCAACACTAAAATTCAAGATATGATATCAAGATCAATCTGTCAGCCTTTTGCTTTCCAAAATGTCTACTCAGATCACAAATTCAATCCCACTAAAAAACTTCTTTCAAGGATTCAAGATCAATCCTTCACACTCTTTCAAGAAATCACACAAATTCACCACTAATAACAAGAATGTGAAGGAAACTATCACTCTATTCACTAAATGGATGAATGATGAAAATGAAAAACTTCCCTTATCAATGGAGAAGCACAACCACACTGATTGCAGGGGAGAAACTTCAAAAGAAGGAGCACTTTCTTCTTCAAGAGTAGCACAAGAGAGATGGTTTTCAAAAAGGGATACCTCAACCCTTGCTTTGAAGGGGTACCAAGGGGTAGGTTGTAATTTTCTGAGAATTTTTTAAAAAATTTGAGCTCAAACGGAGCTGTATTTAATTTTTAATGAATTTTCAAAGATTTTTGGAAGGTTTCATTAATGATGTTAATTACCCATTAATGAAATTAATGAAGGAATGTCAAAAGTCAGAAAAAAATTGAATTTTGGCATTTAATAAAAACCTTTTCGGAAGGTCAACCGTCGGACCCGCCCTTTGACCCTTTATATTCCTTCTTTAATTAAGTTTAACTTAATTAATTATTTATATAAAAAAATTCTTTCTATAAATAAAATCCACGTGTAAAATAGATAAAATTAATTTTTTTGTTTCGCCGACTTTGAGATCCCGGGTTCGAATCTTTCGCGCACCGGAATATTTTATTTGAAAAATTGCGGCGCGCCACATATCAAATACAATATTTTTTATATTGTATTCAAAGAGAAACGTGGCCCAGTGGTGAGATGCCACGTTGCATAAGGGGAGGTCGCAGGTTCGAGGATAGAGAGTGCCAAAAACATATTCTTTTTCTCTCTTTAGCGGACCCAACCCAGTTTAACGGATCCGGTTTCGGGTCCACCTTTAGGACTTAATGGGCTCCGCCCATTAAGACCTTATTGGGCCCCTTTAAAGGGACTAAAATACCAAAATTTTAAAAACAATTTTGCACTACTTAAAAGGCTTTTAATTTTTAAAAAATTTAGAAAAATATTTTTAATATTTTTAAAGTAGTTTTCAATATTTAAAAACATTTCTAAGGCTTCTGAAAATAATTTTAACATACCTTAAATATAAAATGACCTTTTAAAATATTTTAAAGTATTAAAATAATATTTTAATACTTTTAAAAGTATTTTCAGAAAGTTTAAAAAATATTTTTCATTCTCCCAAGTACTGTAAGATTATTTTAGTTTATTTTATAGTTTTAAACCAGTTTAAAAACATAATCTTAAAACATTTTTTAAGCTCTAATTATAAATTAGTTTCTTAATTATAAATTCATGATATTAATGTAATTTAGTGTACATTAAAACACAAAAACCTCAACAAGACATTTTTATCAATCTCGTTTATCATAAACTGGCATAGAACCATGGTATTTTTGTCACAATAATTGTGACTAAACCCAAACAATGATCACGTACACCAATTCATTGAATGACATAGATCAAGTATGGATGTAAAGCATGGAAATTACACAACACGTGATTCATACGTGTACATTTCCAACTTAGTCCTCTGGATTCTGAATGGAGATCAACTGAAGTTTATTTAGACGTGCTTAAATTTAGGAGATTACTCATGCATGAAAAGAACTCCATAATGTGTCTATTACTGAATGAACATCAAACTCCCACTGAATTACATATCCTCATGAGGAATTAAACCCATATGAGCAGTGTGCTCATGAAAGACCATTGGCGGCAGTGCTTTCGTAAGTGGATCTGCTACCATGGAGGTTGTCCTAATATGCTCAATAGACAACTGCCCCGTCTGAACCTTTTCTTTCACAACTAGGAACTTGATATCAATTTGCTTTGGCTTTGTTATGCTCCTGTTATCATTAGCAAACATAACGGCTGACTGATTATCACAATAGAGCTTCAGCGGTCTTTTAATGCCATCAACGATTCTCAAGCTTGCGACAAAATTCTTCAGCCAATTGCCTTGATTTTATGCGTCATAACATGCTATATACTTTGCTGCCATAGTTGAAGATGCTATCAATGCTTGCTTTGCACTTCTCCAAGATATAGCTCCTCCTACTAACAAAAAAAAATAGCCTGATGTAGATTTTCTGCTATCAACGCTTCCAGCAAAATCAGAATGAGAATACCCAATGATCTCCAAGTGATCTGATTTCTTGTATCTGAGCATATGTCCTTTTGTTCTCTGAAGGTATCGCATGACTCTCTTGGTTGCGTTCCAATGATCCATACCTGGATTACTTAAATATTGGCCAAGTACACCAACAATATGAGCAATATCTGGGCATGAACAAACTTGTGCATATATAAGACTTCCCACAATGGAGGCATAAGGAATCTTTTGCATTTCCTGACTTTCAAAAATGTTCTTTAGACATTGATCGAGACTAAACTTGTCTCCTTTAGCAATAGGGGTGTCTAGAGGTTTAGAATCTTCCATGCCATATCGTTTAAGGATTTTTTCAATATATCCCTTTTGAGACAAACCTAAGATATATTGAGAGCGATCATGATATATCTGAATGCCCAATACGTATGAGGCTTCACCAAGATCCTTCATCTCAAAATGACTCGACAAAAATTCTTCCTGTCATGAAGTAGGTTTGTATCATTTGTGGCAAGTAATATCTCATCAACATATAAGAAAAAAAAAGGTATTTACTCCCACTAAACTTATTGTACACACATTCATCTGCTAAATTTGCCTCAAAACCGAAAGAGACAATAATTTGATGAAATTTATGATACCATTGACGAGAAGCTTGCTTTAGACCATAGATGGACTTATTTAATTTATATGGTCTCATTAATGTCTCCATTGAGAAACGCAATCTTGACATCCATCTGGTGTAGCTCAAGATTAAAATGTGCTACAAGTGCCATTACAATTCTAAATGAGTCTTTTGATGAAACTGGAGAGAAAGTTTCATTATAATCTATGCCTTCTCATTGAGTAAAACCTTTTGCAACAAGACGAGATTTATATCTTTCCATATTACCCTTTGAATCCCTTTTGGTTTTAAATATCCATTTGCAGCCAATGGGCTACTTACCTTTGGGTAACGGGACAAGATCCCAAACGTCATTGTCGACCATAGATTTTATCTCTTCGTTCATGGCATTTATCCACATTTGATAGTTGAAAATTCTGCATGGCCTGTTTTAAATTTAGAGGATCATCATCCATGATCCCGAAATCAGCCTCATGTTCCTGGAGAAAAACAATATAGTTATCCGAAATTGCAGATTTTGTTTCTCTAGTGGATCTTCTTAAGGGCACTTGTATTTGAGGTTGTGATGTTTGTTCAACTAGAATGGAGGAGCATGAAGCGTTATCCTGAATTAGTGGTGTCTTTGTTGGTGCACCAAGTGTGATTAATTCATCTTCGTGGTCATCAACAATAAGTAAAGGGGCATCCTCTAATTCTTCTGTAAAGACAGCATCATGAACTTTATCTCCCCCTACAAACTCAACATCCTCAAGAAATGGGCATTTCCCATATCAAAAATGGCTTTAGTAGTGGGGTCATAAAATTTAAAACCTCTAGACATTTCAGAATATCTAACAAAATAGCAAGTGACAGTTCTGGAGTCAAGCTTCTGTTCATTAGGCAACAGGGGTCGTGCTTATGCTTGACAACCAAATGTCTAAATGTTTCAAACTTGGTTTGTGAGTCGTCCAAAGCTCATATGGAGTTTTCTTAGTTGCCTTTTTTCGAATTTGATTAAGTAAATAGGCAGCCGTCTTAAGTGCTTCACCCCGGAGGTTCATTGGAAGAGGCGATTCTGCAAGCATACTTCGAACCATATCTTAGAGCGTTCTATTTCATCTCTCGGCAATACCATTCATGTGGGGTGAACCTGCCATGGTATATTGAGGAACAATACCACACTCTGATGGATATTTAGCAAAATTTCTTGGACATTGTTCACCTGATCCATCATATCGACCATAGAATTATCCTCCACGATCAGATTTTATGGTCTTAATCCGCTTGTTTAGCTGATTATGACTTCAGCTGAATATTTCTGAAATATTTATGGAGATTCTGGTCTCATGAATGAGATAGACGTGGTCATATCGAGAATAATCAACTGTGAAAGTGAAAAGTAGCGTTCACCATTCCAAGTTGATGTAGGGAAAGGTCCACATACATATGAATGTATCAATTCCAAGACATTTGAAGCTCGAATGGCCCCTTTTCTGTTAGGTTTTGTTTGTTTTCCCTTGATACACTTGATGCAAGTGTGGATATTCTTTTCATCAAAAGGGATCTAGAATACAATCTGACACAAGGCGATATTATCTGATGGGAGATATGCCCAAGTCTTTTGTGCCATAATCAAATGGAATTCGTATTCATTAAATTCACCGTTGCCCCTTTTGCACGAGTATGCAAAATTTCATTTGATGGGACGTCCACATCAAGTATATAAAGGTTGCTATCACTCAATTAAGAGCCGGTGCCAATTAGACTTGATTCATAAAAGAGACTAACTTTACTATTTCTGAATAGACAAGTATAACTGAATTTGTCCAAAATAGAGGCAAAAATTAAATAACGTCTAAAAGACGATACAACAAAAGTTTTTATCAAGTCTAAACAACATCCAGAACTTAAGTGCAACCTAAACATCCCTATTGCCACCACTTCTCATGAATTTCCAAGACAATGATTCGAACATCTAATCATTATTCTTCTGTACATAATCTATTATAGTAAATACCTTAGAAGGAAACACAAAAGTTCTGATGTGTGCAGTTACCTACATGCCAAATAGGGGAAAATGTTTTAATATAGATCCCCACAAGGAATCAGTATGCTGGAATGTGTGAGTAGCATTTTGGATCCCCAAAGAGAAAGCATTTTTAGTAATACCCCTAAACATTTCTTTTAAAAAAATGATGTCTATATAAGCTCAATATGTTCTATATCTACAAAATATAATCTAACTACAATCAAGAAAAAAATAAAAATATGGTGAAAAATATGCTAAGCAGACTATTTACCAAGCCATGCACAGTTGTTTTGTCCACTTTGAATATTCATCAGTTTTAGTAATTATGCAATACATGTGCCATTCAAAACCCTTCATAACTTCATAATTTTATTTTCCATAAGTGTATCGCCTTTCATGGTAACCTCCATGCCTCACAACTCGTCACTTGCAGTATTTATTAACTGAAAATTAATAATCTTCCACTAACTTTTAGTTTGCCAGAATGGTTGACACAAATAAATGCACCCATAAAATTTTAACATTTTCTTGGGAAAGGAATTTGAGTAATCAAACAACCCAATTAATGTGCAAGAATATCTAAGTTTATTCTTGATTGAAAAGATATCGAATGGAAAAGAAAAACCATACCAAATGATGTTATTTGCATGGATCAAAATAGTTCTAGCTACTAAAAGAAAGTTAATTGAGTTCAGCTTTCCGTTATTTTTATTCACCTTGCTATTCAGGTGATAACTTCAATTGCTCTCATTTAGTTTTCCCTTGTCTGACAATGGAAATTCTAGTCCTTAGTAACATAAAGATGTTTTTTATTTTTAAAGCTTATGTTTTCATCTGAACCTAAAATGAGAGATATTCATGGAGTAAAAAAGATGATAATTTAATTCAAGTAGAAATGCATAATGCGGAGGGAAGATTGGAATATTGAAGACACAAGATGAAATCCCAAAACGTTCTCTATTAAAATCTAGCGTCCCTCTTCAAAGATATGCCTCAACAAACCTCCACAGCTTAATCTGAATGCAGAATGCAGAGGAAGCATTCAAATATTAAATAAGATAAGAATGTAGAGGAAGAATGAAGAAATTGCAATCGATAGGAAGAGATTCTGAGAATATGACTTGATTTTTTTAGCGTTTGATCTAATCTAAACATTGGGCAGGTTTGAACAATTCAATCTTAACCTGTTGCACAAAAATTGAATCCAAATCAAATTGACCCCAGGTCTCATCGATGTTCAGATTTGATCTTTCAAATGCTCGATCTGATTGAGCATTCAAACGAGCAATGTGAATCCCTGATCCCTAATCATCATCTATCATATCACTGTGCCCTGCCATCAATTTCCAAAAGAGATACCTTTTTGATTGCGTAAGGCTGGGTTTGAACTCAAATCTTCCCATATGGCATTAGCATTCTTGACAAGATGCTCTGCAGAATCATTAATCTGGGTGCCTTATAAATATATATATTACTAAGTGCCTGCCTCTCTTAGACGTGCCTGCCTTCTCTCTCATGCCCATGCTCACAGTTGTGCCCACTTACTACCATGCCTTTGCTAATGGTTTCCTTCCTGTCTATGCCCCTGCTTGAACTAACCTCCTCTCCCTTTGCCCCTACCTACTTGGCCTTGGTGATAACACACTAGTTATTAAGTACATTTCATGAGTTTTGTTTGTTTATTTCCATTCATTTATTATATAGCCATGTTATCAAACCTATAATAATTGAATCTACCTTTCATAGTGATATTATCATTTCATGGAATATTTCTTATTTTGCATATTTTTTCTGACAATATATTCTTAAGGAAAACAATTTTAAGTCTAAATATATTCTCTATAACTTTTTGACGATAAAGTCATATAGATATTATGTTTTTAAGTTAAGATATATATATATCTCATATTTTATGAATCATGATTTTATTTATTTGAATTATTCTTTAATTGTTTCTAATATTATTTTCCATCATGCCATGTGTGGCCTTTGGGTTTTACTTGAATGATGGCCCATTATGTTGTCAATCAATGATTAGCACTTGTTATCATTATGAAATAATTCCATTATGGTATCAAAAATCACAATGCCATAGTGGTCAATATTTAACTCAGAATTTTTGTTATTTTTCTAAAGTACAAAGTGTTGTGTTCCATTAGAAAAAGGTTGGCGGGGTAAATCAATGAAGATGTAGGAAACATGGAAAATTATTTCTGAGGGATATTTTGAATAAATTAAGCACGTGAAACCCCCAAAGTGATGGGGGGCACTAAAAGAGAGAGAATATTTACAAAGAATCAAAATCTTTGTTTTGGGACAATTCAAACCTTCAAATTAGCAAAAAAAATAAAAGCCCAATCAAAGTGAAAATTCGAGGGAAGCTTTATCTATATGCACCATCCATCCATGTCCCTTGAGCTATAATATGAGTTGTTGAACATTACGACTACGACAACTGTCCTTGAAATTTCTTCATGTATTAGTAGGAATTTAAAGTGATCGAGTTGAGAGATCCCTCAAGTTCATCATGGTGTCATGGATGATTGAGAAGAAGTAACAAAAGATGAGGATCTTATCTGCATCTGCAATCTGTAATCTTGGAGGAACATAATGATCTAAGCTAAGTATCCTTGTGTTACATTATTTCGTCTTCATGATCACTAATGAGACAGATTTATATCTCCATTCTATCACATCATTTGTATCACATCTATCACCTCTTAAGCAATTCCATATAACTCTACTTCATCACTCTGCCATTTTCACACTTACAGAATATCTATATATCCATACATAATTATATCTATCTGTATTCAATTTCTTGTCTCATCATCATCACTTTATATCACTTACCCCCACTTCTAATTCTGTCTTTATATCACTATGTCTTCTCCTCTGTCTGTCATATTAATATTTTTCATATCCTTAGAATCATTATACATTACTGTCCTACCTCAAGATTTCCTTTAGAATCTCGGATTTTATAAATATCTCTTGTGACATCTTGAATCACCAAAAAGTAGTATTTAATTCCAAATCATGTCCTGTGAAGACACTACTAATTCATCTCTAACTAGACATATTTCAATTGAGTGACAATTTTAAAAGTTTTATTTATTAGAAGCAAAATATTAAATCACACAATAAAGAATTTTGTTGGATATTTAATAATAATTATACTCTAAAAATGAGATTATTTTTTTGTATTATAAGAAGGTTCAAGCTTGGAGCATGTAAATAAAATGCCAAACTATGGGTTTTGATGAATCTTCAAAGTGGATTATGCAAATTCAGCTCTTACTCAGTATATTTAATTAAGTTCAGACATGTTTATTCCTATCAGGGGTCAAGCATACGATGATAAGCAACATATTGGGAATAATAAAAGGATTAATTTTACCTTTTATGGCTTATGAAGTGAATGAAAAGGTTGAAACTCTGCCAATTTCCTACCGAAGCAGTTATTTTGTTTTATTGTCTTCCATAGTAAATGGATTTGAGTGTAGTTACTCCAAAGCTTTTTTATGCACCCTTAATTGTGTGTATAAGGCCTATATTATAGTGTATATAACTTTGATTATAAGGATCAATTTCTGGTCGCATAGCTTCATAATAATTTTGTAATTCTTCTGCATAATTTATTTAATAATTTTGTGAAAGTTATACACTTGCCCCTTTCAAATTCCTAAACATGGGAAGACCAAGCCTTGATTTGAATCTCTCATCTCCCTTGGGGAAAAAAATCACTACAAAGGGTAAACATCAGATCTGGCCTTCTGAAGAAATTTAAAGGATATTTTTTGAGATATTTTAAAGCAACATTTTTTTCCAAATATCTATCCAACCCCGATTGTTCAGTATCATATTTTTTGGTGCATATTTGAAGAAGTTAAAAGGATAAAAAAGGATAAAAAATGGTGCCTTATAATTCATTCTATTAAAAAACCCAGTCAGAAGATCATCATTGGGAGATTGCTGCTAATCAATTTTGAATTTTGTTAACAATAAACTTATTTCTAACGTTTTTACAATTCCATAAACTCTAAGACCGTGCCATTGGATGCAGGTTTAAAGAAGTTGTAATCAGAGAAAGATTGTATCTTTTGTTTGAACATCATCATTTGGAGAGTTCTGCAATTGTTTTAAAATTTTTAGTGAACACAAAACTTACTCACATTTATAAAGAAACATATTATCTAGAATCATGTCACTTTATACAGAGTTGAAGAATTTAAAATATAACAAAGAAGAGCATTTACAAATCACTGAGAATGGGAAAAAAAATTGTAATTTAATTTTTGTGACATTCAGTAATAGAATCATCAAGAAATCAACTATGTTTTATGTCAGGTTTCACTCATTTTGTGGATATTTATTCCTATTTTTTGTGCCGTATGTTGAATGTTATTGCCTTGATTTCCACACACCTTCAACTTGTTGTGAGTTTCAGCTGAAGAAGTCTTAAATCTACATCAAAATACAAGAGGATACAGACAGATAAAGGCGAAACTAAATGAAAAGAGTCATTTGATAGGTAAAAGGATGTAATATTGAACCATCTTGTCATCAACGGTTAAATGTTCAAACTATTTCCCATCGAAATCACTTCACTAATTATTTCTTGATGAACATCTGAAAAAATATTTTTCTGAAATCATCTGCATATCTATGAGTATTTGGATTGACTAAATATATTAAACTTTAAGTGTATGCTAGTAGACTTTGCGGTTCAACTAGGAAAAGGCTTTGGTGGTGGTAGAAGAGAAGGTTTTGGTGGTTGAGTCAAAGGAGGTCAAGTATCTTCACTCTATGGAAAAATTTTATGGTCACGGACCATACAGCTTAGCCAACATATTATTTTTATTGGTATTCTGGTTAAACATTATTTATAAGTATTTTTATTGGGGGGAAGTCACAAAAACTTTGTTATGGTTTCTCATCACCTGGGGTTGGATACCCCGGGGCACCATTAAGGACTAGCCTAAGCTGTATAAAAAATTAACTCAATCTCCTATCCTCTATCTGATTTGCTATAGAGGTCAAATGTATTTCACATGATCTACTACACTGAAATGAATCATTTACTACATTTTATAAAAAATAATATTCTTTTGGAATAATGAGTCCCTATCAAATAGAATTACTTGAATTCTATCAAGGATCCAATGAATACCTAGATAAAGCATTGGAATAACTAAAAGGGTTAAGTAGGAAAAGTGAACACCATGTCATTGAGGATATGAAAATCAATCAAATTTTTATGCCATTCTGAAAGATAAGGACATGGATATGATTTATTCTGATAGTAAAGGTACGTTTATGCATGAATTTAATGTAAAACTTTTAATAAAAATATATTTTAACTCATGAAATTATTTTATTCGAGATTATGATGTCTGAAATGTAGGTAAAAATACAAAGAATTGAAAAATTCAAACTACTGCTCGATGTATTGAATAACTTTTGGATCTGGTATCTGAAATAATCACAGTTTACAGTGAATTTGTAAGAGAAAAAGAGCATAATAGAAAATTTAGCCTTCTCAAAGAGAGTAATTTTGAAATTTTCCACTAAAAAATATTTTATAATAAATAAATATGAGAAAGAGTATGCCTACAATTTAAATTTTATTTTCTTTAAATTCCTTCTGGATATTCATTAGTTTAGTTTAAATAAGTTTATCAAAGGGAACAATTGGAGAACTTTTAGTTATTTTTAAAGAAGTGCATGAATAAGTTTACAATAGGAATTTCAAGAAAATTTTGACACGATAGAAACATATTTTTCTTTTCCCAATGAAGGCAAATCAAAAGATTTTAATTTCTGATCAAATATTCAAAACCAAATGAAACAAAATCAATATCTCCACTGTCATTGACGTTTAGTAGACTCTTAATTTAGTGTTCTTAATAATAGAAGGTAAAAAATATGTTTCTGACAATAAGAGAAAATTTATATGGGAGAATAAAATGAAAAGAAAATATTGAAATTGTGATAGTCCCTAAAATGAAGCACCAAATGAGAAAATACTTTATACATTTTTAATAGGTCAAGACTGAATCCATGCATTTATGAATATTGAAATTTTATAACCTAATGTGATTTCAAAAATCACAAATTTTCATAATCTCCTTAATATTTATAAATAATCCCATTATTATTAATATATTCTAATCTTCATCTCCCTCTTTAGCTTAGATACTACAATCTGAACTTCTTTTTGGTAATGAAGAGAAGAGGCTGTAAAGGATTATCAATTAGAGGCTACTACTATGATAACATATTCTTTAGTCTGTTATTCATTTTAATGATTGTGCATCCTTAAATGTTTGAAATACACGATAAGGTATATATTCATGATTAAGACATCTCACTTTTAATAATTTTGGTACGCACCTGAATCACACACCATTAGACTAGGAAAACATGATGGTCGAAATAGACATACATATCTACATTAAATATTATACTTGAATTAATGGATTATTTTTAAACAGCTTAAATTTATAATAATAAAAATTAAATACTTTTTATAGTTTGAAGAATGTGGTCTTAGATGTATGAATAATTTTATATGATTTTTTAAATTTAAAGTTATGCAGGAAACTCAATAACTGGATTTCCCTTTTGTGTCTGATAAATTGATTGACAAAGATATGAGTTTGTCAATACGAAATTAAAGCAGGTACTATGTCTCATATTTTCTTATATTAAATGCATTGAAATGTTGTTTTTAATTACCTACTTTCCCTGTCAATTTGAAAATCCATAAAGGCAGATAAAGGCCTAATTTTTAAACTCCCCTCTCTCCTTCTCTTGGTGAAAACTCACAGTATTAAGATGAAGCATCAGATCTGCACTTTTGTAGAAATTTACATACTGTTTTGGAGAAATATTTCAAGACTAATTTTTATGTTATGTTAACCCAAATCCATAGGGTTTTGAATCATGTTCTTTGGTGCAGGTTTAAGGAGGCTTCAAGGAAAAAATAGTGCGCCTAGGACTCATGTCGTTAGCTAGCTTGGTATGAAGATCACCATTTGGAGATAACAGCTACCTGGTTTTAGTATTTTCTGACATAAAATTCATTAGTAACATTCATCAAAATCCATATCATCTATCATTATGCCAGTTAATGCACTTCTAAATAAATTTAGAACAGAAAAGGATTGTGTCCCAGATTTGAGTCATTAGCAACCTTGATCTGAATATCATTGTTTAGAGATATCCACCAATCATTATGATATTTTATGGAGCATAAAAGGTATTTGTAACCTTTAGAAGACTCCAAAGCATCTAAAATAATTCCATTGGAAACAGAATGAAACATGTTACATGAAAAAATTGGAACCTCAAAAGATCACTAAGAAAATAAATTAGGGGAAATTCACTCAAATGATCATCAAAAATTAAATCCTGATTATTCTCTAGTTTTTACTTATTCAGTGGATATTTTATTGATATTTTTTTGTGCAGTATTTTGAAAGTCACAAGCAACATAAGGACACATGTAGAAGTGGTGTGGCGAGGTTTTAGACAAAGAATCTTGATTTACCTACTCCTTTGGTAGTTGTGAGTTTATCATGGGAAAGCTTAAATGTAGATTAACATACAAATGAATATAATAAGAAGAAAAGAATATAATCAGGAGATAGGAAAAACCAATCTATATCAAACCATCTTGTTCTAACTAACTGAATAATCCAAATATTTTCCATTGAATAAATTCACTGATTATTTTGTATTGAGTATCCTTAAATATATATCTCTTTGAAATTATCTGCATTTATACGAGTATTTGAATTAACTAAATGTATAAATTTTATGCATATTCTAGTGGAGTTTGGGGGTCTCCTAGGTTAAAACTTTGTAGGGCCGAGTTGAAGGAGCTTAAGCATCGTTTATTCATGAAAGAATTTTGGGATCAAGGATGACTGAGCTTAATGGATTGATTAAGTCAAATTGATCCATGATTAATGAATCTATGACCAATATATGCTTAAATAAATAAGTTTTCCAATAGGCAGCATTAGTATATTGGAGTTATTAACAAGACTGGTAGATGGACCCAGAAGGTCACACACAAAAAATATTGGAAGTCATGAAAAACTAATAAATAATCATAAACAGGAGGAAGCCCCAAAATAAATCACACATGCCCACCTTTCTTCTTTGTCATTTCACTAGACATCATCCCTTCGTGGTGCAAATAAAAATATGATGAGAGCCTCTCTAAATCCATTATCACGCTTAGGGAGTAGAACATAAGGTGATTTGATTTGAGCAGGACTTCATGGATACATCATAAGGCTGGATATTTAAACAGGTGAAAAATACTCAATCAAGGATTAATTTGGTTGAGGATTTGACTCCACACAAAGGTGATTCGATCATGGGTTTTCACCTTTATCTTTGTAGAGATTCATTCCTTCATGTTGCCAATTTCATCAGCTTGAATAATATATACAGATTGTTGCATGGGCACCCAAACTCGACTATGTCATCATCAAACAAATAATCAGTTAGAAGTGAACAATAATATGATACTTGCAAATGTGTTTCCATATACTATTGTATATAAAACATTAAAATTTAATGAAAGAGCTGGAATACAACACTTGTTGAGCTGTTTCAAAGCTATACCATTCACAAAATTAAGTATTCAAGAACTTTGTCCTATAGCTGAACGAGGTTCAAGAACTCAAGAGTGAATGGCTAAAAAATGCTTCAACCTAAATGGAAGAAACCAAGGCCCTTCATGGCAGGTCAATGACAAGTAAATATTTTGTTTGCAATAATGATATTTGGGTACATAATTAGAAACTTATGAAGCCTCCAGAAAACCAAGCAAGAAGTCACAACGTAAAAGTAATCATTGTTCCATAATTTAGTATATTTTTAATATTCCACTTTTCTTGAGTTGTGGGATATTTAAAAAATTTTAATCACTTATTAAGTTTTTTAAGCTTTATTCCATGACAAAGTTTTCTAGAGAGCTCTGATAAAAAGAACCATGTTAAAAAATCAAGTTAGGTATCCCTATGTTTTGTCTCAAATTTATTAATACGATTTCTATATTTGAGGGTATCCGTCCCAAGGTGAATGGCCCCAAGAAAATCACTTGGAAATAGGTCTGAACAGGGATACCAAAAAAAAAGGAAAAAGTTGACAAAACTTTATCATCCTCCGCCCCGCAGTCCTCCACGGAACAACGCCCCTTGTCCTACTTTGACTTGGCCCCAGAGCCTTCTTCTCATGACACCTGAAGCCTTAGCCTGACTGAATAAAAATATCTAGAAATAACAATATATTTCTGAACGATAGGTATTCTTCCTCAGCAACACAATACATAATCACTCAAGTAGTATTCAAGACAAGTTTCATGTATTTCATTAAAATTCTTCTTAGATAAAACATTACAAACATAATTCTGACTTCCATTTAACAATACATCCAGTTTGTTGTAATTATTTCCTCATTTCCTCTTCTCCTCCACGTTTCTCTTTAGATGTAATTCATTGATTCGTGTTTGACTTTTGGTGCATAAAACTAAACTATGTTCTTCACTCCTGGACAAAATGAGAGGATTCTACTTGGTATGGCATTTTAACATGCTTAAAAAAAACTGCTATCTATGGAAAAAATTAAAACTTGAATCCACTTAATCTCTAGAGGTCAATCTTTCCACGTTCTCAGTCAACCGCCTGATTATTCTGCGTCCAAGTTCAAACCCCTGCAACGCTTTCAAAACTCAGGCAAAAGATGTGCTTCTAGGTTTTAAGAATTTTTATGAATGTTATAAACTATTCATAAGTTAAATAAAATCTCAAAACCAATAAAAAATTATGTTAAAAAAGTCAGTAATGACAATGTCAAGGATGTGTGAAATTGGGAGGCCAGCCTTTTTCCTTTGAATCTTGAAACAGCCCGAAATAAAAACCATGATTCAAAGCTCTATGGACTCAGATTGATGTCTGAAACAAATATTCTCTTTAATCAAATCTGAAAAACTGTTTAAAAATTGCCTCACGGAGTGAAAGAATTATTTTGGACTGCAATACCTGAAGGTAGTAAGTAGGAATTTGACAAAAACTTTAAACAAATCAAATGAGGTAAAGTTTGGATAAATAATTTAACAGTGTTAGATAATATTTTTATCTTCACGTAACATAAAATCCAAGCGCTGAATCAGTTATTTGGGTTGTTCACCACATTTTATTATAACTATGGATAGTTATGTGATCTTCACTGACAATTAGTCAACTAGTTGACTGAAGCCTATTGTGCTCGATCACAACACCTATTGAGGCATGCATTCTTTTGAACATTCATCAAAACACATATTAATATATTTTACGAGATGCCCCTAAAGCTTAGCCTTGAATCTAAACACTAAGAAATTTCATCAGCGTTGCAGACACAATAGGTACATCCATCACAATATCATTTTAAATCTATTAAGAAATTCAGCCACTATGAACGTCTAAAAAAATATAGCTAGCTTTGAGATGTTATATTACATATCTAAGTGCAAAATCTTAAATATAGTTATCTTACGTTTATAATATTTAATTAACCTAATACTCTTCATGATGATATGGATTTAGTTATAATGGTGAGTAAGTCACTATTCTTAGCTTGAAAAGTTATTTACATAATGTTGACCTAGTACTACACTTCTAATTTTGAGTCATTTAACCTCTTAGTAAAATCCAACCTAGATAATAAATTACTAATGGCGGTTAAAATTTTATCTCCCGTGATATTTATTTTTGTAGAGGCACTTGACGTGTTAGGAAAAAGTATTACAGATTTTTGTTCACTTTAATAATATAGTGTAAATATTTGAAGCGTTCAAAAGAACATGTAAATTTCTAGATTAATTTTGGTATTCATTTTATTAACATTGATGATTAGTGAACTAAAAATTTTAAATACTATACTCTGAAATACCAATGCATATCTCCAGGAGAACGTTTGGATGCCTCAAGAACTTTTGATGGTAAAAAAATCACAAGATTACTAGTTACTTTATACTTGCTGGATGTAAAAAAATTTACCACATATATTTACGAATATCTATGATTATCTATGATTTTGATGGAATATCTATGATTTTATTGTGAGGTTTCAAGAGAGTTTTAATGGGGATCATTTTTTCCCTCAAATGGGAAGCAATTATTGAATAATGGGAATATGTAAGACTCAACATTAGTTGATAGTGACATAAAATTTTTAATATTTAAATAAAATTAAAAATGTAAAAATTGAAGATAAAAAATTTGGCTTACTATAATAAGGTAGGATGTTTTAAAATGAAACACATTTAGGTCAATAACATCTTAAAATTTAAAATAGTTTCCAAGAATTTTAGGTATCTTTTGTTTTTTAATTTTATTCATTTATTTACAATTTTTATGTACTGAAAACCTAAAAAAGTATTTTTACATACACAAAATATATTATTTAATTGTACTCAGAACTTAAACATATTTTCCAAGACTTTCAAGTATCTTATACTTATTTATTGATACAAAAATGCTTTGAATAATAAATATATTTGTATAAATATGTATCAATTGATTTTAAAATATATAAAATTTACTTATCCCTAATTTTTACAAATAAGTTTGATTTTTATTTGCAACTAAATTACCTCTCATATTGAATTACTATTGAACCCAGTAATGTTTTTGGATTTCAGAATAAGTAATAATAGATGATTATATTAATTTCTATATTCAAAGAGAGTTTTACATAATACATATTATGCTGTATTCAAAGGGAGCTATTTTATGCTGGATAAAAGTTCCAAATTCTGATTGCATTTTTTATGTTAAATATGAGGATGACAGAATTATTAATCATAGCTTATTTTTTAACAAAAGACATAAATTTTCATTAAATATAGGATTTAATTTTTATAATAAAATTTATAAAATAACTTAAAACTAAAAAAACCAAGAGTAATGATGGAACTACGTACATGAAATATCAAGATGATATTTTTAGTCGGATATTCGTACATATATTTGGAATGAAAAAACTTAAAAGAATAATTGACTTTGAAATTCACCTAGATCAAATCATAATATATAAGGAAAATTTGACTCATATTTTATAAAAAAATATGACAAAAAATGAGTCAGAAAATGAACTATAAAAAAAGGTGAAGTAAATTATTCACAGTTGAAAATTTTTTATTCAAATCTAGAAAGAGTTATTTCAAAAGGTGGACAAAAAGATTATCTTTCAAGGCGACCCCTGAGTCACGTCACCACTTATGTAAGTGGAGGAGACGAGAGAATAGAAGGGGAACATTTACATAATTTTATGAATTAAAATGATACAAGTAACATTGTATCATTTTTATTCAAATTTTCTTTGTCATTCTATTTATTCAAATTCTATTTGTCATTCTATTTCTATGATCCCGTCATTGTGTCAAGCCTCCATTCTAGACACCCTAAATTTGATCGGTCATTTTTTTTTGACACACTTAGTTGCTTTTATGTTGTAGCCCAAGGCGGAAAGTTTTGAGAAAAATAACAGAAACTCTTGTAAAATTATGATTACATGGAACTTCTAACAGTGAGCTGATCGTTTGATAAAATCTGTCAGAAATCACTGTATAATTGAGGAAGTAAATAAACATATATTGAGGTAATTGACATGTTTTCAGGCTTGTATTTTCAGGAATGATCGAGAATCTAATTTACTATTATAGGGACATTAATTATCTCAATTCATTAGCTGTCAGGTACACATTGCTCAAGTGTCATTTAAGAGCACGCTTGTTACTCTAACCTTACGAGTTAAAACAATATTAATGCCTATTCATTTTACTGACAAAACCAGTACATCAAACGCAGCTTGTTTTAACTTAGCTCACCAGATCTCAACCACCTTCAATCCCTATTCGGCACACCTAGCCCCAAATAAACAAACGCCCTGCAATAGTCATTCCCCAACTTGGACTCGCGTATTTTGCCCATTAAACATAGGACCCTATTACGATGAGAATGTCGCTTACCAAAAGAATATTTGAACTCTCTCCCTTGGGCTTTGTATACCCATCAGAGGAGGGCTCCGTCTTTCCAGGGGATCTGTGGAGGACCACCATGTGAATCTGTTTTGAACTTAGAAAATAAATAATAAAAAATGTACCCCGTATATGACTCATAGACCATGACTCATGGTATTAGATTCTAATTCAAATTAGCAAGCAGCTAGACATACTTGATTCAGAATGGACGCACAATTCAAGTAAAGACATAAATGCTACAGAAGGAAGTGTGCCAGTGTAATCTCAGTCCGACTCCAGATAGAGGCGACTGGATCCTAGTACGCGAATGACTAGTTGATTGTACAATTTTTCAGCGAGAAATATAATGCGGCCTTTGAGAAAACCCTTCTTGCAATATGTTGATACTTCCTCATATTCTTAAAATTCTACTTTCTTGCTGGAGTGTAGAAATCTAATAGTCATCTCAAAGATGACGCCAATCGATGAAGAACCAATTTTTATAAGGTAAATCCGCATACTTTTTATACAATACTAGCCTGTCTAAATATTAAGAAAAAAAATTCTTTGCAATTAGATCAGCATTCAAGGTCCGATTTGGGGACAAAACTAATACTTTTCCTTTCACATTTTTGAGTTTCTGTAAAAGTTTACGCGACACGATTCTTAGAGCGATGCGTACGTCGACGAGTGAACCTTGACAAAGTAAATTGTTTGCGCACTTCAATATCTCCCGCATCTGGGTGAATCTGGAGGCCATGAATTTCCGGTTAATATTTTTTCTTACATTCGTCAGGGTGTTGTGCCGGGTTGGTAGCAATGTCGAGATACAAAGACATGATTGTTGAAAATAATACTTCTGCGTCATCCATATCAATTCAAAATAGGAAGCTTTCGACGTTGAAGATATTTCATAGTTTCGTTGTTTTCAATTTTATATTGGTCCATGGCAAGATATTTCATAATTTCGTCGTTTTCAATTTTAAAATAAGATATTGAAATTCATTTTTTGAGCAAGGCAATTGGTTTTCCGGCGTCAAAACATGATTCTTAGTCTACTTTTTGATTTTTTCTAGAGAGAAACAAATGCGAAGCATACAGATCGTCAGTCATCTCATGGCCCACTTTGATGAATGTTTGATATCAAGGAAAGTGAAAAAGATCAGGATAAGCGAAGCGGCAGAAATTGTCCATGTCAAAGGGAAAATGGAGGAGATGAACTATATTATAGAGATTGATTATCGGATATGATCTCTCAGCCATTTGTTCACAAAGAAAATCAAATATACTACACATAACGATGTCACATCCTCAAAAGATTTTCGTTTCGTGTTTGTTACGGGTCCAAAATTTTTCTGGATCTCAAGTTTGCATCAAACGCAACTAGGATATGTAGACAGCGATTTGTTCCGACGAAGGTGACCGGTGGCTGAGGGTTGTGTAGATCTACAAGATAAGGCACAAGATCACGATCAATATCTTTATCACAATAAGCCACTTGGTTCTCTTTGTCAGCGTCGCCGACATCCCGTTGTGTAACTTAATTTATGAGATCTCTTTTGATGAAGGTTGACCTTTCTGACAAACAATCAATTCTTTTGAAAGGGAGCATCAAGAGACGTATGAACCTTTTCTATGATGCCCTTCTAGTTAATACATGCTACGTGGACAAATAATCGATGAGTATAATTGATTTTGAATTGAATGCTTATCCAACAATTACGTTTTGCAATTCCCCTTAAATTGTTTTCTATGGTAGGGAGATATTTGTGTTTGTTATGATTTGATTCATTAGTCTGAATTATAAGACTACTGACGCCACGCCAGAAATGAGAAATATACGAGAAGGTAGAGTAATCAATAATATGCCGTCACATGGTGCGTTCTTTTATAGAAAATTAGGTTGCCAAGTAGGCCTTCTCCTACTCCACCTTTCCTTGATCTCTGGGCGGACTACGAAGACTGAGTGGGCGATAATTCGCGTTCAACATGAATTGTATCGTGCAGTGACAGCGCAGATCGGTCCCGCGAACCCTTTTAGGCAAGCCGTGATCATTTCTCCCAGTCAGACACCTTCCCGCGGCCGCAAAGAGTTATACGTGTCGTTCACAGGACCGGCCACCGGTGTCAGCTTCCGACAGAGAAGCCCCACTTCGGTGTGAATTCCCTTATTCTCAAAGAAAATCCATCGACATGGTCTGACATGGGAAGACGTACATACCCTGAAGAGCATGCTTGGATTATTCGGGCGACTGTGCAGATTATCCAACTCACAGTTGGTAGCCACGCCGTTCGGCGAAGGGTGGGTAACTTAGTTTTTTTTTTATGGGTTGAAGGGAGTGTGATTTTGGGCGAGGGACCGCGGGGAGAAAGCCAGAGAAAGATTCAAGAAGGCGGACGGCGCAGCGCCGAGAGCTGCATTATCTTCGCTGTGCTCAGGGACCAGAGAGCTACGGGACCAAAGAGGCAATTGGAGGGGTAGGAAGATGCAAGGACATGCGTAACCTGTGCGGTGCAAGTGGCCATATTTGCCGGTAAGCGGGCTTGGACTCTAGCTGCTGCGGCTCTTTACGCTCTGTGAGGATGAAGATCCGCCCTACCGCTCTAACTGGCCCAGCTGGACCACCTCGAGAGCTCTTCCCCAATCTTTAACTTCGTCGCGGGCCCGTGCATTATGAGTTGCGGAGTTGACGCAGTAACTGCGTTATTATTTCGCGGCATGGTGTGGCAAGCGCGGTGCAGAGCTCCTAATTACCCCTTTCATTGACGCTCCCATTGATGCGCGATGGCGAAACATGTCCTCATCGAAGTACGTCTCTCCCGCTCTCTGTGCGAAGAAGTTTACGATTGCTGGGAAACGTAATCTTGGGTTAACAATGAACTCCGGCTGAACTTGATAAATCAGTGGCGTTGGCATTCTCAGCGAGTGATTCGGGAAGATGGGTATCGGTCTGATAATTAGAGCGCAATGATGACCGATCTGATGCTCGGGAAGACCGAGCAGAATATAGTGGTTGCTTCTGGGACAGCCAGATCCAGCGGGTGGATCCCGAATTCCAATCGCAAACTCCTGAAAAGTATTCTATTGTTAGATCTTGTTCACGTAGGTTAGTTTACCGGAAACTACATTTCGTTATTGCGATTATAGAACGCATGACATTGTTGACTGAAGTCGAGGTGTCGTGGTCTGCGTGTATGGTAAGATGCCGGAAGAAATTGACAACCAGTTTAAAAGAAATCCATAATTTGAACTGTAGACGAGGTTTGGTCGTGACCTGGGATTGCGAGAATGATATTGACGGTAGCAGCACGTGGCATGATAGGAAACAGACGTGTTTTGGGTCTATTATGGGCCACGGAATTTTTTCCAGATAATAAATTAAAAATAGATGAAAAATATTATTGCGAGCTGCGAGTAGCATTGAGAAAATGAGTTTGTAATTTTTTTTTTATTTGCTCCCTATTTACAGTTACGATTATAGGAGATTGAAGAAGATTAATCAGCAATTAGGAGGATTCATACCTCAAACTATATCTAATATTCTAACAATCGCGAGAAGGATGTTTTGGGCTGTCCTAGATAAAATATGGGTTCACAAAAGACAATTGATGAAACGAAGTGGGAAAATACCAACGCTGAACGACAGGGTTGAACAGCGATTGCTCCATCCACAGCCAAACAATTAAGCCATACTACGGTTTCGTGTCTTCTGCTGCGGATGCATTCAGACAAGGCGATACCCAGAAGGGCTTCTACCTTGACGAAGGAAGACACTTATGAGACGTTACTATCTTGAAATACCTTTTTCCTTCCCCTATATTTGTTCCTTCTCTATCTAGTCGCGGTGAATATATCTTTCTTGCACTTACTCTTGTGGAACGGATCTGCAGAAGATTGCCACTTGGAGGTATCGATGTCGACAAAAGAGACAAACTAGGGTGACAGGAGGAGTCCTACCGCAGTCCACATTTTAGCTTAGAAGCCATAAACAGTCTCTCTCCAAGCTCTTAACTGTCATCCTCCTCAACTCAGTCCCTTTTGCCTGAAAGCACATGTGAAAAGACCCAATCCCTCTTTTTCTCTCTCTTACTCTCTTTATAGATGCACAAATATCTATCTTTATCTTCCTCTCCATCTCTCTCTTTCGGTGTTTATCATATTTTCCATTTTGCGCACAGTCATCCTCCATTCATGTCCTTGAAACGTGTGGCCCCTGATCTGTTTCTCTGCACAAGAAAATATTGTAAAACTGTAATTTCCCTATTGGCTGCATCAGGTTCGAGATTCTCTCATCTGTGGTCCTACTTAGATCTTCTTCCGACAAGACGATCATACCTTGGCTGAAGACCACCAGCGTTTTTAACGGCGACACACCCATTCCCTTATCGGTCCATGTACTCCACGAAAAATCCAACACCTTTCTCTATCTCTACACCTCCCCCTCCGTAACTCTCTTAATTATGCTATCCATCTATCTATCTCCATCTCCATGACTCCATCTACCCACCGACCTAACCATCAACCCAGTTATTTATTTCTCTATCACCTATCTTATCTTTAAAATCATTCAAGTATGGATGGATCTATCTCTCTTCATGACACAAGTCCCAAAGAACCCGGGACCCTCCGACACCCCCAGTGAAACTACTACATACATCTCGGATCGGATGAGATGGTCGGTTTCCTCGCTGGCACACGAACGTCTGCACCGGCTGACAAACGTGCCAGTCTGCCTAGTCTGAGCAACGGCGAGGGCGGAGCCCCTAGTAAATCCTAAGTACATACCCTTGTCTCTACGCATGGAACTCGGACGGACAGGTACCAGAAGGCGTCCCGTATCACGGGGACCTCGGCAGGGATGCCTCTTCACTCTTAAATAACCGCGCCATCTCTCAGCCCTCAACCGGCCCTCCTTTGAATGAAGCCGCTCTATCTCCTCCCCCTCCATGTGATTACCTTCTTGCTATCAATAGAAGGGAGACTGCTTCCGCGCTGAGTTATATAGATGCGTAGATATATATTGATAGCTCGGCAGATCGATAGACAGACAGATCGTCAGATAGGTGGATACGTAGGTGCATAGATTGGCAGAAGTATGAAGCTACAAGCAGAGCGATAATTAGAGAAAGAGACGCAAATATATCGAAACATAGATTGATGGGTTGATAGTACATAGATCGATAAATATATGCGAAAAGAGATCGACAAATAGGCTTCCTGATAGCGAGATGGAGGGAGAGAGAGAAAGAAAGATGCAGAGAGATATAGATGGATAGACAAATTATATATATATAAAGAGAGAGAGAGAGAGAGAGAGAGAGAGAGAGAGAGAGAGAGAGAGAGAGAGAGAGAGAGAGAGAGAGAGAGAGAGAGAGAGGGAAGAAGCCACTTAAGACAGATGCCCTTGGGAATTTAATGCAAAGGAAGTGGGGCAAGCGAGACTTGCAGGTGGGCAGCTCCATCAGACATCGTTTGGTTGTTTCCTAGCCGTCAAAGGCCAACTGGGGCTCGCGGATAACACAGATAAGAGTGCGGATTAAAGGAGACAGAAAGATAGAGAGAGAGAGGAAAGCGACTGATCCGTGAAGTAGAAGAGGAGAATAGTGGAGTTTGAGGAGGGGATAAAAGACCTTGTGTGGAGGAATAACAGTTCAACTGGTGAGGAACGAAAGAACAAACCCGGGCCCGCCTTTGTCTATACAAACTCTGTCATTATTCTCTCGGACTTTAGTTATCTTTATCTTTTGAACTGTTATTTTATTGCCGAGAACGACGACTCGGTAGCTTAGATGGGGACTCCCCGTATACGGTGAGGATCGCCGAGCCACAAGCACGCACGTGCGAGCGGGAGCTGTCGTCGTCCTCCACCTCCCGCGGGATATCAATAAATTGCTATTTCTGCCGAAGCCCATGCAGACGGCGACGGCGCTGCTGGATCCTGCGGCCCCTTCCCCCACATGCTGGATGCCCTCGCCAGGACGAAATCGAGCTCCTCCTCAACCATTCCCCCTTACGGAAGATTCTTCCCTCTAGAGAGAGAAAGGGTCAAGTTTGGATTTTGCCCAAGAGATAGATAGCCAGACAGACAGGCAGACAAACAGACAGAGAGAGAGAAAGAGAGAGAGAGCATGACGCCACAGTGATCTTCGTCCGTAGCAAACTGAGAAGATGGCTGAAAAATCGTGGACTGATCAATATATGTAAAGAAAGAGGAATTTGGATGGTGTGGGAGCGGGGAGGATGAGGATAAAATCATTCCTTAGTTCCTCCATTTTTTCGGGGATTTTTGAACCGGAGAAAAGCTCTAGAGGAGGACAAGTCTGAACGACAGCGGCAGGTGGGACATCGTTCGACATTTGGACGAAGAAAACAAGGAAAAGGGTAAAGGGAAGCCTCGTGTTTCATCTCTTTCGTTTAGGGTTACCCTCTCTCTCGTCTTCCCCTGGACCACCCTCCTGTGGCACCGATAAAGAAGCCAACTACTATAAAGAAGCCACTACGGCAACCAGTACCTGATAGAGGGGGCTCTCCATCAGTGAGAGACAGTGACGGGCCGCGGGCGTGAGAAATAGAGAGAGAAAGGGTGAGGGAGAAACGTTGCCCATTCCGTTCTCGGCTGACTCCCACGGATGCGCGAAATCTAGACACCCGGAGAGAGAAAGAGTCTTCCGTTTAAGAGATAGAGAGATAGAGGAGGTGATTAGCAGCAGTTCTGGGAATTGGGAAGATGCTTAAAGAAGAGGGGAGACTTGATCAGTGGCGGTGCAGCAGCAGCGATTGTCAGAGGAGTTACGCCAGATGTAGTCAGCGAATACTTCCTTAAACGCCGTGGTGTATTACAGATGTAACCGGGATAAAAAGGGGAGAAAGATAACCCCCATCGGCCATCTTTATCAGCCACCGGCCTTCTTCTGTCATACTCCCCTCCCCCTGCTCCCTCTCCCTCTCCCTCTCTCTCCTCGTCCAGGCTAGAGAGATGAGCGAGAGAGAGACGAGAGACTTCATGAGCGTGGACTCCTTCTCCCAGCTGCCCTTCATCCGCGCGGCGCCGCCCGGCGGGGGAAAGAGCGCCAGCGGCATCCGCCTCTTCGGCATCGAGTTCTCGCAAGAGCCGGAAACGGCGGAGGACGAGACCGCCACCAAGGACACGGCTAGCAATGTTAAAGGGCCCGTCGAGGCCACCCGCAAGTTCGAGTGTCACTACTGCTGCCGCAACTTCCCCACTTCGCAGGCCCTGGGCGGCCACCAGAACGCCCACAAGCGAGAGCGGCAGCACGCCAAGCGCGCTTATCTCCAGTCCGCTATGGCGGCCCAGCACCAGCAAGCCCACGGCTACGGGCTCATGAACTACCACCATCTCGCCTCCATCCCCTCCGCGCCTCGCTTCGGTCTAGACTCGTCTCCTTCTTGGGGCGGCAGCGCTCACGGCGGCGCTCTCGTTGGAGCTCGCTTCTACGGCGGCGCTGGCTCCCAGCCCATCGGTGGCAGCCCTTTGCCTGCGATGTTGAGAGTCCCGCCGGTGCAAGGATTAAGCGGGTTCGGGGCGCCTCAGGGCGGTTTTTCTACTGTTCTTCCTTCGCTGGCAGGCGAGGATTTTAGGGCGGCGGTTGGCGCAAGGATGGAGTTATCCGGCGGCGCCGCCCTCGCCAGGTCAGTTTCATCCATCTCCACGCCGCAGGGCCGATTTTCTTGCGAATCGGCTGCCACAGGAGTGAAGGAACATCTCAGCCTTGATTTGCGTTTGTAATTCGTGTTCGTCGGATGTAACTTGCCCCCGAGTTTCATTTACATTGTTCTTCCTGCGTCCACTCTTTTCCTCTGCTTCTCTGACTACTCGGAAGACAAATCATCTCTTATATCGTGCGAAAGCTCCGAGGAACGCCATATAGAACTGAGATATTTCATTCAGTCGCTGATGATCAAAAGAAATAGTGTTGATCAGAGTGATGTTCAACATGGGATGGCAGCCGAAAGTGATGGAGGACTCGACTTTTCATGGATTTCTTCTTCAAAAGCTGCTCAAATAAGCCGTATAATCGTTGCCCGAATAGATGAACTGATGATGCACAGCGCAGGCTTTAAATTTCTGAGCTCGGCCTTCTTTCTGAATCGAGTATTTACGTCGTATCTTTGGAAACCGAGTCACTTGGCGGAGCTAACGCAGAACGGCAGAGGTGTACGAAATGGGATCCCAAATCCAGTACGAGATTACTGGTGGGTGCCCAGTATCAGTATACTGCAGCGCTTATCTCCTGCATTCCAATTTCCACTCTCTCTCTCTCTCTCTCTCTCTCCCCTTCCTCTCTTTCAGACTTTCAGTCTCTCTCTCTCTCTCTCTCTCTCTCCCCTTCCTCTCTTTCAGACTTTCAGTCTCTCTCTCTCTCTCTCTCATTCTTTGGTGGAATGATGCAAGCCAACACTATCGTCTCAACGATCGTCCGAATGGTTATGGTCCTTCTATCACAGCAAGCTTCTCTCTCTCAATATCCGCAAGTATCTATCAATCTATCTCGCCCTCTACATTCAAGCACCTACATCCAGAAATTTCATTTTGCAAAGATTGGCCACAGCCTGTTTCTAAACTTGAACAGTCCAACTGTCCAAGCATAGAAAGAAGGACCATAACATCAGTCCCTTTTGCCAATTACACAGCTTGACCGAGAGAGAAGAAAGAGCCCTGGGAGATTAACTCGCAGTCGGAGAACTCCCCGGGCTCAATCTTTGGTCGCGGGTGTTAGGCTTTGAAAATGCTTTTATTCGTCGACAAGCGGGAGGTTTAATCAGATGGAAGATACAGTAATCGGGTTTCTCTCATGTACTAAAAGAACCAATTAAGCCATTTCCTCTCCTTTCGCGTTTCTGTCAAGATCGATAATAGTATGCCCTAATCGTGCAAATAGGTTCGTCTACGCAAAACTTCAAGTCCGTCTACGAAAAAATCTCATCGCCACGTACGAGAACATTTGCATCACCCATTTCTTCTCCTTTAATATTTCCGGTTTTCTCTTTTATCCTTTCTGCCCCGTTCGTTATGTCGGCCATGAGTTCTCGGCCTTGGGTTGAAGCCCGGACTAACTCTTCAACATCGCCGACCACGTCTGCGCATGTGATAACTGTTGGTTAAGAGATGTTTCCAGAGCTTGATCTTATCTTGATGAGTTAGGATTTTTGAACGACAGGGAAGAAAACGATGCAGAAGGAACCTAATAGCAGTCATCGTACTCTTACGACCGGGCGCCCTGTCTGATCTTACCCACTTTCGCTTCCTTCTCCTGACATCTTTTCGCTGTAGATTTGTATTTTATAGTTACTCATAAATGCCGAAGCAGCACTCCGTTGGAAGAGTTTCAATCTTCGAATTCTTTGGGAAGAATGAAAAATAGATCTTTTGGTAAAATTTAGAAGTATTGTTATGAATCATCTTGGACCGAATTTGCTGCTTAAATGTGTAGGCAGTTTAGATTATTACATTTGTAAATGCTTGAATAGTCTAACATTCAATTGAATAGCTATGACCGCAAACTCATTATCATGCCTCTTTGAATTCGCCCATGTGCATTCATATCGTCTAAGACTTGAAGAAACTCACTTATACTGTTAAACTGAATGACCCACATCTGGCAGGAGAATTGTTGAATTTCTATCCAGTTATAACCTCTATTTTCTGGTTTGTTCCTTGGAAAACATCTGTAAAATTGGACAACAAAGAGAATACTAGGAGGCCGCCTACGCAGGGATGACACAAAAAAATGGAGAAATATTTCTCTTTTTTTCTTGATTATCCAGAATAAACTTCTATTTTACACTTTCAATACCAATCATCTTGGACAGTTTGGTGCTGTAAGGAGACAGCTGTTTCGATAGTCGTAGGCGTGTGAAACGCTATAATGGTTTGGCATTAAATTTATAAGGGATTGTGCTTAACTCATTATCATTGTCATCATTACCAAAATGTAAGAACCTCATTATGCTACCAATCAAAACCACGCGTCGGACATTAAATTTCTTATTTACTTCCCAGTTACCACCCACGAATTAAAGTTTTTATCCGGGATAATCGTTTCTTTTGCATATCCATATTGTCATCGAATTAGAAAATTGTAAATCGCTAATCCGGGACTCATAATAAAATCAAGTATTCCGGAAGATCAGATAATTCGCAGCCACCTCCAATGCAGCCCTATAAGTGACTTCACCATACTAAGTAAACCCACGATGCCTCTTCCATAAGATTATGTTCATGCACTTGAAATGACTGAACGTAGAGATGCAGCAGAGAGTTAGTGTTAGAAGTAAGTTTCGGGGTAAATCAGGTATTCCATGGACAAGAAGAGGTCAACGCAAATCGTTGATGGGAAGGAGATAGTCCTAGAAACCCTATTCAGTTCCCCGAGGAAAATGATTAAAAAAATACACGCTGTCTGCCTCATCATTAGCTTGTGGGGTTTACCATGCGAACCCTGATGAATATGCCGTGAATTTTCTGCTATTCCAGACCGTTTCTTACCTACACCGGCGCCCCGAGTGGGTGGAGGCTGGGGACCTCCGCCGCCATCGCCGCTTCCGCTGCGCCACTTAGCCGATGATGAATGATGATGGCGCGCATCGCCCGCCTGCTCCCTTATCCTCGGGGTCTGCGGCCTCGGGATCCAGCGTTTAACCCGTTGCAGCAAGAGTTCTCGTTCTTTACTTCTGCTTCTGATCGATGCTTCTGCCTCTTTCTCACTGCTGTTTAGATCTGAACGGAAGAGATCTAACTCAGACAGATCAAAGTGGAGGACTGGTTAGAGAAGCCAAATCCTTCTCGTTTCAGCTTCTTACCGCGTAAATATCCTTCGTGGCTCTCTCTTTAACTCTCTCATTTCACGGTGTTTTGTCGGACTTCCTTGACGTGAAGAATGTTGGGCTGTTGGTAGTGGGTTGCAAGAAGGTCGATCGGTTTTGAAGTCTTGGCGTGGGAATAACGGTCCCCTCTAGTATTTTGAGGTGCCTCCTCGGTCAGGACCTTTACTGTGTCCTTGACTGGTCTGGACTGGCTATGACCAATAATTTCCTTGCACTTATGGTCAAGGAGCCAGTAAAGTTAGAGTCAAAAGTGGAAGTAAAGAAATCAATGTAAAAAAATTTCCTTTACCGTCTCATAGAAAGATCGGATGTGAAGATATGAGAGTCAGTGCAAGTATAGTACCATACAAACAAATTCTATGACGGAAGAATGAAGAATTTCGGACGCCAATTCTTGCACAAAATAGTCATAGTTTACTCTAGAGAAAAAGAACGACCACATTTCTTTGCATCAAGAGATTGTTTTCGAAGACCTCCATCGCCTTTATTGCCTGGGTCCTCGAGGAATACTTTAGAATGTTCATAGAGTCTTACAGTATTTTCCAAAATACATGGTCCGTACATCAAGGGAAATCTTACTAAAGTTTGACACTCGGCAGCTTGCACTGCCACGTCTTTGTGATCATATATTACATAGTTAAAACAAATAACTATTTTATAAAAAAATGCTAACATTCAAAATGATTTTATACTCTCTATCATGAAATAAAAATTCATAGTCCAGTTTTTTCGAACAACATATATATTGCTTGGTTTTACTCCTACCTAGAAAAATGTTTCGCTTGGTTTTACTCCTATCATGGTTAAGAATATTCAAGATACGCTATTCATTTGATTTGTTTCTTGTATAACTGTTTTTTAGTGAAAATCTTTATGTTATGCCTAGGACCGTACCAAAGCAGATTCAGGAATAAATAAGGTGAAGGTTAGCACAAAGTTTTGTCATAAGCTAATACTAGAAACGAAATTACTGTGATCATTAGAAAATGCTTTAGGAGACACTCAAATCCTAGTACTCTTAAAAACAACATTGGATATTTACAACTATCGAATGAAAACTATCAATATTTCCCACTGACAGGAAGACAACATCTGGCAAATGTTGGCTATATTATCTAATCATGCAGGGTGAAGTCAAATACTCAGATTTGGACCAAGAATTTAATCATACGTTTACAAACGAGTGATGAACTGCCGTCATTCAGACAATAATTCTGGTCTCATGATGAAAGAAATAGCATAATGGAACACAAGCCGGGACAGAACACTGGGGCAATGATAAATGATGGATCGCAATCTTACAGCCTTGGACAACAACAAAAGATAGATGAGTTGACACCTTATTGCTTCCGATTCATTATCCTAAAAAATATCAAAGCAATAATTTAAGAATATTATACACATATTTTTTGATAAAAGAAATCACACTCAAATACTGATAAGTTTATCTCCTCTACCCATCCATATCAATTTTTATGTTTCTCTATCTCCATCTATATTTTATATTTTGATGTCCATCTGTTGTTGATTTAGTATCTTTTTTTCTATATAGATGATATATATATATATAGGACATCAGAAATAGAGGACATGAATTTGGCCATAAAAAAGTAAAGGACAATGCATCATAAAATGATGATAAAATAATGCATAATGGACATAAAGGACAGAGGTATGGCGAATTCATGCCTTAATTTTTAATCTCAAGCCCTAAAAAAAACACAAAATTCAACCCTCGAATTTGTCATTCACTGAGAAAGTTGTAACAAGAAGAGAATATAAAATAGAGGGGTGACAAAATAATCAACCGCACACATAAGTGTACTCATTCTCTTTCTTTACGTTTTGAACCTGGCCTTAGCAGTTTCAGGCCAGAAGTACACAAGACTTTCCAAGATACATGTTGTTCCAACTGGTTCAAGAAGGATCAAGAAGTGTTTATTTATAGGTAAACACATTGAACTACACATAATATTGAAATCCTTGGTAAGACTCTTGAACCTTAAAAGCTCTTTTTCATCTTCACATTCCACACTCAAAAATGATTTTATAGTTTGTTGGCCTTTTTATTGAAGTTGTGGAAGTTTTCCAGTTGTCTTTTTCTATATCCAGCTTATCAAACTTTAACTTCTGTATAATTTTATGATGAACTCCATGAGGTTAATAATTTCCAAAAAGTAGTATTATAAAAATGAATTTTCCCATCATGTACGACCAGCCTAGATAATAGATATTATGTGGCTGTCAAGCCAATCACACTTCTATCTCATGTCTAAGTTTGTTATAATAAATATTTATTCATTATTATTTTGATGACATGTTTCTATTCAAGTCCTTGAATCTATGTAATAAATAAGGTTATTATGATAATATCATAATACAGTGATATATTATTAAGCATATGTTTGAAATAATCACATTCAAATGAAGCTTTAACACATCAAACAAAAAATAATATTGATTTTATGATCCTACTAATAGGAAAACCATGGATAATATTGTGATGATTGATGTCGAGACAATAAGAACATACTGTAGGAGCTCTTTATTGAAAGAGTTCACTTTATTCACCCCTACGAATCCCTGGACAGTATGACTAAACTTCAGTCAGGAAGATTGACCTGAGCCACTAAATACATCTTGTGCATGGATAACAGTATTTTTATACCGGCACAAGGGTCCCTAATTATGGGATTCAAATTTAACTTAACTTAGCTATAACAAGACATAGACAAAGATTATCAAGGGGTAAAGATGGTATCATCCATACAGGCTAGGGTAGTAGAGATATTTGAGAAAATCGTCGCTGAGGATTTCTGTTATGATGGATTATGGTTGATGGTTAACCATAGCCTAATCATTCGAGAGTTTTGAATGAACAGAGCATGATATGTATGATAACCGATGACAAGATGTTCCATAAGAGTGTTCATTTACTAGTATGTATCTTCTAGAATGCAAAGTGTAGCTTGGCACTTCATGGGCTCGAACCTGAACATGTCCATTGGATGATACTGAACGTTGATTAATTAGTCTATATGCTGACATAGTTAATAAACCAGGTTGGCCCACAAATGTTATTTGGGCAAATAAATTTATTTACTAGACTGAAACATGAGCATAGAGGGTCACCTGCATAAAGTATATGGAAATTTGTGGACATATTAAGTTCTAATCCTTTAATGAAAATGTCTAGAATAAGTAAAAAGAGGGGAGGGCCCATGCCAGCTAGAGGTCAGTGGCCTTCTGGCTTCTTCCTTTCTCAAATTATTTCTCACTCAAGTGCGACTGGATTTTGAGGAGATTTATAAGATCTTCAAAGAGAGTGAAAGACATTCATCATGATATCCATTGTTTTACTTATTGCGTTGATAAGTCTATAAGTTGGACAAATTAACGACTTTAGGATACTCTTATATGGAATAAAGTAAGATGGGAATAAATTCAGATAAATCTATAAAATAATAGATGAACAGATAACGTTGTCTGCAAATGATTCCACTCTATTTTTAGTTAGGAAAAAAAGTTTCTTAGGTCAACAAATGTGTCTCAACTTTAGGCGTATTCATGTGCTTGATGTTATGATGAATTTAGTCAAGAAGTTTTTTCATTCTGTTTGAAGATCTGGATAATCTCCTAACATCCAGCCACATTTGAGGGAAAAACACTTGATCAAGACGATAAGAGTGGGGGCACACTGTTTATACTTATTCTACATTTTTTTATAAAATATCTAAAAACTTAATTATATCTACCGACTTCAATAGATCTGATGTGTGTGACCCTCTAGGCCCATGTATCAGTATGGTTGATACTTTATTGGCGCAAAAATGTTATTTCACCAACCTTCTTAATTAACTATATCAATATATATTTATTATTTATTCAAGGATCAGTTTCACCTAATCACCAATCTGAGATTTCAACCCGTGAAGTACCAACCTACACCTCGAATTCTAGAAAATACATATTAGTAAATGAGCTGTCTCATCAAACCTTTTGCTGTCATTGGTTACAGTGTAGATGTAATCCACCGTTCACACAAACATCTTGAATTATTTTGGCTATGGAAAACTATCAAATTCTAATTCATCATTCCAGTTAGTACTAATGCATAATGGAGATCCCTGGAGAGCAATTTCTCCAATATCTCAACTATCCAGGCAGGTAATTTGATTCTTCTTGGTCCCATTGTGTCCTCAAAATCACATTTGTATACTTTTTCCTTTATTTGAGCCAAGAGTAATTTAAAGCCCAGAATCAGGGACTCTTATGTCACAGTCAAAACACATTGTTTTCCTAAAGTCATAGTCATAGTAAAAATACCATTCACCAGCTATCTTTAGTGCTTCTTAATTGATCATGCAAATATCTTAAGTATGTATGGTCATCTGATCATCAATACCTTGGATATGAGTAGAAGTAGATAGTGCGATATTTTCTAGACAGTTAAATCTTCACCTTTAGCAACCTTTGAATAATAATATTTAGAATTCATGTTCAACACTATAATGAGTATATCATAATCTGTTCATAATTTTATAAGTCATTTGTTGAATTTATAGAATTAATTATAAATATCACATTAATATAATGATGAAAAATATTCATTTAGATGAGCTTAAATAATACATGAACATGTGATTTGGTTGATCGACACACACATCCATTAAATGTAAAAATTGGTACTATTAGGCTGGCTCAAGTGAGTTGTCAATTTGAACTGAACCAACCTTACTCATAAATGTATTTTAACTAACTTTACAATATTTATTACTCCAAAAATATTACATTCCCTAAATTTGGTTAAAATATTAAAATTTATTATGAATATTTGACTAGAATTGAATTTATTTTAAATGCAGTTGGAACATCTTATTTCATTTTATTAAATTTGATTCTTATTAAAATCTGGTATTACACTAGTTAAATACCCAGTGCATAGGATTTGAATCTTGGTAACCTTAAACTGTTAATATGAATTATAACGAATAAAACTGTAAACTCAAAGTCCTAAAAAAATTCTAAATTATTAGTAGTGTCATTTCATGGGATAACGAATAATATAGGTGTATTTAATTCAAAAGACGCACCAAAGAGTTGGTAATGCTATTAATTATTATACGTTTTCCATATTTTTTATTACATTGATGTATCAAAAGAGAGCTTCAGAGATATACCTTCTCACTCATCCTTTAATTTATTGTTTTAATGGCAAACCTAAAAATGTGGTGAACTAATATGAATTAGATACATCGCTAGAGATTAAGTGTAGGATAATAATTGTAAATATCCCTTAAGCACTTAACAAAGAATTTACTGGGATACAGGGTTCTTCCACATCAAGAGAGATTGTGAGTAATATAAAAAAATATAAATCAATAATGATAAAGTTAAGCAAGATGACAGACCTTAGCAGACCTACATATTATCTTGAAAATGTAGGTATATTAGAGGTGAGGTAGAAGAATTACACTCATTTGATCATGGTCCTCAATTTAATAATCAGCTCTTAGGAATATGAGGAATGAATATATTATATTAGAGAATGAACTTAAGGTATTTGAAGACTGACTATGAATAAATCTAGACAAAATATTTTGTTTTAGGGATTTTGAAATCCAATCTTGGAAATATTATTATGTGATTTTTAAATAAACCCTATTAGACCATAGTGCTTGAATTTTTATAGTTAAACTCCTGTCTTAGATTGTTTCATCCTTGAATTTTGTTCCCAAATGTTTAATTCGCAGAGTTAAAAATGATTTAGAATCTCATTTGGACTTGTTCTTTAATCCTTAAGAGCCATTTTTAAAGTGGTCTGAATCTTGATAGGATTTTCGAGAAGAAGCACCAAGAAGCCAGCTTTATAAAGGTCCATGGGTCTCCAAAAAATTTCACTCATATCATTTAACTAATTTTCATAGCCAAACTAGAACATTTAGAGTGGACAAAAAGATATCTACAATTATTCTAGAAGAAATCAGTATTTTGATTCATTAGAACTTGGACATGTAAGGAAATTGATAATTTGGTTGCATAACTACTCCTCATCCAGTTGGATGTTTTAGAGACGTGGCTTTCTAATGAGTCTATGGACATCAAGGAAAAAAATATCTGGAGAAGTTAAAGTATGCTTTGTTCAACGCATGACAAATCCTAATTCTACCACTTGAACACACCGTCAGATCAACTACTGCCTGCTTTTTGCATGGGTTGCTATAACAAGCACTCATACTTCTTGGTTGCAGATTTGCATGGTTTTCACCTAGTAAACCCTGATGGATTATGAAACCAAACCAAACGTATGGAGGGGAACCAACTGATAAACAATAAATTGGGGTTAATTTATATCGATTAGGGTATTTGGTTTATAATACATGAACTTATGATCATAGCGCAAGTAATGGTTAAATTCTTAGAAAGCAAGTATTGAGTAAATAAAATTTAAATCTGATTTATAATTTTTATGATTTTATTTGTGTAATATAAAAAATCTAACTTGTAAAAATTAATCCAAATTAATACTTGAGTGGTGATAAAACCGGTTTCAATATAACCTCATTTATTGAAAATTTATATAAAATTGGGAATTTGAATATAAGCTTCTATTAGAAAACTCATTAAATGTAAATAAAAAGCATAAACGACATTTGAACAATGCAAGGTGATGGTTGATACCACTTGTTTGAATATAGTAAGCAGATGAGTTTGGTCATCACAGATTTTAATAGAGTTGGCTGAGGATACTAGGGCAAGCAGCGAATAAGGGCAGTGGTCTGGATTTGACCGTCATTTTTTTTGCAACAAAGATGAAGGCATATGTGCGTTAGAGAGTGGAGTTAGTTATGGCCTGTGTGATTTTGAAAATATTGGCTATTTTTGTGATTACGTATGATCACTATGATAACCCAACATGAAAGAGGATCATTATATATTCTAGAGATGATGTAATGTTATTCTAGAGATAATGTGGATTTTTAATCACATGTTGACAGATCTTCTTAATTTGTGAAAAAAACTATCCAATTGTTCCATCAATTTCCATATTTTAAACCGCCTGCCTAGTATGATGTACCTGAGAATTCTAAAAAAGAGAAATTTTGTGCATCAAATGTGCCTTTTACCTTGTCAAATGCTGGTTTGCAACACCTCTAGATGACTTAAAAATAAGTTGGGCGAGTGTAAAAAATGGCCTTTTCCATTTTTTGAAAATTTGGTGCGGTGAAAGTGATATGGATCATTGCACCATAATTATAGGGTGCCACCAATTTTTTATGTGAGTCATTCGACGTAGTCAAGGACTAACCAACTGAAATAGTTGGCCATAATCTGAGAAAATCAGATTCCATCATGGGGCTGGATGGATTAAATTAAGTTCATAATAATTTTAAACCCTAAAAAATAATTGCACCATTAAATTAAATATTTTGACTAAATAAATAATTTCCTTTATGATTGTACCATTAAAAAATTCAAAAAAATACAAGATAATAATAATAAATTAGAATTAACAATTTCAATATTAAAAATCTAATATGTTATTTTTCTTATAAAATTATTTTATTTATGATGTGAATGTTGTAACATTATGTTAAAGTACCATTAGTGAATGTCATTAGTACTTTCTTGTAATGTAGTAGTTCATTTTGACGCCTGAATAACATGCTTTTATGCTTATTTCAATGAAGTTAAGAAAATAAAATACATGAAATTATAAAATGGCCTAATATTAATGATTATGAATATACCAACTTGAAGCTGTTTTGATATCATTAAAAGTTTTATATGACTCTAAAAAATTTGCAAATAATTGTATGATGTTTAAATATTTGGTTTTTGACAAAATTAAAGATCTAGAAAAGTTATGATGGAGTTACCAATTCTTTTACGCTTTTGTTTAATCATGTTGTTTTTATATAGAAGAAATAACTTCAGAATATTTTGAAAAGGTTTTAAATTATTTGGCTGTATAAAAGCATTATAGTCTTGCAACATTTAAAAGCATGTGAATTATAACATAGTAATTAATACATTATGTATGGATTCTTGACCCTTGCAAACTGTGTCCTGAAGAAGCTATTAGAACCTTAGAATGAAAATTTAACCTTAGCTTCTAATTTATTTAGCAAAAAATTATTTTCTACTCTAACACAAGTGATTGCATCAATAGAAAAGAGAAACACAAGCTCACCTTAAAACTCGAAGTTAATTAATTTATGGGTCATGAGATACTGTTTCCTGAGGTCGAGACAACTGTGACCATTGGATCTATTGTCTCTTTCATCCATGCTTGTGGGAGCTGCTTTGGATTTTAATGGATTCCCATTCACTCTAAAAAATGTACACTCATTGGCGCTACAATCTTTCTAACTTCATAATCTTCTTATCATCCATCTCATGCATAAATGAGACTGTTGGAGTTGAGAATGCACATAAATGATCCTTAAATAATTAACTAATTAGTCCTCCATAACATGAATACTGCTGTGCAAAACAATACGTGCATGTTATCATAGTTTTAATGCATCAAAACTGATGGCAGTATGATTATTTTATTTTCAATAGTTTTTTTATTTTTACAGATTTTTTTTGGTTTCTTCTTGCCTTCTTATTTCCATTCAGTTTTTATAAAATGCACAGTATGGATGGAATGTCTATGCTTTAGGATATATCATTTAGGAAGAGCATCGCATTTCAAGTGTGCACTGATAAAAGAATAACAAAAACTATTAGGTAGGCATACTGTGTTTGTAAGATTTTCAATCAGGTTACACATAAATAGGATTTGATACATGATTCATACTCTCCTCCATTTCATATCCATGATCCTGATGTTCAAAGGAAGAGTAAGATTAAGGTGATTCCAATCCATCATTATTTTTCTCCTTTCTCAGATTGTGATTCCTCATGAAAGATCAAGAGTAAGATCCCTGTCATTCTCTCAACTTCTGGTGGTCCTCATTTTTAAAAGGAAAATATAATTCATACAGAGATCCTTATCTCATATCATACTCATCATTTAAGAGTTTAAACACAACTATTCTCTCTAACTTTCTATCTCTTTCTCTTTCACTCCTAGAGTTGCATATCAGATTTTACAGATATTCGTCTTTATGGACCAAGCCCTTTCTCATTCTATACTTCTACATTTTTGACAAAAGGAAAATTTATAAATTCAATTCTATAAGTCTCAAATCCAATGGCACGATGAATTAACATTAAACACACATTTGTATGCCTATCACTTCTGCTCCAGTTGCAACATGCTACACATGCTTGTGGTCGGATGGGACCGTCTCGCAATTTGTGCAATTTAAGTTTGGCAGTTTTGTATTCGTCCTCATCGTAAATGATTCCACTGTAGTTATTGCAAAAGAGCACATTTTCATTGAGCCACACCATGAGGATGAATTACTGACATTTAAATAGCTTCATTTTGCTATATTGATATGTGTCCCTGCATGCTTGAACTATCATGACTAATCATTGATATTTTTATGTTAACTTGAAGAATTGTGAGATAAATTAACATATTTTTCAATGATTATGAAAAATAATAGTTGGCTGGAAGTAGATGGTATAGAAGCGCATAACTGAATAAAACCCAGAAAATAGTTCATTAGTATTCAAAATCACATCCATCAAAGATATATTTCAATCTAAAAAGGCCATTTGAACATTATTTGTGTTTTGAAGTTCTCTAAAAATAACAAAAAAATCAGAAAAATCATCATCAATGCAAACTTTATAAATTGTGGGTATGAAAACATGCAAATATGGTAAATCTACTGAATAAATGAAACGATATGTATTATTTAATTATGTAAAATTGCTTCTATTCATCTGGATGATGTAATGAGTTCATTTTTAATTATGATGAATAATGTGTTCCTTGTGAAGCACACAGATGTAGTTTTCAACACACAAAAGCTTTTCTATTCCTCTAACCAAGTTTTAAAATTATTGTCCTCGTATAAATAAAGGTTATCCTTAAAATTGTTGTTTACTATGTTTTTTATGTCTATCTAGAAAATTGGCCTTCACGATTCTCATGTAAGAGATTAGTTACAATATTTATTTCATAAATCTTAATGAGGAGAAGAGTTATGATATTATACCAAAATGCAACCAACTAAATCTTTGATTGGAAATATGATTTAAACTAATATAAATATTGGCTGAATGATAGTCCTTAATATGTTGAACAAGCTTCACTATTTCAATGTTTTATATGAGGAAAGTAAAAATTATGAAAATTTCCCTTTCAGGAAGGAACATTAAAATGATAGGAACAAAAGTGCATGCACATTGTTACTTATGTCGTTGCAAAGAGCAATCAGATAAATATGAGAAAGTATGAGACAAAACATTTATCCAAATGTATGATCAGGAAAAAGATGAGAGAATGACACATGCTATCATGATCATATTTCATATACATAATGCCCTACTTTTCAGACTGATCAAGGTAATCCTGAATATTCAAAAATGGATAATCATCGAGAGCATTATTTAGATGCCCAACAATAAAAGGACATAGATGAACTTAAATGAGAAGTGGCACACGATAATTTCCTCTATGCAACAGAATTCAAGATCAAGATAAGATATCCTACATCACAGTCAATCAAAAACTCTCCCTGTCATTAAAAGAGAAATTACTAATGAATTTCTCATTAAAGTGGTTTTTAAGAAAACTGTGTTTATGGCTTGGGAGGAACATTGTTTGATATTTGAGTTCGTTTGCTATAACTATTTTATAAAAATGACTTTTTTTCTTACTATCAGCTTTCACCATCATAGTTATTATCTCCAGTATCACGAAATATTGTCAGATAATTAATCAGATTATTTACTTTGTTCTAATGCTATTTAAGTATTTTAAAATACATATAAAAATGTTCCTTAGGGACTTATTTCTATTATGATCATAAATAAATTACATTTAAAGACATATCAGGATGTACCCAGTAGATACATGGCTCCTAAATACTATACATTTTATTAAAACTAATAATATACTATACATTTTATTCTAAATATGCAAATAAACTTTCTTATTAAAACTATACATTTTATTCTAAATAATAGACTGTATAAATAATTTTTTTTTCATATAGGTCATTTTGAAACAATTTTAATCTATAATTTCATCATTCTTTCAATAATTTTCTCTATTTCCCCTTCATTTGTATGTTTTGTTTATGTTTTCTCCGATAATAGTTTCAGTTTCTAGAAAAAATCTGATAATTCCATACACTCTATGATGAAAAACGATGTTTCCTGAAAAAGTGATACCCTATTGTTCATTGTTCATAAACGTTTAAATATTTAAATTTATTACAATGAAGACTATGAATCAAGTTAAGAGGGAATTATTTTATGAATTAAAACTTTAGTTAGAAAACTATTTAGATGTTAGCTTCAATAGAACTAATGTTTTTCTCTGTTTTCCCCTTCATTTTCTTGGTTTTGTTTCTGTTTTCTCTTGCATAAGTTTCGTTTTTGGAGAAAAAATATCTCATAAATCCATATACTCTATGACAAAGAACAATGTTTCAAGAACAGGAGATACCCATCTGTTCATAGTTAATAAACCTTTAAATACTTCAGCCATGCCGGACATCGTTGAGGACGTTGTTCGATCGGCAACGAGTATGATAGCTCGGTACCAAGATAGTGGTGGTATCGAACGTCGGCAATGTCGTCGTCTGACGGATAAACCGTAACGGGTAAATGTAACTACGACGTGATAAAGACGTGTCCTACGTGTCGTATGTGCAGGCTCTGACTCGAGGGAGATGCTATGTTCCGAGCTTGGATGAGATCGCCGGGTGACGGCGACGGTGGCCTCTCGAACTTCGTCGAAGCCATGAAGGCATCTACGGCCGAACGGAATCAATCGTTAGGGCTCGCACGTAACAGACAAATGCGTCTGTACCTGTATGACACTGGAGAACGTCGTAGTTTCTCTCAATTGCCTCTCTCACTTACTTAGCCCGAGCGCTGTGGAGTCAAGACGAAAGTGTACTGCAAGGAATAATTAACGAGAGAGCAAGAGGACAGTGTACCTCGTCGTCGGCGTGGCTTGTCGTGCAGGGGGTCGTCGACGATTGCGGCGGTGGAGTGGGTGGGATGGAGAGGCACCTAAGAGCAGATGGCGGCTCGACTGGCGATGGGAATGCCGGAGCACTAGTAGAGGGGGAGGAGAGAAGAGGGTGAAGAACCCAAGGAGGAGGCAGCTCGAGGGAGCACGGGGGATTCTGAAGAATTTCCCTCACGCCCACTCTTCCTCTCAAGCTCCCAGCAGTTCCATCCGTTGTGGAAGAAAAAGAGCAAGGAGGATTCACGCAGTCCATGTTAATCGGCTGTGAAATTCTTGTCTCTTTTTCTTTCCACACTTGCCCTGTCAATTGTGACACTTCAAGGTGGCGCTGAAGAGTCAAAATTGTAGAAGAAAGAAAATGGAGTCAAGCCGTTCATGAGATTCCACTATGACTTACCAATCCCGCCTTCTTCCTCCATCGGCCTGGTCAACGGTCATTTTCTCGCTGCATCTTCCCTAAACGTGGCCCTTGGGAAGTCATGATTTCTTGTGTGGTGCTCAAGGGTCGAAATCCAAGCTAATTTCCCGTTGGGCTGAAGGCCCAGGCGGGAATTGACTCTTCCCCTCATCACAGGCCACTCGGGACGTTGATCGATCACAGGAATTCGTGGCCGAACCACTTGGGAATTAGCCGTCGCCACCGTGCCACGTACGGACTGGTAATTGAGGTCTCATTGCCGTCAGCTGATGGTGTGTCATGATGAATGTTTGATCAGGACCTGATTGGACTTGGACGTGGATCCGTGGGACGTCTGAGCTGCCATTCGCCGGTGAATGACTATCACCGCTCGCACTTGTTGAGTGATCGTTGGGGCCACCTATTGTAGATTGACCCGACAAGTCTAGCAGGGTTGCTCGAGCCGCGACGCCACCGTTGATCGCCCCACCGTGCTCTCTCCTCTGACCCCTTTACTAGCACTCCGGCCTCCCATCTATTGTCAAGCCATCGTTAGCTGTTCGGCGCCTTTCTGTCGCACCAGCTCTGACCGCCACAACCGCCGACGACCCCTTGCACGACGAGCCATGCCGATGATGAGGTACACCGTCCTCTTGCTTGCTCGTTAATTATTCCTTGTAGTGCGCCTTCTTTTTGACTCCACCATGCTCGGGCTAGGTAGGTGAGAGAGATATTTCAGAGAAAACTACGAACGTATTTTGAGCGTCTTACCGGTACGGACAAACCCGTCCGTCACGTGCGAGCCCTACGAATTGATTTTGTTCGGCCATAGACGTCTTCATCGCTTTGACAAGGTTTGAGAGGCAATTGTCACCGTCACCCGATGACCCGGTCCAAGCTCGGAGCTCGGCGCCTCCCTCTAGTCGGAGCCTGCACGTACGACACGTAGGACGCATCATCATGTCGTAGTTACATTTACCCGTTAGGGTTTATCCGTCGGACGACGACACCATCGACGTTCCACAACATAATCTATTTTGGTACCGAGCCATCATACTCTGTGTCGACCGCATGATGTCCGGCATGATTCACGATGGTTCTCAGCAATCCGAAGCCTGTTCACAGCCTTGGGGAAGAGTCCGCGCCGAGTCGATTGCCCATGGAGTATCTCACAACCGGTGTTAGTGGGAACCAGGCGCAGGCTTCTACCTCAGCACTCATTCACGTCTGGAGTAGAACAGCCGTAGCTGTCTTCCCACCATGGAGGTTCGGCCCTATGATTCACTAAGCAATGGGAGGGCATTGCCCAGCGATCTACGCGAGATGGACTACATCAGTCACCTAAAGATCACCCACACGCGCCTCGGCGGTCTTGTGGCAGCAATCCGCAAAGCTTCGATCGCCTGGTGATGGTCGGCTTCTGTTTTAGGGCGAATCATTGATTTGGTGGCTCAAAGAGCGATTGACTGAAACGTGGACCAACAACTGATTCAGTCATGGCTAAAGGCTTACCGAATGCCGCACCAGAAGCAATTTGATCGCGAAGTGCAGGTGGAATTAGCGGCAGATTGATTGCGGCGAGAATTCTTGTGACTGTTCGAGATTCTGCTACGGGCTGATTGAGGCATCCGATCAGCAGCAACGGAGGTCGTTCGATCGGTCAGCTACATAGAGAAATCGAGCGGCGGATTTGGAGAATTCTCCTTGCCCCCACCGTCGGCCCTTTTGTTCTCGGAGCTAGAATTCACCCATCAGGAGTTTGATTTGTTGAAATTTCTTGGCCGTTGCACAAGATATGAAAGACAAAAGAATGGAGAAAGAAGAGAGAAGAAAGAGGAACAAGAAGAGAAGGCTCAAAGGAATCGACTAAAATTGTTGTATTTCCTGCAAGTTTATCATTAACATTTGTTCGTATTTATATTGTATATTGTTAACTAAAAATAGTAAATAGTGTAAAGTATATATCCGTTGTAACTAATTACAAACGGAAATATGAATTTGAAATATTGTTTAATCCTAACCGTTATAACGACTCGGGTGAACAGATCACAGCCGTCTATCAGTGCGGTGAACCCATCGGATGTGGGATCTAATCCTCATCGTTATAACTTCCTATCATTTAATCCTGGCCATCTATATTTGATCCTATTCTAGATTTAATCTTATACTATCTTTGAACTTATATGATATCCTATTTTCTAGTCTCTAACGAGTATATAGTATTAATTCCTTATTACTAACTAATCTTCATTAAGTCCCTATCTGTTGATCGCCAAGCTGACTGCTTGGAACACCGAGTTCGCCGCCCCCATGGCCTCGACTCGGCCGGCTGCGAAGCGAGTAAAACTCTTCCTCTTCACACAATTCACACCAAACAACTAGGAGTCAGAAAGAAACCAGCAAACAGGTTGAAATTCTTTTTCACTATCCTCCTTTTTCTTCCTCTTTCCCTCCCATTCTGGTATCTCTTCTCTGAACGAAGGGGGTGAGACCAAGAACGTGTTGAACAATACTTCTTGAAAATTCCTGTTCTAACCACTTAGGGCACCCCCCTCGTCCCCTATAAAGGGGGAGGTCAATTGGCCCCCCTTAGTGGGTCAACAAAAAGAGAAATCTGGGTCCATTAGGGGGCCCTTGTACAATGGGCCCTCCATTACAAAGTACAAAGGGAAAATTTAAAACATAAAGAAAAAGACAAAGGGGACCAAGGGAGGGGAGTCCAAATTGCTAAGGAACCCCTCCCACAGGTCAACAAAGATACACGGTGTAGACGGAACGCGTTGCTGAGCGACGAAAACAAAACGACAAGCGCGAAAGAAACCACAAAATACAATAAGTAAGCATCTTCACCCGGCTGTCGATGACGATGACGGGCGACGCGGACGACATCGTCGATGATCCTTGATGGTTGCGTCATCATCCAGTTTTGTAGCGCCAAGGACTGTGAACCGAGTTAAGATGGGATTATTTTCCGAATTAAAACTTTTTAGACTTTAGCTTCAATAGGAGTAATATTTTCCTTTGTTTTCCCCTTCATTTCTTTGTTTTGTTTCAGTTTTCTATGATAGAAGTTTTGGTTTTGGAGCAAAAATATCTCATAATTCTATATGCTCTATGACAAAGAACAATGTTTCAAGAACAAGTGATACCCTTTTGTTCATTGTTCATAAACCTTAAAACAATTTAGTTTTATAGCACCGAGGACTAAGAACCAAGTAAAAGTCGTAGATTATTTTCTGAATGAAAACATTGGTTGGAAAAATCTTTAGAGGTTAACTTTAATAGGACTAATGTTTTTCTGTGTTTTCCCCTTCATTATCTTGGTTTTGTTTCAGTTTTATCTGATAGAAGTTTTGGTTTTGGAGAAAACAAATCTCATAATTCCATATACTCTATAACAAAGAACAAAGTTTCAAGAACAGGTGATACCCTTTTGTTCATAGTTCGTAAACCTTTAAATAATTTAGTTTTATAACACCAAGGACTATCAACCAAGTAAATCGGGGATTATTTTCTGAATTAATACTTTGGTTAGAAAAATATTTGAACATTAGCTTCAATAGGACTAATGTTTTTCTCTGTTTTCCCCTTTATTTTCTTGGTTTTCTTTCAGTTTTGTCTAATATAAGCTTGAGGTTTGGAGAAAAAATATCTCATAATTCCATATACTCTACAAAAAAGAACAATGTTTCAAGAACAAGTCCTCAGTAAGATAATCCCCTGGATTAGCTATAAATCCGCAATGAAGTTCTTACTAAAAAGAAATAGGGAACATCATCTTTTAATTTGTCCTTAATTTTAGTTTATCCATAAACCAGACTCTTTTCATTCTGATTATTTTTTCTTTGATTCTATCTTTGGGATTTTTATCAAGATGTTAAGATAGTTATTTTCCAAGTATTTATATTTTTTAGCATGAATAATCTTTTTTTTCGTTGAGAATATTCCGTGGGATTCCGTGAAATGGAGTGTCTTGATTTCGTGAAATTTGAGCAAAGAACTCACCATTTAATATGCCACTCTAATGCTTGGGCTTGAGATCTTATATTTTCATCTATCTCCTTAGCTTTTCTACTCTTTGATTCACAGTCCTATTTTTTTCTCAACTGTCCAATTCAGTCTCTTATTTTCCTTCGCATATTCCCTTTCCTACTACAACAGGATATGTTAAATTCAGAATTAGGAATACCATGAGAATAAATTGTTTGATAAGGGGGAAATGTTGCAGGGATCATAAAAAGGATATGCAGAATAAGTTTCACTGCCATTGAAATATTCATAAAACTAATGTGTTTAACAAAAATAATATACACAAGAACACTAATATTAAAAAATTATGACTAAAATTGTGGGGCCTCTTTTGTGAATCATATGAAGCATAGTTAGTGCTTCATCTATAGCACCATCCTTAAAATCAAAAGTTTTTGATATTATTGTGAATGTATTTCAGTAGTTATACCATGTGTATAAATACTCTTTTTTACTATCACACTCGCCGTTCTAGATGTGATATAGCAAGTGGGTAGCCAGAAGAATAAGGCCGTGTCCATGGCCCCGGTTATTAAAATACTTAAAATAAGTCTTCTGAAACTTAATCTCTCTCTCTCCTATTATTTTCATAGCAAAAAGGTGAAATAATAAAACAACACCTTCCATATTTTCACTACACGAGCCATGTAATTGACTACATATTCCTCCTTGAATCAATCTCCTCTTCTACTAAGGATGGAGAATTTCATCTTGTCCCTAAAATTTCCTTCTGGGTCTGGTAATAAATCTCTAGAGTGTATTACAATGAGGTTCCATGCGTCAATGTAGAATGTAAAACAAAATCAATCATTTGGATAAGTAATAATATCGCTTTGTTACTTCGGTATCTTTAAGACTCTTATATATTTAATCCCAATTTTATAAAAAATGCAATTTTTAAAATGTTGATTATGCAAATAAGTAAGTGATGCATTCTCCATCTATAAATTCAATAAATTTATAGCCACCACACAGTATTACACCTGAAGTAAATACATTTCTTGTGGTTATTTTCAAATATAATTGGCAAACAGATTTCTTGATAAGGTAAAATATTTTTTTTGAAAATTTTCTATGTACTATATAAATATATTTTTATATCAGAGAAGACTCTCAAGGATGCAAACAAATTACAGTGATATGTGTCTTGTATGTATTTGCTGTTCAGGCGAGATGTTATTACTTGGAAACATAACTTTTATATACCCAATAAGTTATTGAGTAAACCAAAGTAGAAAAAATCATTTTTATATGAGCTGTGTAAATATTTTCCAGATGCTTAATGTTCCCATAGTTTAAGGATGGTGTGCATATTGCAAAGCCAAAGTCAGGTAAATTTCAGATGGAACGGAATAACGTTAGTAACCAGAATAAGTTGGGCTCTATAAATGAAATAATGACAAAAGTAATTATTTTACATTATTTGAAATATTTTTGGGCTTTTGCAATATTAGTAGGATAATGGATTTACAATATGATGATGTATCAATATCTAAGGCTTAAAAATAATTTATTTAGAATTGATCATGTGTAGTGTTGGGGCATGAAAATATCTTAATTTATCCAAAAGGGGAAAAAGTGTAGTTTTGACCAGTCAATAAATGAATGTGATATTGATCAATAATATGGAATAACCATGTTAAAATATTTTTAAAATATTCAGATTAGGCAGAATTCTGAGAAAAAATAAATGAGAACTTAATCTTTAGGAATGGTTTTCTTGTTGAATGAGTACAAATAGAAGGCTATAGATTTATTTTTTCAAAATTGACAATGGTCGATGCAAATTCCAAGCCTCTATGGTATTTAAAATAAAATTTAATAAAATATTATACAAAAAATAATATTTATATGGAATTTATAACCTGATGTAAAGAGTGAAAAGTCCTTAATTTCTAGATCAAGTACCAAAATTTAATGGAACGATATATTTAAAGTGTGAAAAATAAGATAAATCAAAATTTTGTTAATTTTTTATTAAAATTAATGAACAGATGTTAATTCAAAAAATGTATAAAATTTAAAATAAAAAATAAAATGAACAGATCTTTTACATTGATTGCGTCAAATAGAGAAATGGAAAATGGAAGACAAAAATTGGGTACAATTAAGGTAAATAAGAGAGTTGTTCCCACATTTGGTATATATGGTACAGTTAAGCTAATGGGACCTGGTTATCATCCTCCCCACCCTTCAATTTTGTGTTGCTTGTCTTTTTTTATCTTGTCAGAATAGCCAAGAAGAAGCTTAACTATGAACTAGACTCCTCTCCAAGACATAACCAGAAGTACAATGACTAAATCTAATAATCAAGAAACATATCAGCCACAGTTTGCAATTCTGGACCTCTGAAACTAATGTTTAATTAATATTTCTACACATATGTATTGGAAACATTGCAATTTTAAGCAGGATGGTGGGAAGTTTTTAATATTTTCCACAATTCTAGATATTACAAAATATTTACATTTTAATGAATGGGGCTACATGTGTTTCTTGAATTTTCAAACCAACCAGTAGGGAATCCTCTTCATAATCCTTCTTTTCAATGGATTTGTAGGGAATTTATGCACATATGATGTAAACTATGATTTTGAATGATTGCAAGTCAATTTCCAAATGGCTACCCAATATCCCTTCTTTCTCCTATTTTCTTACCTTAGGACCCTTAGGACCCTTAGGACCTTTTTCTAGCCTACTAGACTGTTGCTAATGATAGCTATATACCGAGTTTATCTATCTCTCTTTCCATCATACCATGCAGATTTCTTTCGTTGTCACTCCTCTATTTCACTATTCATCTTATTAAACCCTTTCTTCGATGACTGTTTTCTAATGTTCTCACTAGACTGGATAAGAACTATCGATCTCTATTTCTTCTTACTTCATTTAAAATAAAATAGAGAGCATCTTATATGTTTTGATATGTGCCCCCCCTCCCCCAAAAAAAATAAAAATAAATAAAAGAAAGATAATGATATGGAGTCCTTAATATCAAGTCAAATCTTAGGATGAGAAGAAATTTACTAAAAAAGGAAACAAATCAAAATAATTTTGGGTTGTTTTGATTGGTAATAATCCTTGTTTGGTTTATCCACAATCTGCTTTGATCTATGTTGTCATCTTTTCTAGTGATTCTAGTGACCACATCTATATATTATCATCATCATCATTATTTTCATTTCCATATTATTCCCATCTAAATCTTGGGACCGCTCTATGTGAAGTGACATTAACTATTATTTTATCATCTCCCATTCACCTCATCTCTTTTCTTTTGATCCTTCTTTATCTTCCAAAATTCATCCTTAGTTTCTGTTATGATTTTCATCCTTCACCCAAACTTTACTACGATTTCATTCGATATAATGTTCTCAGTAGGAGGAGACAATGTCCCTAATAATTTCATTTAATGCGAATGATATTGGGAGAGATTAAACCCTTTATAGTCATTATCTAAGAGAGAGTGATCTTGACATGGGAGGTGTGAGGTCCACCATACACTGAGATAAGTAAGACACCTTAGGATCGTAGTGTTAAAGCTAGAGAGAATTATATCCTTCTATCTCACTTCCAAAGCAGGAGGGATGGTTTCCACATTTCTAAATGGGATCTAACTGGACAGGAGGGATTGTTCCCACGTTCCTAAAAAGGACCTAACTGTTCATCCGGAGTCTACTTCCCAAACCAGGAGGGATGGTTCCCACATTTTAAAAAAGGATCTAACTGGTCAGGGGAAGTAGCTCCTTCCAAACCAGGAGAATGGATCCCACATTTCTAAAGGGGATCTATCTGGTCAGGAGGGACCGTTCTCACATTGCTAAAAGGAATCTAACTGTTCATCGAGAGTCTCCTGCCACTTCATGCAAATATCTTTTGATTTCACACATAAAGGAGTGACCTTAAGGTAACTAATCATACATTCCTAAGGCAAAAAAAATGTTTAAACTTGGCGGTATGATAACATGCAATTCATCACTAAAATATCCAGTATATTACTCAAAAATATAAATGAAAGTTCCATATTCACTTGATATTATCATCTTACTTGACAAAAATAGCCTAAAGTTTTATTTTATTATTTTTTCAGATTTCTGGTATTCAAACCAATTTATGACTTCAGTTTCTGGTAAACCTAAATTGATGCCGATTAAAAGTAAAATTAACGGTGTCATTGGCTAATAAGCTTATGCAATGAAATTTATAATTCTCTTTTTATAAGTATCCAAAATGAAGGGTGAAAAACTGATGATCCGCAAGGAGGCTACTGTATATGGAAGTCTGTTTTAATGACTTCAATAAAATGATGAAGAAAGTAGTTAATGATATGACTATTGTTTTATGACTTTCAGGTTATTATCTGACTTTTATAGATTTTTAATATTCAGTTATAAAGTTTTATAGCAGCAATTTGGGGTCAAATCTTTTAGCAAAAACCAGAATTCATTTGAAAAAATCAATGATATTAGATTTAATTCGTAGTGTTAGTGGATTCAGTTAGAAAATTGAAAGAACAAAAATTTGAATTTAAAATTGAGGATGAAGATGAACGACTTCTTTTGTCAAAGTTAGGTAGAAATAGGTGAGGAAGAGAATTGAATTGTAAGACAATAAATTCCAGATTTTGAGAGAGAAATAAGACAGAGTGGTCTAAAGGGAGATAAAAGAAAGAAAGTAGAGAGAAATACAGGGAAATTTTTGTTATAGAACTATGAATGTAAGAATGTAATGCAGATAGCAAACAAATCAGATACATTTTATATGATTCACTCTTAATTCTATATGCAAATAAGTTCTCTCAAGTATCAAAAATCCATCAAGAAGGACATTGAAGTACATGGAAGCATCAAGAATCAACTTACAAATTGGATCAAGAATGAACAGTTTGGCCTTAATTAGTAGTAGTCGTGTCCTTCCTGGCCAAATAAGTTGGTGTAAGCTTACTTTGTATTTTCCTATGTCTTCCCATCATATATTTTATAATCTAATGGTATGGATGGGTTGATACCCATGAGAGGAAACTCCCTTCAAATTTTCATCTCAATCGGACAGTCTGGTCTCAACATATCATAATATCACTTTCATTTAATCTCCACCGTTGGATATTTGTTCTCTCTCATCCACGCGGATGCCACCTGGATTGGGATATGTGATTTGAAACATTAATAATGATTTCCTTGTTTTTTACTCCAGGCAATGACTGTTCAACACGTTTGCTAAGCAATAGTTGTAGGTTAGACGGAGACATATAAAATACTAAAAAGAAAACCAAAGCAAATTATGATAATTTCCTATCGCACCCTTGTGTGGCTTATATCAGAACCGCAAGGGTGCCGCCTGGCCCACAAAAGGTATCAGGTAGCAGACTAACATTGATGTCGGACGTCGTCGATGGCATCGTTAGACGGGTAAATCACTAAGTGAATTTAACTACATGATGCGATGAAACCTTACATGAATGTACGTGCAGGTTCGACTTGTAGAGGATAGCCGATTTCTGAGTTTTGGGGTGGGCAACCGAATGACGATGATGCTGACCTTCTGACCCTCTTCAGAATAACGACGATGATTACGACGTCGAACATAATGACTCTGACCCTCTTCGGAATAACGACGATGATTACGACGTCGAACATAATGATTCTGTTGGGGCTCGCATGTAACAAACGGGCTCGGCCCATGCCAGGGAATTTTCTCAAATCGTAGTTTTCTCGATAATTGTTTCTCACCTAAGCTAACACGAGCGCGATTGAGTGCAGCCAAAAATATACTGAAAGACGTAATTAAACTGACGAACAAGGGGAACAACGTACCTCGTTGGTGGCGGTGTTTGTCATTGATGTCTTTGTTGGCCCGGACCGGTAGGAAAGAGTGCGGTGAAAGTATGCTAGACACGGGCATGAGGTGTCTCAACAGGCAGCCGCGGTGCAGCACTGGAACAGAGTATAGGAGGACGGGAGCGAGGAGGAGAAAGGACAACGTCGTGGCAACTCTAGCAAACAACGTATATCGGTGGCGCGGAAGCGAGCGTGATCGATAGCTGTGTCAGCCGCGGTCAAGAGCTGTAGCATCCGGGGTTTCATGAGGAGTGATACAATAGCAGATGCAACCACAGCAACGTCCAGATGGCTGAGTGCAATAGTGTAGTGACCAGACGCACCGGATCCTCTCACAATCATGAGATCAGCAAGCAGGTGGGCAACGTGAAGGAGACCAGCAGTAGTACTATGCAAGGGATCTAGGAGACCAAAATCACCCAGCCGGCAGTTGGCGACCAGGAATTACATTGTGGTGTGTCCTCACAGCCACCCAAGGAAGTGGACGGTAATGTGTTCGTGCAACTATGTGGTCTCAAGAGTCGCCGACAAGAAGGCCTAAAAGGGGTCAAACAGCCAGTATAATCTGGGAGGCACTCTGAAAAATGAAGCGTTTCAGTCACGACGCAAGCAAACCTCCAACTGCCAGCGAACGATGCAAGCATCCTCGAAGACCAATACCGGTTGTCGGGGCCAAGGTGACGACGATCCGGGCTGGAAAAAGTGATGGTGTGGTTGCCCTGGCAGCTCTCACGGTCAACAAGACTCGCAAATGACAGATCAAGAGGGCGGGATAGGCATTCCCGCGACGGGGCTGAAACGTCAACAAAGGGCGATGCACGTGGCTTGGTGTTGGCAGTGACGATCAACTTCGGGATGTCAACATGTTTGCTTGACTAGCAGGATAGGCGAGCAGCTGAGGGACGACGTGGTACACGCTGTGCCCACAAGGTACAGGGCAACTCAGGCTGGAGGGCGCTCACAGGTCTTCAACGACGCTGAATGACCACGCTATGCGTGCTAGCAAACAGTGTAGAAGCTACCACGGATGTGACTAAAAGGGAAACAGTTTTGGTGGCCTAATGTCACGATGGACGATGCACAAAGCGTCGAATGTTTCTGGCTGCCACAAAAGCACACTGGGAAGCACAATCTGAACGAAGCAAGAATGGGCCAAGCAACACTTTGCAAATCTTCCCTTTCTCTTCTTCTTCTCCTTCTCCTCCTCTTCTTCTCACGGTGAGACTTGGATTCAGGACAATAACTACCAAGACACTAATCCCAGATCTGGTCTGAACATGGTGCCCATCCTGTCCTTGTATAGGGTCATAATGGGCCCGTTACAAGGAGTCGAACAAGGGGGAGTCCAATAAGAGCCCCCCCCCCCCCCCATTTACAACATAAATAAAGAGAATAAGAAATTAAACTATGTGAAAATAAAATGACATGGACGGATACGAAAACACGATGATACAAATGCGTTATGCTGAGTAGGGTGCACTCGTCGTGATGAACACAAACAGAAATTAAACAAATGAAAACAGATAATGAAAATGTGAACACCTGCGCAGACCTGCTCTACCTGGGGTATTTAAACCTGGGCGTCTTCATGGATGCTTTGGCGTGCCGGTCGGGCTAGACATGGACAGGCGGTGATGTTGATGATGATGATGACGGCTCCGATGACGTTTCGTCGACGTCATTTGGGCACGCTCCATCAGACATGAAACATGATACAGAATGAATTAAATACATTTTAAAAAGCAAAAGTGCATTTCTAGCTTCTAAATGCATTTGATAGTGATTTGGTCATTCAGAGGTTCACTTGCCAAATGAATGAAATAATTCCAGAAATATATTTTCTATCTAATAAATGCACTTCACAATTATTTGGCAAAAATGTATAGTCACTTTTTTTATGTAGTTTATTTCAACAATTGGATCTTCCACACTGATTCAATCCTTGCATGAAACATTTAGGCATGGTGATTTTTTTTTTGTGATGATTACAATTAGACTCATTATGGTAGTGTAAGTTATAATACTATATGGATTAAACCATTGCATAAATTTTCCAAATTCAACACATGTAGAATAAATTTCATTTCAATTTTCTTAACTATTACAATCATTTGGATGGTGACGTAGATTAATAGAAGAAACATCAGTTTTTATATATTATAAATGCAGAACAAATAGCTTAAAATCCGTGAAATTTTTAGGCTAGGTGGTTGTTTGTAATTTCTAAAATGAATCTTGTCGAAGAACAGAAATCAACACCATACAGTGTCTATTGTTTCAGGATGAAATCATTTTCACTGTTTACTCCCTGTATAGGGTCAACAATTTGGCGGGTTTGAGAGGGAACAATGTCTGTGTGACATGTCAACATTCAAGACGTGGGATAATCAATTCATAATCCGTACTTTCCCATGATTTTTTACGAGGACAGGTGCCATAATTTGATTGCTTAACAAAGAAGACAAGGAAAATCCTGCAGACCTATCAGAAATGGTATTTTCATCTAGCTGGCCCCCTTGCAGATGAGTGCTAAAATCAATCCAATGACTCACATGGCTCAACACTCAAATCACGATATCTGGAGATCCAACAGTTAGATTAAGGCCAAATTTCCATGGCTGTCTTGGCTTCTGACTCCCTATCTTTTCGTATTGTTGGATTTTAAAAAACTCACAAAAATATGAATATGATGAAAACACCGAATTAGGCCCCCCAATGTAATTATTTTAGGTATTTTGGGAGTCAAAATTTCTTCATTCTAGAATTGATCTAGAAAGTTTGTTTTTTATCTTGGAAGTTTCTTTTTGAGCATCGAAAAAATTTAAATTTTATTTATGTATTTTAATATGTGAAGAGGATTCCATTTCATTCTAAGTAATGTTAACAAACGGCAATTACAAAATATAGATGAAGAAAAATTATGTTGTTATTTTAATGCTATTTACAATTAAATAAAATATTGAGCATAAGAATCACTCAAATATGGCCAGTCGTGAGTGATATTTTCTTGAAAGGTTCCAACATTCAGAAATAAATATAATGTTTGGGTGAAGATTAGTAGAAATAATATGATAAGATGAATAAATTATACAATAATAAGATGATAAAGAAAAGTTTACCCTTTTATTATGTTTATATTCTATAAAGACAATAGGTAGTGAAATAGTGAGATAATTAAGTTTATTTATAGTATTATAAGAAATGGAAAGGGTTAGCTAAATGGTGGAAAAGTTATCTCTAGGCTTCTATTTAAGACCTTAAATTGAGGATGTGTAGAGATATTAGAAAATATAATATTATTAGTAGGATTTATCTTTCATATAATTATTATTTGAATGATAATTAGCTTATACATAATAAACAAAAGCTAAATGTAGTAATAAAAAAGGATTAAGATGCATGAAACTTGTGAATAAATAAATAATTTTTTTTCATTGGATATAGGAGGAAGAAGAGAACAAAAGGGATTATAATTAAAATGATAATATGAATATATGGATTACACATATATATATATATATTAAAGGAACGAAGGAAACTTATATAGGACAGGAGTCTAAGGTGAGATAGATTAAGGAGAAAATATATTTTTTGTGTAGAAGATTTCTTATACCAATATTTGTTTCCATTGGTCTGTTATATATTTGTTTAAGAATATAAAAAAAAGGTGATAAAATGGATAGCTAATATTACTAGCTAATGTCAATACACAAACTAGTGATAAAATAACTATGACTAGAAATAATTGTTCAAGTTCCCACGTCAATTGAGCCTCTCATGTTAGTTAGAAAATTAAACAATAATTATGAATGTGCTATACTTAGTCCTATTATTTAATGACATAAAGAAAATAAATATATATTATGAATTTCAATTAGATAAAATATGTCTTAAATAAACCTACCTTAATTCAGTAATCATTTTTTTTTTTGAACAATAGTAATCATTTTTATTATGCCAAAACATTTATACAATAAACCAAATCCGGCCTGTACTTCTTCATCTTTATGATAACCACTTACATCTTATTATGAACCATTATACCAAAGAGAAATTATCATATTTTGAAAGCTAAAGATGAAAATTTCAGCGTGGGGCTTCTAAAGATGAAACTTTCAAGTGGTAAAAGATGTGAATATAATGTATTTTAATACAGTGTAGTGCTAATGGAAAATGAAATATGTTGCAGGATTTAAAGGGGCTTGACAGAGCCAAGAAGATGACTAGAAATAATGGCAAAGCTTCAAATAGAACTACAGAGATAACCGAGTTGAAGTAAACTCCTAGACAAATAATATCCCACTTTCAAAACTCTGAATCCTGGAATTCTATGCCCTTTGATTCTCAATATGTAATTTTTGTTTTTATGGTGAGAAAGTTGAGAAGACATCCATGCAATTTCAAGGTTCATAAATAGCAAGGAAAGTATATAATCATGTTGAACATGTGTAAGATGAAGAGATCAAATAGAGAAAACAGACACATATAAAGACTATGATTGCTTCATTATCCACATATTATAAAACGTGATTGTATTCCCTGTTGGAATTGATATCTCTAAACCTAATACTGATACTTGGAAGATAAATCTTAGTTCATTTAAACAAGAAAATGTTACCTTTCACCTAGATGGCTTCATTAATTTCAGGACTGCTATTTAGAAATATGTTAGAAAAGAGTAATAACAAGCAGTAAAATAATGTGAAAATATTATAAATTTCTTCTGAAATCTACTTGTCAAGGGAGACCATATATGAATGCCACTGAATGACATGTCAGATTACACAGAGAGATGATTTCTTTAACAATCTGGTGGAATCTTCTTTGAGAAGATTGGGCGCTCTAGATTACAATGTCTCATTTCAAGTTTGGTCTGCCTTGAAAAATTGGCTTAGATGAAGTTGGACAAGGTTCGCACGTAGATTCAACTGACTTCAGTTTCTTCTGGCTTTATGGTGGCAGCCCGGTGAGTAGGAATTTTTTTCCTTCTTCTGAACTTTTCAAAATCCTGAATCAACCTTAAATATGAAAAAATAACTTATCATACAGCTACATATTTAGAGAACTGAAGTACTAAATATATATTGGCCCACTTTTATGTTTCAGAATTATATTTGCTACGGCATTGTGGACTCAGGATTGATAACATGATAAATGTGACTATGATTCCCTGCTTTTATATCGAACAAATCTGTATATATTCAATGTATCATTCCATTAACTAGAATATATGAATATTTCAGAGTTTCATGCGGAAATTATTTGATGCATAATTTGGGCATTTGTAACTAACAATCCTTAAATTCTTTGGAAAAACTTCTTACTCTTAATCAATAGTTTGAAGTCCCATGTGCGCAAAAGCCCATGTAGATAAAATTGGATATTAGGAAATATATTTATGCTGATGATTTGTTTTTGGTCATGATCAATTGTTTATTGGGCTATGGGGCTAAATTAGACCACTCCCTGTGATTTTTAGAGCTATTTACGTGGGCTATTGGGCCAAATTAGACCAATTTTAGTTTTGGAGTTCAAAGAAGCAGTTACAGAGCTGCGAGGCACGTCCTTAGTTCCTCCAAAATTCCTTTAAATTTTATTTGAATAAGGATAAAAAAATTGAAATCAAGGATCTCCAGAACTTTAAATTCCAAAAATGGAAAAGAGGAAGGAATGGCAAGGACAGAAATATTATCTTCATCTATCTTTCTATTTCATTCTAGGTAAGCTCTTGAAGTGGATAGCCATCAGGACTAGGCTCTCTAGGGTCCCTTTTGTTCAATCTGATAGACGCAAGTATTTTGAAGTTTTCTTCCTTTCCTCATCATTTTCTTGCATAGAAGATGATTTATCATAATGAAACCTAAGGATTAAAATAAAGGAAACTGATTAAGGGCTCAAGAGACAAGCATCAAAACTTTACAAAACTAGATCTTAAGTTTCATCCTCCTCCCATCAATTTTTCCTATGTTTCATTCACGTTACTTCACTATATCACTATATTCAGCCATTGTGTACCATTTCTCTCTTTAGAATCCCTAATTAAACAATTTACCCTTCCAAATTCACATCTCAATTCACCTCTATTCAAATCTTCCTTCAAATTTTACTCTGTTTTTAGACTTACCCAAATTTGGCTAAGTACGCATTACTCTTGAGATCCCTTTCCCCATGGAACCATCATTAAAGTAAAATATTATTTATTTATCTTTAGCATTAGTAGTTTATAAGAAAATAAGAAAATGTAAAAAAATCAAAAATTTTTTAGCTATCCTTGTTTTTAACTAAATTCGACAAAGATATTAAATCATTTTTAATATTTGTTCTCTAAATTTGATTCTAGAAAACTAATAAAAGTATAAAATATTATTATCTTACTTATATTAATATTTAAATCATTAATTATGTAAAATATTTTAACATTTTGTTACCTTTTTGTTTGAATATACAATACAACAACTCTAAAATAGTCCTGAAAATACCATTTTGACTTGAGAGATTTTCTCTTTCATATCCATGCTTAGAAAGTCTCTGAAATTGAATAACTGCATCGTTTTGTATCAACTCCATACTTACCATGTACTTTTTATTGAATATAAAACATTATAATATTAATGCTCAAGTCTACATGAAAGTAAAGGTATAAACCCTTACATTTGGACTTATCAAGGATCCACATTTTCTACACCAAAGTATGTACTGCCAGTTCCAGACTAAGGAAAATAGTATGTTCTCTTTGATGCATATTGTGTTTAATGCTGCAATGCTGGCTATCACCCGAGACTCTACATGTTCTAAAGACTGATTAAGATGTGTGATTTGCGGCATTTTTGATCTATTTTACCATAATTTATTTTTATCATGAATAAAAATAATAATGTAAAATCTTTTCAGCCTTTTCATTGAATCCATCTTTTCTGTCCCTTACTTTCCACACTTTCTGTAATCAAGCACTTCATCTTCACTTATTTTCCCTCTTGAGTTGTACTCTCTTCATTACCCAGCATGTTTTTTATTGCACTTTTGGTTATTAATGTAGCACCCAAAAAATATCGATACAAACTCACCAGAATAGTCAGGTAACGTAGCTGTTTGATCAAAAGTTATTTTTTCAAAAAATGAGAAAACATACATTTTTGCTGAATTTTACGCACATGTTATGATTTATTCCAATTTTATGTAAATGTCTCCAAAATATGAATCAAAAACATCTAAATGAGCACTAATGTATGCATGAAATGAAGACGGGGAAATAACCCTCTAGTTAAACGTTACCAACCCCTGAAAAATGATGGAAACACAAGTCTCAACGGTTCATAAATTGATTCATTAGACTTATTTGTTGTTCAAATAGGTGTCATAGTTAACTGCAATAGACATGATGGATAAGCTAAAATGTATCACCTTCCATCAGCTAGACTGGTTTTTTAGGTTGCCTATGAGTTGAGTCCTCCAGGATGTAACCCCTAGAGTAGGAAACTTTCATTCCTTATATTTTTTGGTATTACCCAACAACCATTCAACTCACGATTTAGCTGAGCTCATCAACCGTTTTCCAATATTTTTAAGGAGATAAAATAAAAATGTCCATTATCATTTAGCAAAAGATGGATTCTGGCTTCTTCATACAATTCAAAACATGATGATTAAATAACACCTACTTTGGGCCGTTCCATCAACATCACATTTGTAGCAATGTTTTTAATGTCTTTCATTATTTTTTTATGACTTTGTGATTACAGGTTGATAGAAAATGTTTTGCTTGAATGGAGCTTGAGCGTTGATGAAGGATTTACAATTGAAAACTCAGGAAAGGTGCATGTGATCAAATACTATATTGTAGGATCAGATGATATAGCTTGGCTGTCATCATCTAGAAAGCAGTAAAACAAATATATACTGATTCATCATCAATATTAGGTGACTCAATAACTATTTTTGATTGTGATACATGTTGATAGATTGCTTGTTTCACTCTTTTTATCTGGTTTTTTTTTTCACACTTTTAGAGGAAATGATTTATTTTGATTAATTGTTTGTACATCCATCTATTTGTTAAGGGTTCAAAATGTGTCTTTATCCGATTAATCTTGCTCATAGCCTTCATATACAGTTTTACTTTTCTCTTTCAATATGTATTGTACAGTGTATGTGCAGTATTGGCATACCTTGTAGTGAATTCTGGTGCGGATTGTTGATTGCATGTGTTTCATGCCATGGCGCATTTGCCATCATATACGTGGGTGATGTCATCACTCTTGGTACTGTTGGAATAATTTTATTGGTGCATATGACTACTTTACCATGGTTTGTCTTGTCAATGGTACATTATGTGGGTGCCGTCGAAATCCTTGATGACTTCTTCAATAAATAACTGGAAATATCATTTTTATTTGTATATGACTAGAGTAGTCTACTGAATTGGACTTGGCAGAGGATAGTGCTTTAGAGATTACATGACTAAATTATGAAGCCAAAATAAGTTAGAACTGAGTGGGCCTTGGAGTAATCGATAGCCCACTTAAGGGGTTTATTCAGCATTGGAGGAAGCCGGCCCATGTTTTAAAATTATTTAATGTAATCTGAGGAAAACATGGACAGGAGCTCCCTATTGTGTCAATTAGGGGCCTCATGGTTGATAAGTCAATATAAAAGTATGTCTAGAGTTTTAGAGCCAAACTATCTGGTTTTCATAGAATGTTACGAAGTCCAACTTTTAGAATGAAAATTATTTTAATTCACCTGGTTAATCCCTATTTACTGATATTAAGCTTACTCAAACAACTATAAATTTGTCTCCCTCTTCAACACCAATATCTTTGAATATTCAATTTTATTCTTTGCTTCAACAAATCTCTATGTTATTCTACCCATTAAAGAGTTTGGTTCCATATTCTATATTTTTGGAGCTTCCTGATTAGTGATATTTTATTTATGTTTGTGTAAAAGATGATGATATGATTTAGGAGGTTAGACGGTGCAGGATCATTGTCCTTAGAACACTTACTCTCCTTAATACAATCATCATATGGATTTTGTGCATGTGTGTTTTCAAGCCTATAAGAATCTCAATAAAGTTCATGATTTTATTTAACTACATCTTGAGGAATCTCAGCCATCTTTGATAAAAAATAATGTGGTGTTAAAATAGTAATTTAAAAGTTCTTATTAAAGAAACAATATCTATAATGATTTCCTTCTTCAACAAAGTGATTCAGGTTTCAACCACAAGAGAGAACTGAATTGCTGATTTTTTTAAAAAATCTAAGTTTAGATTTTGAAAATTTTATATAATTTTGAGTAATATTTGTATTTTTCTAGGATCTAAAGTCAATTAAACAGAAGCTATTTGAAATGAACATAGAAGTGAAAATAAAATTAAAGTGGATAATATTAATTTTGATATAAAAAGATTATACTGATGAAATATAACTTAATTGAAAATTTGAAAAAAAATAAGTTAATAAATGAATTAAACGCTAATAAATTTAAGATTCACTAACACTTGCATAAGCGATTGGCGGCATGAGGCGACATGAAGCGGCAAAGCGCCATGATGGTGGTGCATAAGGCAGCATCGAGAAGATGATAAAATGTTTCAGACATAGGTTTGACTAAGTTTATTTCCCTGGGGTGAGTTGACTCAATCTAAAACCAAAAATGTTGGTTTTAGAGTCAGTAACAAGATCTACTGGTGGCAATAGCTAGTGGAATCTGTAAACAATGGTGATGACATGCAGCACCATAAATTCCTTGTGACTCTCTATTTAGGGGTGCTTATTTAGTGTGGTAAGTGTTGGGCAGCTCCAGACTTGCATATCCTCCCGGGAAAAGGAGGGGGAAACACGTAATCAATAAGGAAAAATCGGACCAACCTCATTATAACTCCCAATAGAGACAAATTTGGTAATTCTTCTATATATCCTTGGTCGTACGTCATCTAATCACAACTCCATTCTCTTTCAAAATAATAATGGACCTTAAGAAGCATGATATTCGCTCAACCATGCACTGATGAGCCAAAAATCTCACGATAGGGTAGAAAGAAGATAAATAAAGGAAAGAGAATCTGTTTCCAGGGAATAGTAAGGATGAGATTTCCTACATTCAAACCTTGATACACATTTTCAGCCATCCTCCATTAAGAAGGCAGCTTCAAAACTAGAACTATGGCCTTTAAAGAAGGTTAATTTGGGCATTTTCTCCTACTCGAGTGTTAGGCCTCCTATTCTAATCCAGGTCATTGCATGAGCATTTTTTTCTCTTTTATTTGCATCCAAAATTTAACTCCATAATTTTAATCAAACAACAAGAAATTGTGAATGTTTATCCAAGTGGATCAAAGGAGTCAAGTGGGTTAGTCTCAAAAGTCATTAAATATGTTCATAGAAGAAGATAAATGAAGAATTCGTGACTATTTTATGACTCAGCCTTAGTACACAAACAATGTAGGAACATGAATTGAATCCACAAAGCTTGATATACTTGAAACAGCTAAGTCTTGAATCCACATAACTAGTTTCTCCAACCCTTGAGTCCACAAGGAGGTTGTACTTGAGTCTACAAGAACTTAATCTATCTCTAACAAAGAGAACACTCAAAGGGGAGAAACATGAGTTCCAAAAAAATAATATACTTCAATAATGATCCTTCAAGGGTACATAGGGACCTTATATACACCACAAAAGGTTCAGGGTCATCCATTCTCTCTGCAGTCATAAAAGGCACCTCAAAACACAGAAAATTTACTCAAACAAGCTATGACAAAAGGAACAATAGTCTAACATGCCTGAGCATAGATACTCTACATATTATGGGGACGTAGAATCTGTCCAAATATATTGTGCGGCTCAAGAAGATTTTGACACGACAAAAAGATTATTTTTACCTCCAACAAGATGTAGTTGAGATATTCTGCAGATTGGGGTGGAAGAAGATTCTGTTATAGGATTTTTCAGAGAATAATTTGTTACAAAAAAAATTTTTAGAGAAACATTCTCTAGGTATTTTTCTGCAGATCTAGTCAGCTTTATAAGGATCTCTTTCTTGGGCCACAAATTGATAATCAGCCACAATAAGTGGGCTTCTAGGCTGCATCATTTTAGGGTTTATCAAATTAATGCACTAATGGTGATTAATGTGTACATAAGCAACTAAGAAATCTCATGGAAAAATAATTGAGAAGTCAAACATATTATCTTATGGTTAGCGTCACATAATTGATGATATAAATCTCATAAAAGATCCCCTTTATATTAGATATTATTATTTTATTGGTTGCAATGGTTTTATACACCCATTATTCCTTACATAGACTCATCATGGGCGATATTGTCCTCATATTTGGTGTATTAGTTTTCAGTACCCTGCATTAACTTTGGGTCGAATTGTATTTCATATTTCTATATCCTTTCTACTCTTACATAGACTCATCTCTTCATGTTTTCATGAGAATCTAGAGTTTCATGGAAATATTTGTGTACTTATAATTTTAATACTCCTCATATGGAAAATAAAAAAATAAAAAGATCTACATGTACGATAAATATAAATGTGCTGACCATTCTTCGTGATAATATTTATTTTAACTGTGTGAGTATAATGTGGTAAATCATGACTTTTATTTGGATTAGATTTTGATTGAATTGTAATTCATAATTGAAGTCAATCAAGTGGAATGCATGTCAATTTAAATTAGTCTTCATAATAAAATTAAACATATATTCTATTATGATGATATTATTATTTAATTTAAATATAATTTCATGTATGATGAGATTTTATCACTTTAAATACACTGGAGTCAAGTTCAATTTTACTAATTTGAGGTTAAATTTAGATATTTGGTAAGATATCTCACCACACTTTGAATGTAAACTTAACTCAAATCAAATCAACTATAGTGGACCTCAATTTCAATCAAATAACTTCAAATGGGATTCCATTTAAGTTGTGAAGACATGAATCAAATTTCCATTCAGGTCTTCTTAAATTCCAACTCAAAATCACAGTCCACCCAATGAACCAACAAATAGGGATAATATGCAAGATGTAAGAAATACATTTTTAACTACTCAAAAATTAAACGTGGACATATATATCATGATTAACTCAAATTTTCAAGCTCAAAACTAACCTATAGTGGACCTGAATTTAAAACAAACATCAATCTTTGCAGTTATTTTAGGTAAATAAATAAGAGGAAATAAATATCGTGCATTATATTTATCCATCCAAATCAAGTAAAGCGAAAACTATTGTTAAAATATAACTTTAATTAGTAAAATTTGGAGAAAATATGAAGAAAGAAAGGATTGTGCTGGGAAAGTTGGCCCAGAAGGTTGATAAGCCAGAATTAGGTTACATAAGTCATTTTAAGGCTCTAATTTATGCAACAATCTTTATAAATTTTCCGTAGAATAGCGTAAGGGTTGAATCCACAAGGAGCAGGTAATGAGAGACTAAATTTCAATTCAAGTATATTTTAAAATAATTCTTTGGTGATTTTATATTTTTTTGGATTTTGTTTTTTCTAAAGAGGAAATTAACATGATAAAGGAAAACTAGTAAAAACTACTTTAAGTTAAATAAAATACATTTTCATATTTTTTATAATAAGTCATAATAGTTTATTATGATTTTTAAGATTTTCTGGGTATTTTTAGGTCTAGAAATAAATTGTAAGGACAAATAGAACCTTAGGGCCCCCTTATAGTGGTAAACTTTGTGGGCGACGGTACGCCGCTAGGCAGCAGAAATGGGTAGTGGACGATAAATGATGTAACCTTTGGTATAGGAGGTATCTTTGAGTGTCATTTGCATTGGAAAGTTTGAAGTATAATCTTTCCAATGTAATGTTTACCAAGAGAAAATGATAAGAGAATTCAAATCAAACATTCATAAGATCGCACAAAATCTTGTTCATCCAAGGGTCAAGTTGTGATCTTTCTCTAAGAATCTTGATCAAACTTGAACTCTTTTTCCCTTACTCTTTTAGAAATATAATGGATCAAAGAAATTTGACACACTTGGCCTCCAAAAAGTTAGGAGCAGAATCTAAGATGAGATACAAAGAGAGCGAACAAGAGATTAAATAAAAGTGCCATTGGATTTAATTCTAATGGTTTGGAAATCCAGGATAAATTGATTTCCATAATGGATACACACTCCCTCCTTGCCATATTTGACAACAGGCATTTAAAATTCAAATTGGGGTTAGTTCTATAATTCTTGCATTTATTTGACCTAGTTCTTAAGGAAATTTGAATGGGCTTCTAGAGTGGACTTATTGTGTATTGGGCCTCTTCTTATTAAATTGGAGATGGCTTGAGTGTGTGATTTCGTCCCATTTGTATCTCAAATTCATCATTGTATTTACCTAAGTCCTGTTTTTAAAATGAAACTCCAAGATGATGTGAAAAATCCACTTGACTTGAAGGAGTCAAGTGGGGATAGTCTAAAAATCTATAATATATATAAAAAAGAGCTTCGTAAAATAAATGATAGATTTCTCATTTTATTCTTAAATAATGAAGAAGACAAGTGCAAATCATTAAATAAGTGGTAAAAAAGAAATATATAAGCATTACTTAGTGATCTAATTTGATGTTATCACAAGTGGATGCTAGATTTTTGGGCCAACAAGTTGTTATGTCGGAAATTTCTGTGGATTATTTTAGATGTAGAATAAGATATAAGAGAATTTATTTAGAATACCTTTTTGGTTTCTGATAACATGCAAATTAATATACTTAATTACTGAATTATACATTCTATTTATGTGTTTTAATGGTCATATTTGCATGTTATCATGATAAAATACATTGAAATCAGTTAACATGTCGTTTTTCTATTATTTCATATTTTTTATCATTTTTTACATGGAATTTGACATTGTTTCAGTGAAGAAATATTTTTACATGATTTTATTTGCTTGGTTTAAGGTTAGTAAATCATCTCCTGATTTTTCTGAATTTTTCCCATATTTTTATGAATTTTTCTGAATTTTTCTGACCATTATTTAGGTAAGAAATGATTTTTATTTAATTAAATAATATATTGATTATTTATTTTGCATTTTAAATGCATTTAAAATGAATATCCACGTCATTCGCGAAATTCAAGAATGAAGGGATATATTAATTAAATAAGAAAGGAGAGAAGAGAGGAGAGAGATAGGAAAAGTCAAATAGAGTGATTAAAAGAGAGAGAGAGAAAACCGGAAGAGAGAGGAGAGAGAGTAGAGCGGCTAGAGAGGAGAGAGAAGAAAAGATATTTAATAGGAGGAGAGAGATTTGAAAAGTCAGAAAGAGCGGCTAGAGAGGAGAGAGAAAACAAAGGCGGAAATCGACGCCGATCATTGGCGTTTATTTAAAACAATGATTTTTTTTTGTTTTTCTCTCTCTCTCTTCTAACCAAGCGAAAAAAGCACTATTTTGTCCTTTTCTGTTTTCTTAAAAAGCAGCAAAAAAGTGCGGCCGACGCGGACAACGAGGGTGCACGTGTCCCGAAACACGGAAAGCGAGAAAATCAAGCCCAGCCAATAGGAAATTCCGATTTTTTAGAGAAAATAAAAGAGATCCAACGGCCCACATTTGATCTCACTAAAACTGCGATATCTTGAGATCTACAACTCCGATTGGGCTGACATTTTGAGGGCAGGTTGGTCTTTTCCTCCTCTACAATCTGGACGGTTGGATCTTTAAATAGAGGTCAGAAAAAAAGGCAAAATTCACTGTTTGGAGGCTCTCCCCAAGCAATTGGCCAGGAAGGACACAGGAGGCATTCTGGAAGTCGTCAGATCTGGATCTCTTTATCAAATTTGTAAGTTTCTGAATTGTATTTGATCATCTTCTAGAACGATTCGAAAACGCCTTGGCATGGGCGAAATGTACATGCCCTAGATTCATGTTTTGAATGCATCAGCACTTCTTTTTGATTTGGATTCAAGATCTGACTTTTGATAATTAATTCTTAATCATTTTAGGACATTTCTGCTTCATTACATTTTTAATTTAGGGTCGAAATTGGGGCTTTCCCCAATTTCTTCACTTTCTCTCTCTAGGTTAATTTGATTTGTTTCTCTCTCTAAATTTCGGTTTTTATTGTTTAGGAATTTAATTTAATATATAAAAAACCCAAAAATAAAATTTGAACCGAAAATTCATCCATTTTGAACTCCAATTCAAAAATCACTTTCTTGATTATTAAATTCCCAATTTTAATTCTGAAAATTATTATAAATTTTATTAAATTGGGAAATTAATAATTTATATTTTTATGAGCATAAAATAATAATAATATTCTTATCTGGAATTATCTGACCGAAATCAAAATTAAGTTTTACTTAATTTTGATTATTTTAAGAATATTATTTAATATTAATTGAATTAAATATTGCAAAATTCAAAATTACTTGACTTGATTCATAAAAATTGTTTGAAAATTCTGAATTGTTGCCTCCTTGCGGATCCACCCCTTGCTTGCTCTATATTCTTATTTAGTAATTAAGGGAATTATAAATTTATTGCATAAGTCTAAAAAGCGCAACGACCACGTAATTTTACGTGATTTTTCGGCTTATCAGTTTCCTATGGATATTGGATATTTAATGGAAGGAAAATCTGACTAAAGGGAGGAAAATTCAGGATCTTGAAGGTGGGAGTCTCACAAACAAGATTTTTGGTGACAGTTTAAGGGAATATGGTGTAATTTGTCCAAACCCACTGAGTTCTCAACTTCATATTTTTGAAAAGAATAATGGACCCTAGGAAGAAGTTGTTTCACTTGGCTAGCCACAACCATGGAAAAATTCAAAGGTAGAACTAAAAACAAGGGAAAATACTAAATATGACACTCCAGTCATCCACGCCATTGGTTATGTTCCATGGGATTCAATGGCAAGATGACTTTAAGTCCAAGACTTGACGAGCTGCGTCCTTTGATACCCATAAATGGAAAATACGTTATGGATCAAAAATTTGTCTCTGATATACAAAAATTTGCTCCATGTTATTGGTTATTTCATGTAATTCCATATATTATCAATGAATAATTCATAATATGTATTAATTTTAATAATATCATCTACAAGGATAGGAAATTATATTGACTCAGCATGGTTTCAGATCCGTTATTAAATCCCTAGAATAAGGAAGACTGGACAGAAAGAGTTGGTGGGATGGATCTTCAGCAATCAGCCCCTCACGGATTATGTGTTGTAAGAAAATGTTGTTCTGATGCTTACATAAGTGGGAACATATATTCCTACATACCAGATCATATGATGCTAGCCTACTTAGGCTTACAGAGCTCAACCAATTGGTAAGGGTCACCCCTTAATCATGGTCAAACCTCTGTAGATAGTTAACTCTTCAACCCTATAAAGTTCCTGATCACTATATTACTCATATGACCATTCTAAGTGCTCAAACTATGGTTGACTATTTTGACCTGAAAGCACTAGTTGACTACCATACGAAATAAGGCATGAAAAAAGACGTTATGAATGTGGTCATTTTTATACTAACCATACAGTCACCTGCTCAACAACAAATGGCCAACACCAAGTACAAACTGTTTTTCATGACAAAAAAAACAACCCATGTGTCTCCTGGTGCATCCCAAACCTGGGCAATAATAACAACTTTTATTCTTTATTAGGTGGTTCATTTAATCCGAAAGGAAAAACATCACGTATTCTGAAATAAATTGATTGGAAAATCTTTCTCACAAAATATAGGAGGTCAACCTGCAAGGAATGAAAATTTTGATCGAGAACATCAAATAAACCTACCTCCAAGAAGCCATACTGATTTTAGGCAAAAATGGGTGTAATTTCGTCGTTGTTATTTTTGCTCCAATCAAAAAAAAAATTTTATTTGTAATCTTAAACAGATATGTATAGTGTTGAGTAAGGTCATCTTTACAGGGATTGGCTCTTAGAGTCGAATTCAGCTAATGAGTACGAGAGTCAACAAACACCAATACGTGTTTGTTGTAATCTCTAAGAGAAAATAAGGAAGAATTTAGTAGTGATTTATAAAGCAAGTCCTCCCTAAAGATTTTATTTAGACCTCAAATTTCATACGTAGGTAGTAGATATATATATATATATATATCTAAGTGATTTGAGAAATATTTTTTAGAATTTCTAGAGGTTGTTTGGTGGGATAAGTTTGACGGTCAATGTTTGTTAAAATGCCTAAAAGAAGATTTTCGATTTCTATGGATTTTTTATAGGAACGAGAATAAATTTTTTAAGATATTATATCTTAAGATGTATGTAAAATAGGAATTATATTTTCCTAGATATTATTATATATTTTAATAGAATTTTAATTGGTTTAAAATTATTTAAAATCAGTTGTTTAATGATCATTTAGAAAACATGCACACTAAGTGTTTGAGGAAATGCTTGAAAAGAGTTTTTTGTTCTTTTTCTCAAGATCAAATTACTTCGATTTTGAGAAATGGAGTGAGGATGATTCCACAATCCTTTCGTTATACTAAATCAATTATGAATTAAAACTAAGTAAAATCAAATTACTTACCGGATTTAGCGGCCGATGGAGGTCGTCGTCAGATCCTTAGCTTGCTCTAACGGTATCATCCTTCAGATAAGCTTCTCTTGAATATTTCCTTCTTCCAACTTCTCCCTCATCAATCTCCTTTCAAGTCATGGCTCTGTCACCGCCGTTGACCGAGAGACCCAAGAGGGACGAGAAGAAGATGGAGATCGGGAATTCCTCGCGATCTCGGAGTCACTGTTGGCTTCAGACTCCGTTCTCGGTCAAAGTATTCCCTCCAGGTAAATTTTCTTAATTATCTCTTCTTCTATCACTCTCTTCACGTTCTCCCCTCATGTCATGACACTGTCACTACCGTCAACCAAGAGCATAGGAAGAAAATGAAAAAGGAGGATCTTCCCCCCCCCCCCCATAATTTTATTTCAAAAGAAGCATTTGAGTTCGACGGCAAAAGATATGCATCCAGGGCCATACAATGAGATTTTATAGTGTCGAACTTCTCTAAAGTTTCCCTCTGGCGATGTGGGATCATTCCTTGTCACTTTTTGGCGGTGAGACAGCGGCAATCTGACTCCTTGTTGCCAAAATTCAGTAGCCGACAACAACGAGGGTGACCAAAGGGGGCAACAGATTGCCGGTGATCCATGATCCTTCGATCTTCTGTTGGAGGGTTCAACAGCTATGATTAAATCGTAGCCATGAACCCTATTAAGATTAGATGGACCTTGCTATGTCAGCGGCGCTACATCAGCTTCCGCTGTCCGCGTGTCGGTTACTGATTCGTCCACTTCGGTGTTCCATGATGAGCTGTCGCCTGGAATAAAAGAGAAGAAATGAAAAGAAACTAAAAGACTATCTTGACCCTTTCGATCTTCCGAAGGAAGATTGACGCTCAAGATTATAACATCCTCTTTAATAAAGACCAAACCGACACAGGCTTCGGGCCAGGCTGGCTCGAAGCCCGGTCAAGTTTTGTTCAAAAGTTTTATAAGGTCGCGGCCCGATGGGCTGCGATCATTATCTTGCCATAAATGGCCTGGCCTAATAGCATTTGAGATATGAGATTTTGGCAATCCTATATTGCTGATTATAAAAATCAGGATCAGTATATAATTTCCGCAGGAAGCAGAATTGAAATAAACCAATTACCTTGGGCGTTGACTGGGATTACCTCCGGGGTCTACGGTTCTGAGACGTCGAGCATAGCTGTTGTCCTGCGCTGCTTGTGCCACCTACGGTTGTTAGGGTGTGCCTGCCTTGGCTGCGCGTTGGCGGCTCCATAACTGCCAATATATTTTTATTTAATATATTTATATTTTTATTATTAATTTTCTTTTATTATTATTATTTTTTATTTTATTTATAATTAATCAATAAAGTTGATGCTATTTTTTATAGATATGAAAACCGATTAAAAATATGACATTTTACATAATGAATGAATAATTGCATGAAAATTGAATTTAACATAAAAATGCATGTTCATTTCATTATATAACTTCATAGACCCTTAAGAGATGTCGGTTTGCAAGCATGATTAATGACTCGTCACATACTCACACGATAGGTTTCTACTCAATGAACATGACCAAAAGTATGTTTTATCACCTTTTCATTGTAAAGTCATTTTATAAGATCTTGGAGTGAAACCACATAGATCATATAAAATAAGTAACACATAAATAATAATAAAATCCTTATGCCCATGGACAAGTGCATAACGAGCAGCCAACAGATCTTCAATATGGATAGAACTTTTTCCAAATTATGTCATCTCTTTAGCCAGGATTGTGTGGACATATATTAGTTTGGATCTCAATGTTGTCACCTCCTACAAATCAGGGTATGCACAGGTGTGTTGATGTTGAGTTTACTCAGCCCCAACAATGAAAACCAAAGAATCAAACCAGTTTCATATGAGAGGTTACACAAATTCATCTCAAAATGTAATATTTTCAGCCTCTTCAGTCCTATTAGTGACAAGACTCCAATAGGTCATTAATGTGCCAATGATGTTAGTATCTTATGATTAATTCATCCTATAATGATTGACTTTACATAAAGCTCCACCTGAAGACCAATAGAGATAATGTACATGACTAAGGGATGAAAAGATAACTCTCACATATCATTAAGCCTTGAAACCAAAGGTATTATAGCTGAAAATCTCAATCCAAGGGAGTGTCCCAAACCACTATGTTGATCATCCACCTCACACATTGGAACAAGAGATGAAGATAAAAATAAAATTAAGAGCAAAGGCCATGCACAAGCACAATCATGAGGAAAAGAAGAAACAATTTCTGTCAACGTGTGGCAAGATAACTCCACCAGCATGTTTTATTGATCTTTTGACATATGCTTCCGAACAGAGCCCTGTATGTATGGTTCTACATACAAGATGGAAAAAAGAGTTATGACACTAATCGCAGTGATTCTCTCAAATCAAATGAATTTCTTTTACCATGGTCTTTGCGTTTGAATGAAATATGATTCACGTAAATAAATATTAAATTCTGGATGCAAGTGGTAGAGGAGGAAAAGCCTAATCCACAACCCAAACAAGAAGACAAGGCCCAATACTCACGTAGTTAAAACCTAAATCAAACCCATTTTGAAAGAGAAAACAAAGGCTACAAGTGTTACTAGACCTACTCCATAATTAGATTAGTAATGCTGTCTCTCTATTGCATCATGGATGATAATGTACCCATAGGCTGAATTGAAGGCAATTTTTGCCCTCTACTTACCTGAAATCTGATCCAAATGTTGGGAACTCTAGGGCCCTTTCATTTGAAATCCTTTTCTGCCTATATATATCCCATCCTTGAGTTCTTCCCCAAGACTTTATTGACGGCCTTAGTGCCTCAGTTTTGTTTGTTCTATTATTCCTTATGGGTCTCATATTGAGTGAGGAGCAATCCAAATTCTCATCCAAATTCTCCGCTTTCTGGGCACTGCTGTGCCTATGCCAGCAACTATTCCTAGTAAATTAGAATTAACAGTATATAAGCTATTTTTATATATTTCATAAAACGTTCTTTAAAAAATTTTAATTTCATTAAACTACATGAAAATTTTAAAAATAAATAAAATATATTTTTAATAAAACAATTTTTTGTTTTTTCAATTTGATGAAAACATTTCCTAGGAGGGAGAGAGAGAAAGAGAGTGATGGAGAAATACACCACCATGGAGAGAGAAGGACAGAGAAAGAGAGAGGGAGACAAAAAGAGGGAGAGGGAGAGAAAAGAACAGGATAGAAACACACGGAGAAGGAGAGAGAGATGAAGATGAAGAGAGAGCAAGAGAGAGGGAGAGAGAGAAAGAGAAAGAGGGAGAGAACGAGAGAGGAAGAACTAGAGAGAGATAGATAGGGAGAGAAAGAGAGAGGGAGAAAGAGAGAGGAAGAGAGAGAGAGAGGGAGGAACAGAGAAAGGGCAAGAGGGAGGGACAGGGAAGAGAGAGAGGGAGAGAGGGAGGGGAGAGTAGAAAGAGCGAGAAAGAGAAAGAGAAAAAGGGATAGACAGAGAAAGGGGGAGAGAGGGGGAGAGATAGACAGAGGGAGAGGGAGAGGGGAAAGAGAAAAAGGGAGGGAGATAGGGAAAGAGAGATATATAAAGAGAGAAGAGTCAGAGAGGGAGGAAGAGAGAGTGAAAGAGATTAAAGAGAGAGCAGAGGGAGAAGGGAGGGTGAGAGAGTGGGAGAGAGAAAAACAGAGGGAGAGGGAAAGAGGGAGGTAGAGAGAGGAAAAGGAGGGAGAGAAAGGTAGACCAAGAGATAGAGTGAGAGAGATAGGGGAAGTGGAAGAGAGAGAGAATGAGAGCGAGAGGGAGTGAAAGAAAGAGAGAGCGGGAGAGAGAGAAAGAGAGCAAGAAAACGAGAGAGAGAGAGAGAGAGGGAGAGAGCGAAAGAGAGAGAGAGAGGGAGAGAGCGAAAGAGAGAGAGGGAGAGAGAGCAAGAGAGCAAGAAAGAGAGAGAGAGAGAGAGGGAGAGAGCAAAAGAGAGAGAGAGAAAACAGAAGAAAGAGAGGGAGAGAGCAAGAAAGAGAGAGAGAGAGAGAGGGAGAGAGCAAAAGAGAGAGAGAGAGAGAAAACAGAAGAAAGAGAGGGAGAGAGCAAGAAAGTGAGAGAGAGAGAGAGGGAGAGAGCAAGAGAGAGAGAGAGCAAGAAAGAGACAGAGAGAGAGAGAGTAAGAATGAGAGAGAGGGAGAGACAAAGAGAGAGAGCAAGAAAGAGAGAGAGAGACGGAGAGACAGAGAGAGAGAGAGCAAGAAAGAGAGAGAGAGACAGAGAGACAGAGAGAGAGAGCAAGAAAGAGAGAGAGAGGGAGAGAGAGAGAGAGAGAGAGCAAGAAAGAGAGAGGGAGGGAGAGAGTGAGAGAGAGCAAGAAAGAGAGAGAGAGGGAGAGACGGAGAGAAGAGCAAGAAAGAGAGAGAGAGAGGGAGAGACGGAGAGAAAGAGCAAGAAAGAGAGAGAGAGAGAGGGAGAGACGGAGAGAAAGAGCAAGAAAGAGAGAGAGAGAGAAACGGAGAGAGAGAAACGGAGAGAGAGAGCAAGAAAGAGAGAGAGAGGGAGAGACAGAGAGAAAGAGCAAGAAAGAGAGAGAGAGGGACAGATGGAGAGAGAGAGAGCAAGAAAGAGAGAAAGAGAGAGGGAGAGATGGAGACAGAGAGCAAGAAAGAGAGAGATAGAGGGAGAGACGCAGAGAGAGAGCAATAAAGAGAGAGAGAGCATGAAAGAGAGAGAGAGAGGGGGTGAGAGCAAGAAAGAGAGAGAGAGGGAGAGAGTGAGAGAGAGAGGGGGTGAGAGGGAGAGAGCGAGAGAGAGAGCTAGAGAGAGAGCGAGAGAGAGAGAGAGAGAGCGAGAGAGAGAGAGAGAGATAGAGATAGAGAGAGAGAGAGGATGGGTAAACCGTAATATACCTATAAAGATAAGAACATGGGTATCAGGCTCGAACGCAGGAGCTGCTCGGGATCCTAGGTTTAACTAATATCCATTCCCTTTGTAGCACACTCATCCTATCCACTAAAGGAAGATGGTTCCTCACCTGCGTAGACGACCCACTACCTGGGTGTGTGAACGTAGTAAAAGGCCATACAGACTTTGTCTTCCATTGTGTTGGTTGGTTTCACTGCGTTAACACTCGCCCTGACCTTTTTAAGGAGACAAACAATGGTACTAAAGCTAGGTTACGTGTAAACATGGTTCAATTCTGTTCGTTTTAAACAAACAAAAAATTTGCACAAAAAAACCGCACATGGCCTTGTTCTTTGTTATGTTATTTTTTTTTCAAAAATGAACAAAATTCACACATTTCGCACAAATTTGCTCATTCGCACAAAACTAGAACAAAATTCGCACAAAGCGAACAAAGAACCGCACATGGGGTCTGTGCAATGTTCTGTTTGAATTTGTTTTTGGTCTGTTCAGAAAACCAAACAGAATGAACAATTCGCACATATTCGCACAAAAAGAACAGAACGATCATGTCTAGTTACGTGGAGGCGGCCACACTGAGAGAAATATAAAATCAACCAGAACTAAACTTGGTCAGCTCTCCATTATCACCGCGGTACATCCATAAGTTGCATATAAAGGATGACCCCCAGTCAAGAAATATATAAATAAGGAACTTTCTTCTCGCGTATGATGTCAGCCTTGGGCTTGTTAGGGCCAGGCCCGTTAACATTTTGTCACCATCAGTGGAGAAGATAAGAGGGAGTCCACGCCATACAAATAATACAAAATAATCTTCGAACTCTCCAGAGCTTTGACATTGAGAAGCTTCTGGTCTCTTAAAAGAACAAATCCATTGGTAATCAGTTAATGGGTACATTTTTGTCATGAATGTCATCCGTCCAAGTTCATCATGGTTACCATTAAATCATCAGTCCCCTTCTATCATTCGTTCTTGACACAAAACAGAACGGATGATGGATTATGGATTTTTAGATGGACGACATATACAGCGAGATAGATAAAGTGATAGAGAGAAAGAGAGAGGTAAAGACAAAGTGAGATAAAGAGATAGAGAAAATGACAAAGAGAGATGAAGAGATAGAGAAAAAGACAGAGAGAGATAAAGAGATAGAGAGAAAGACAGAGGGAGATAAAGAGATAGAGAGAAAGAGAGAGAGGAAAAGAGAGAAAGATAAAGAGATAGAGAGAAAGAGAGAAAGGTAAAGAGAGATGAGGAAAAGAGAGAAAGATAAAGAGATAGAGAGAAAGAGAGAGGTAATGAGAGAAAGATAAAGAGATAGAGAGAAAGCGAGAGAGGTAAAGAGAGAAAGATAAAGAGATAGAGAGAAAGACAGAGAGAGAAAGAGAGAGAGAGAGATAAAGAAGTAGAGAGAAAGACAGATATAGATAAAGAGATAGAGAATGAAAGAGAGACAAAGATGTAGACAGAGATAAAGAGAGTGAGATAAAAAGAAAGAGGTAAAGAAAGAGATAAAGAAAGAGATATAAAGAGAGATAAAGTGAGAGAGATAAAGAGATAGAGATAAAGAGATAGAGATAAAGAGAGAGATGAAGAGAGAGAGAGAGAGAAATATATAAAGAGAGAGAGAGAAAGGGAGATAAAAAGAGAGAGGTAAAGAAAGAGATACAGAGAGAGATAAAGAGAGAGACGAAGAGATAGACGAAGATAAAGGGAGAGAGAGATAAAGAAAGCAATAAACAGAAAGAGATAGAGGGAGAGAGAGGTAAGAAGAGAGATAAAGAGAGCGATAAACAGAAAGAGATAAAGAGAGAGAGGTAAAGAGAAAGATAAACATAAAGAGATAAAGAGAGAAAGATAAACAGAAAGAGATAAAGAGAGAGAGAGAGGTAAAGAGAGAGATAGATAAATAATTCCTTCTATAATATGAGATAGAGAGAGGAGAATGACATGAGAATTATAATAATTCCTTCTATGAGGATGTCTTCCCTTTGTAGAACTCCATGGCTGTGTTACATGCAAGTTTGTTTCAGGGATGACAGGTGACATTTGCATTGACAGTGATCTTGACAGAAGTACCCTAAGAGCAAAGTCGACAGAAAATATGGAAGAAGAGAACCAGTTTTTTATTTATTATTCCCTTTGTGCAATGTATGGCCCCTTGGATAGTTAATCTTGACAGAGTTTTTTCAGGAGTTTATGTTTGAATGGGTGATAACACCCTAAATTCGGTCTTTATTTCATGCTATTAGCACAATTTTATGCATTTAAAGAGCTTAAAATGGGATTGTTATCATCTATTTACATGAAAATACTGTTTTCAAGAGATTTCTGATTTTTCCCTAATTTTCTGTTAATTTTATGAATTTTAAGGGATTTATTTGAGCTTGAAATAATTATTTTTGAATGAAAATGGCAAGTTTAATATTTAATTTTGATATTTATCAGTACGGGAATGAATCAGTGAATTTTCTAGAATTTTCTAGGATTTTTTACGATTTTTTAGGATTTTTATGAGATTTATTTGAAGAAGAAATGGATTTTTTCTAAGAAAAAAAAGTATATTTATAAGGAAAAAATGGGTAATAAGATTATTTTCAAACTTTGGAGGGCCTTTTAGTAAACTTTTGTTGCAATGATACCCTCAAGACAGCTCTTGGTCGTGGTTGCAGGCGTAAAGATATTATTTAAAATATTCTAGGGTTTTATTGCAATTATTAAATATTTGTTTTAATGTTTTTAGGAGAAACCAGAGGAGAGAGAGTGCGCAAGGGGCATATACACAATTACTTTTGGGTGGCGTCCAGCAGCAATTCCAGGCTTTTTAAGAACTTTTGTGCAAAAAGGAGAATTCAAAATGCGCTAGCCAATGAGAGAGCGACACGTCATGGCATGTTAAAAAAAGAAATGAATAAATAAATCAATTTAAACCCAATGGATTAAATTGGTATAAAATTGATTTATTGATAACTTTTGATCCTGAAGTCCGATTGAGATGATTTTTTATGGATATGTTCGTCTTGATCCCCTCTTTCTATCTGTATGTTGGATCATTCAGATCCAGCCTACATTGATAGATAAACATTAATTACTAAACAGGGGTAAAATGGTGATTTTTACCATGTAACCTAAGTATAAAAGCTAAATTTCGAGAGGGGGAGCTCATTCTTGATGGTGCTCTATCACAGCTACAAGACAGAGAGGAACTCCAGCTTGGATCAACCTATTTGGTACTTTTTCCTTCATTGTAATTGAATTTTTTGGTGTATTTTGGATGTTGTTAGTTGAATCTCGTAATCGTTCTTCTTAATTTCTGTTTGAACTTCTAAATCGCTTTGCTTGAGCAGCATGTACAAGCCCTGACTAGGATTGAGAGGAGAAATTGAGAGATTTACCTGGCTATTCAAGTGCATTTCAAGAAAACTATAAAAAAACATAAAAAGGGTTAACTTTCTAGGAGATTGAATTTCCCATTCCATTATTCAATAGAGTAGTTGTTCCTGAATTATCAAATCTACAGAATCAACCAAAACCCATCTAAATATTCTTCTTAATCTCTCTAATTGACTTCTTTGATCCTTTCAATTGGATCAATTAATTCAATTTAGAGCCCCTTATTTCTTCTACTTCTCTCATCTATTCTACCCCCCCCTTTCCAAATTTCTCATCTAATTAGGGTGATTTAATCTCTGTTGAAGATTAAACTAACCCCAATTAGGTTCAAATTATTCAACAAGAATATCAATTGGATTCCTTACTAGCTTCCCTTGGACGACACTCGTACTTATCACTACACATCTTAAGTAGAGTTTTTATAAATTTTATTGTATAAGCTAAAATTGACAACGACAAGGGTTTAAAATTGCATAAAATTTACCCCTATTTTTGGCTTATCAATTGGCGCCGTAGCTGGGGAAGCAACGCTAAGGAATTTAATTGGTTTTGATTTTTATCAATATAAAGTATTTTGAAATCTTAAATGAGTTATTGGAGTTAGTGATTTCTCTCTTTGATTGTCAATATCTCTAAATGTCTGATAATTGTTGAATTTCAATAGAGGATATCATATTTTAATTTTCTTGAATGTTTTATATGGAATGAGCATTTGATTTTGGGATTGATTATCTTTTGAGTGCCTATTTGTCCTCCTATTTATCCATCCCTTGATTAGTGAATCTAGATTTTCCTAAATGGAAAATGTGCAACCAAAGGCTAGAATGATAGTGAAAGAGTTTGCGATGCAAGTTGCAAGGGAAGGAAAAATAGAGACAAAAAGTATCCAGACATCTTCACCTCCTATGAGCATATTTGGACACCCTATTAATCAACTGCGATGAATAATAGGGGACCATTACAAGGCACCTTCCTTTGAGGAATATTTAATACTCAGAGAAATATCATATAAAAGCCTTCATGGAGAAGAGATGAGTGTAGATGTTTCGAACAGAGAATTAAGGAGGACGGAAGAGGAAAACAACAAAATAGTATATGAGAATATCCGATCTTTCCACGACTGTATTACTTCTCCTATATCTTTAGAGGTAGCATCTCATGATCATGAGCTTATTAGAAGAACTTCTGATGATGCTACCATAGATTTATCTATGGAAATTGGAATTCAAGTTCCCGCTCAACCAATAGATTCTAAGGGTGATAGTTCTCCTAAGAGCTTTAGTGTGCCTAACCTTAATACACAAGCTCCTATAGATCCCACAATCATATCAGTGCTATCACTAATGAAGGATCAAATGGTGAAATTACATAAAAGAGTAGAGAAGATGGAGAAATATAGACTTATAGAGCCTATTAGAGAAGTGAGTAGGGAGGATGAGCCTTTATCCCAACTTCCCCCAACTCAATCTGAAATTTTAGACGGGGAGGTATCTAAAGTTAGTCCAGAGTTGAAGAGGACTACAGAGCCAAAGGACCCTAGAATATTATGTGAGATTGGAGGAAGTAGATTCCACAATGTGCTTATAGATCTAGGGTCAAACCATAGTATCATCCCTTCAACTGTCCTAGCGCGACACCCTATAGGTAAGGTGACGCCATCCTCCCAAATCATATGCTTTGATGATGGGATTCATATCACTGCTAGTGGCCAAATCACCAACACTGCAGTCTGTTGCTTGTTCTCTTTCTTTGTGAATGAGAACTATTCATTGTGCAATCTCAGATGTTCCCTTCCATCAGTTGGTTTCAAAGCTACATTGGGATCCAGAATGTGTGGAAATATGTAGACGAGAATGCATAACTCGTCACAGGCTTTAGATCCTTTGTGGACAAGAAAGCCGCCTCCTCCAGAACTGGAAGGTTGATGTCGGAATTGTAAATGCCAATTTGGTTTACATTTTTGGAACAAGCTATACTTTTTGGTACATGAGGATAGAGGTTTTTCTGCAGGTGGATGGACTGTGAAATGTTATTAGTGATGTCTTGTAGTGTAAATAAAAAATAACTTAATCCATTCTTCAATGTATACTTATTTATGACAAGAAATGTGTAACAAATGTATAATAAGAAACTGCAAAAGAAATGTGGGGAAGGGTTTAATTGCTTAAGTTGGAATTTGATCTATTGGTCAAGGGCAAAAATAAAACCTGTCTCAAAGTTTGCTAGGAAACTCTCCTAGGCACTGAATCAGATGCATACTTATGGATAGAAGCTTGGTGAAGGAGATATAGTTGGTAAATGCCTTTGTGAAACACCTTGTTGATGGAGAAATTTATTGACATGGATATAATGAGAATTCATGAAGAGTATGGTAAGTTCTCCTAGCATGCATGCTCAGGATATCAAAGAAAAAAGATGGATACTAAATATATTGTGGACATGGCAGAATGGTAGAGGACGTGATTGTGGAAGATATACTGATGGTCATGGGAGTGAAAATGAAGAAAATATAATAGATAAGTCCGAATTAAAATATTATAGATGTGAAAAATATAGACATTTCGCACTTGAGTGCAGGTCAGACATGGAGGAAGGGAGGAAAAGTATGGCTCACATAGATGAGAAGACCAAATCAGCCTTAAAGATGATGATCTACGAAACTTGCGAAGATACCTTGTTACAGGATAATTATAATCACTCTGATGCAGCATATATGTGGTACTTGGACACCGGTACCAATTACAACATGACTTAAATTAGAGAGGTATTATGTGACTCGAGAGAATATGAATCAAGAACCATAAAATTAATGATGGATTTAGAGTGTAAATTCAAGGATAAGGGGTTTGTATCCTGCAATGTTAAGATGGTGGAATCATGGCACTAGGTAATTTTGTTTATATTTGAAAGGTAAAGTTGAATATGTTGAGTCTTATGCCATTGGATGAACAGGTTTGCGATACATTGCTGGTAGCTAGGAGGCTTATGATCTATCTTAGACAAACAAACCTTGTGGCTAGCGTGAAGATGTCAAAAGGACGCTCATATTTGCTAAAATGGAATATAGTTAAACACATGATTTTAGTCAACTCAAGTTCAACTGCATGGCTCTAAAATGAAAGTTTTGGTATTTAAATGTTCAATTCTTGAACTCTTTATCAAATAAACATCTAGTCAAATGTACGCTAAGATTTATTTCTCCATATCATCCATGTCAGAGTGTTGTTCATCGGAAGCCAATAAGATCTACATTTTAGAAGTATTTTAGTTAAGAATAAGAAAACCATGTGAACTAGTGCATAGTTACTTGTATGACCTTATTTCTCTATCCACCTGGCGAGAATATCGGGGAAACTAAGAATAATGTGAAAATTATTAGTTTTAAAACTTTGAGGAGAGTTTCCATCTAGAAAATTCACATCTCACTATGATAAAAATGGCATTAAAAGGTAATTGATGACATCCTACTCACCGAAAAAAAATTTGTGGTGTAGAGAAGGAATAGAGCCCTCGTGCATTTGGTTAGGTGTATGCAAAAAAGGTAAATGCTTCCACATAAGTTAACAGGAGAAGCTGTAAGTAAAATTCTTTAAGTTTTAAATAAATATATTGAAAAACCTTTTAAAAGCTGTCTATACTGTTGGATTCTATGGCCTTGATTGGGATGAAACTAAACATATTAACGAAATGGAAAAATATGAACATAATTGTAATGATACCTGTAAAATAAGGATCCAATCACTTGTGTGCATATAGAAGCCATCATTTCTGAGTCTTCTCAAGAGATGAGTTGAGCTGTTCATGTGTCCAGCCTTTTGGCATATTGATGCAACTCCACGCATAAGAAATTTCATCCATCTTGGTGGGCCCTTTTTATGCTCCACCATTCTTGCTAACCATCCCAATCCTATCAGGAATGAAGATGAGCAAAGAAGATAAGAAGTAAGAAGGGTTAGGCCCTAACAAATTCTAGCATGGGTGAATTTCATTCAGGCCTTTCCTCATTGACACTTAATGAGGATTCTTCATAAAAACCCTAAAATTTGAGTATATATTTCTATGTCTAAAAGAACATTATTAAGTGACCATCTAGGCCCATATATCAGTCTAGTTAGTGACCCCAATGGCCCAAATCGATTAATTAATGTCATATCAATTTAGCCAAATTGATATGTTGAGTTTGCAGCTTGTAGGGTGCCAATCAACATTTCGTGCTTTAGAAGATATAAAGAACTCCATAAATTGTTTCATCAAACCATTATGTCATTTCTTAGTGTGTACGTACAGTCCCTCATCCATTTGATGCTCTTAAGACAACTTAGTGTACGATCAATTGTCAAACCCAATTAGTCACAGTTATTACTGGTGTTTTCAAAAATGAACTCTTCAATATTCCACTACCTTGGACAAAAACTTCATTGCATCGTCTTACTTAGGCTGTGACCCCTTATACCAAGGAAGGATGATTCCATCTTGGTCACTCAATCATCCTTATGAACTACTTTATGCAATTGAGCTAAGGCAGTTTGAAATTCAATGAATAAAAACTCATAGGTCATAGACAAATTAAAATCTTGCATCCATAAATTATCATCCGCGTCTCAAGTGGAAGGGCTATTCACATAGTTGTAACATGAATCAACTTAATTAACAGTTCGGTATGACATAATTCATGGATTCATCCACATCAATTGTGTTAATTATTTCTACTAAAGAGCGCTGAATATATGTCCTTATTGTTTCCACACTACTTGCTACAAGATCAGCCACACCTATTGTATGATCTGGACTAGATAATGCTATGCTATCTGATAAAGTCAATTTTGGGGTGATTTTTTACTGGTTATTTAGCAGAAATGTAGTGTGAGGATTGAGCTTATTCAACAATAATTTTTACCTCACAGCCCTAGGGCAAGTAAGGGTCGATCCACGAGGAGCAAGGAATACAGCAGAGAAGAATTTGGTGTTCAATTGGTATGTTCAGGTCTCTATGTTCACTTTAATCCAGCAATGAATTTATCTTCAGAGTTGTCAATGGGTTCCCTCCAAAGTGTGTAATTGCTCTTCAGCAAATAAGGATTCCCCTCTTAATATTGCTCAGGTAAGATAGTCTCTTAGGTTGTTTATTTCACTCGCAGGTTCACACCTGTGAAGAAAACAAAACAACGAACACCTTGTGTGCGTGCACACAAGGTCGTTCTGCCCAAGAGAGGGACTGCCGTGGGATGAGCCTGCGCACAGCTATCGCCGCACGCGGAAGCAACTTGCGTGCGGGAGCTGTGCGCTGCGCCTCTGCAGCAGCTATCGTGCGCGGGAGGCTGCCTACGGGCGACCGGCCTGCGCACGACCTGCCCGCGCGCGGACGCTGCCCAGGCAGTTGTCTGCGCGCGGGTTGAGGCTGCGCGCAGATATCGCCGCACGCGGAAGGGACCTCCGCACGGGTGCTGCGCGCGGTGCCTCCGCAGCAGCTACCGTGCGCGGTAGTCCGCGTGCAGGCGACCTGCCTATGCGCGACCTGCCAGCGCGCGGACGCTGCTCAGATGGCCGTCTGCGTGCGGGTTGCCCGCGTGCAGGTCCCGGTGGGCGGCAGATGGTGCGCAGCCCGGCCACCAGTTGGGTGGCTTCGCCTGTGGGTTGCTGGCGACCTAGGCGAGAGCTTGGGCCGCTGGCTGCTCCACTGGATGTTGCTCAAGGATGCATATTCAAAGAATCAAGAGATAACTGTAGATTTTTAGGATAAACTAGAGGAAGACAGATTCGACAAACCTAAACTTTGCAAATCAAATCAAAACAAAACAATCTTCAGTTGGAAAACATTGGAAGATCTGGTGATTCTTTCAACCCAACCAAAACTGTCTGAAAAGGAGAGGGATTACAGGGCTGAAGCTTGAGATTTCCCTACGCCGGGTGTCACGTCCTTGCGGCGAGGCAGAGGTCTTCAATCCAAGCTATCTTCAGTCTGATCTTCCTCTTCAACTCCAAAAGCTCATCAGCTCATGGAGGGTGCAGAAATCCTTCTTCTCCAAGCCCTTGTTCCCTTAGAGAAAACTCTGTCCCCATAAAATGAACTCTCAAGAGAGTATTTATAGGTTTCTCTTAACTCATGCCCAGAGGCATTTTCGTAATTTTCCTTCTTTGAATTTTCGCCCGCTCCACTTGATCCTCGTCTTCCTCCTTGATCGTCTTAACCTGTCTCTGAATGTTTACTAACCATAAAATGTTAAATATAATCCACTTGATTCAAAGAATCAAGTGGGGTTAGTACTTTCATAAAATGATGCATATGCATGATACTCACATGAATTAACACGATAATTTTAAGGAATTAACACTCAAAAGATTACATATTTGATGACATGTTTGAGAGTCATCACTATCCGGCTAATTTAATTTCCTCTTTTTTCCTTTATAATTATGGTTTCACAGTTAACCATGTCCTATATAATTTGTGAATCTCATGTAGATGAAATATTCAACATAAAAGATTTCTGTGATGGTAAATATTCCATGAGAGAGTTAACATACTCCTTTGTATCTTATGGGTATGAGATGTCAATGGGCATCCCATGGGTCGACAACTTAAGCAATTATTTTTAGATTATTATGTTTAATCAACCAACAACTTAGCAATATCAACGCAGATGAGGAGAGCACGCATAATTTTTACTTTTTGGTCGATATACTCTATATTTGGGGATTTTATTAATCATTCTCCAAGACTCGGATTTTGTAAGAACTTTCTAAGGAAAATATAAGTTGAGGGGACACCCTCATTTCTTAACCATGCAAATCATTTTGAGCATCCTCCCCTTATAATCTCCCTCTTGCTAGGTGCTTCTTTGATTGAGATGCACTAGAGTGAATATTAGATTTCTAGTAGTCGAGTTAGATAGAAGATGAGCAGATCTAATGCTCTGAAGATTGCATTGATAGGTCTAGAGGCTGGATATTTGAATGACTTGAAGATACTCACTCAAGAAATGAAAAATCAAGTATACAAAATGTGTAAAGTTAATGTTTCTTAATACAATTTTTTGTGTGTTAAAATTTAATGTTTCCACCTAAGCAATGAGTTTAGATCATTTTGACTGAGGTCAAAATACTCAGAAGATGTTTCATTTATTTTCAAAGTAGATGAGAAGGGAAAAACATATTCATTAAAACTAAGACATTGTGAAGTTAAAAAACTTAATTCAATCAATAAAGAAACACTTATACCTAGTAAGCATGTAACTATACCTTAAAGTACACATCTTTATGACATAGATACTAACTCGTGTTGTGAATTAGATCTCATATAAGGATTACATAATTAATCAGTGAATTAGTTACATAATTAATTGTCTGTAGAAAATTATATGTAGGTGGTGCATTGAAAATAACTTTGCATGGTAGTTTATTATTACACCTGGTGTTATCATTCTATTGATATGAAAAGTAGTGGGGAATACCATTTCCTCTCAAAAATTCTTTGGCATTTTAGCTTCATGCAGTAGACTTAGAGCTGTTTCTATCAAATGACTATGTTTTATTTTATATGTTCCATTGTCTTGTGTACGTGGACATGAAATTTGATGTAAGAGTACTGAAAGTTATGAATGGAGAAACTGATAACCTTCACCCCAATCTTACAAATTTTAGTGGAAAATTGATTTTCACATTATTTTTGAAAACTCGTGAAAAATATAATTAGTACACTTTCTCTTCAAGAGGATAAATAAAGGTTAACATACTATATTCATCTAATGACTGGTGGTAGTCCCCATAAATTAGAATGGACCATTTTAAGGGGTTTGTTTGATTTATCATGGGTCAAATAAAGTGCACTTTCTATGATTTTAAAGTATTCCAAGAACCACACAAATAATCCTTAGTAATCTGAGTAATAGGAATCTCAAAGGTTCTAACTACATCTTGCAAAATTTTAAAGTGTGGATGTTGGAGACGAAAATGCCAAAAAAATTCAGGTGACACACTTTTTTCCACTATATGTAGTTGTATTATGTGATAATGAATCTATGTAGAATAATTTTTTGGATTTTCTTGATGGATATTATTTGGCCGTCAAGCCAATCACAGTACCATGTTTATTTAAGTTCATTGAATAAAATATTTTAATTCATTATTATTCCGTGTGATGACAATAACCTTAAGTGCAAGCCTGATTTGAGATCCCCTCCCTTTCTCCATTCTCTTCTCCACTTATCCAAGGAAGAGTGTCTTCATGGTGAGGAGATCTTCTATATTCAAGAAGAATCGAAGAAGAAGACACAGAGGTCCAAGAGACGAGTGACCGTATGGATACTTCTAGAGGCTGGACACGCGAACAGCTTCAGAACAATCTCGGAACGACAAGGTCAAGGGTGGAACGAGTTCCCCAAAAGGTACATTTAATGTTTTGTTTTAAAGATTGATTGGGAATTGATCGAGACACTTTCGCATCCATGGAAACATATTTCACATGGAAGAACCAAGGAACCAAACCCAGCATTTCTTGTCCTTCACAAAAGAATAAAAAGAATGAAACATAGCTTGATATCATTATCAATTATTAAACTGTGAAATGAGAGACATTTATAATAATGTCTAGAAAATGGAATATAACTTTTAAATAGAGATTTCCATCAAAAGTAGACATTTTTAGATATGCCAATAGATCAAATTTAATTTTTTTTCTTTTTTGCAAATGTAGTTCATCATTTCCTAGACAGGTGATAACTAGATTGCTTATCAATATCAGTGGATTGATAAGTGGATCTGCTGTTGCATGGTGTGTTGTACCACTATCAGGATAACTGGCTTCATTGGGTGATGGAATTGTTGAATTCACCACGCAAGCTTGTGAAGATGCTTGTGATGTTCTTTGAGTGTTTCTTCCATCCAGATTGCATCCATCCTGGATTATTGATAGAATATCTCCATTGCATTATTTTACTCTACGTTGTCAATTGTTGAGAGCCAATCTGGCATCTTGACTGAAAGTGATTATATCTATCTCTTCCTCCCCAGGATTTTGATGACAGCTTTGATTGTAGAATCCATCTCCAAATATTGTGATATTTTGTATATATGATTATTGACTTTTAGTATTGTTTTCCATTGGACGAAAACTATTCATATTTTCAGTTTGCGAGTAAGATAGGTATGCCTCAGGCGCTTTAAGAGTTATCATTATATATTAAAACTTGAGATGATAGAGGCTTTCACTTATGCTGACAAAAAAATTGAGCATAATTTGTCTCAAGACCTCTAACAAAGGTAAATATCATGGAAACTTCCCCAATTTCTTGACCATATGGTTCAAGAGATATGACTACACATTAGACGCGAGGTACATTTTCATCTGCAGATAAAATTACATGTTCATATTATAAAGTTTCATTATTTTGTAATTAGTACATCTAAACAGTGTATTTTTAATCTTTCCTTGATGATTGTGTTTTGCTAATGCTTGTTATAATGGGTTTAGAAATGGTAGAATGTAAGAGTCAAATTACTTGTTGATCTATTTTTCAGCCATTCATATAGTTTGGTTTTCAATAATAATGCCATTCTGATCTGCAATCAAAATTTGAGGATAAATATACACAATTCACCAAATTATATCAAACCCATTTCATAGAGGCAAGATGCAATTCTTCCTTGATTGATAGTAATCATTCTTGAGCCTCCCTGACATCATGGTATGGGTATCAAATTATGATGGAACTTGTCCAATTGTTTCCATTATAACTTGATTTGCAGTGCTCGGGGTCAAATTCTCTCGGCAAATGTTTCTTATACATAGGCTCAAGATGGCTCTACTAAGATGTAATTAATTCAAGAATTCAAGACATGTAGAAGAGGAGTATGATAGATATACATTTGATGGATAGTTCATTTTGAATATTTTAATTTTTCAATTAACTCGTTACAGGTTTAATGTTATGTTCAATGCGATATATAGTTTTTATAATGCTCTACTTATGCCTATTATCTTTATCATTATAATGTGCCCTTTTACATTTGACCTAGCCGTCTATATTTAGTCCAATAGATATTTAATCCTAGTCATTTATATTGAATGATTCACATCTTTAATAGTATAAGAATCCAACCCACTAATTTAATGATTCACATTGATCGGATGCAAGTCTGACGTGGCTGTTGAGTCAAACTGCTTAACTTTCTAACTCTTCCTATCCCAAGCAGTAACTTCCTGTTAACTGGGACAAACAAGGGACATTAAATGTGGCTATTCCTTTTAAAGTGCTCTATATTCTTACTCAAACAGTCTTGCACAACTTGATTAGTTAGAGTTCTAAACCAGTGTGCTTTCTGTCCTGTTCTCATTTAATAAAAAAATTCCAATCAACGTTCTGCATACAAAATCTTTATTTGAATCCCTAACTCTCCGTTAATTGCATGCAATTTTATGTAAAAACATGAACTTTATGATATCATGCACAATTTAAGTATGTTGATATTTCATAATTACCCCAGAAAGTGTGGAGATTATTGGATGATTCCTGTCAATTCGCATGTGCATTTTCAAAATGAGTGGCACATTATGGGACTTAATTTAGGTGGCATACTATTTTAGTAATATCCACAGTTATTTTTTAATTATGATGGCAAATGGCCCTTTATGACAGCCTATGATAATGACTGGAAAACTTTTGGAGACTTATGGCTGAATGAAGAAATTTTCTTTCAGTTCACATCAAACATAAGATAAAAAGAAGATTCTTTTTATTTTTATTTTTCTAGCAACCCCGTGTCTTTCATGAGGGTTTGGACTGACTAACTGATGGATATTATGTGGCATTCAAGAAAATTATTCTAATGTCATTTATAATTTGATTGAAATAAATATTTTTTGTAATAAACACCATGAATTCATGCAATGAAAATAATTTATCTTTAGATCATAATAAAATGAACAGTGGCCTTTAAACATGTATTTTACACATCTTTATTGAAAGGATACTAGAGACGGACATGAAATTATTTGTAAACAATAGTGATAAAATAAAAATGGGTTAAATTGTGTTTTTGGTGCTTTTGCACTTAATGAAAAAATATATTAAATTAATACTCATGCAAATAATGTCGCTATTGATGAATATGGGTCCTCTCCATAGGAAAAAAGTTATTAGGATTTTATAGCTGCTAAATTTTAATATAAGTGAGATGAGAGAAGATACATATTAAATTAGAGACAACAAGACATTGAAAACAAAAAGGGAAATGGAAAAAAATCCTAATATTCTCCCAGGACCACAGTGTATTGCTGATGCTCGCATGCCTCTCCTTTTCTATGTTAAGCTTCTCCAAGAAATCAGAATACCAAGGAACACTTGATGGATCATAAAGACTTTACTCTCATTCAATTGGTGTAGTAGCATTGGAAAATCTAGAAAATTGTGTTTTACAAATATCATGGGTTCATCTTATCAATTCACTTTTATGGAAGGATGGATGAGAGAATGATGAAGCTTCCCTTAAATTTTTAAATTATATGGGTGGCTCGTAAGGTATCAAGTCATGAAGTTGGATGGACCATGTCCATTAATTAATGTAAATATTTCTCTCTCGTCATCCTCCCTACTGCCATCACATTGCAAATAGATTTTACTTCTTAACTTAAATGGATATTTTCCAATGATTGGATGAGATGCTGCCACATTGTTATAGATCCATGGACTACGGAGAACCACAGGTACCTATACAGAAAACAACACGAACGGGCCAAGATTTAATGATTAAAAGAATGATGTAGTTCCAGATCACCATGTGCCATGTACACATGTAAGATCTCCATAAACAATAAAAAATAAATAGATCAGCGATACGTATACACATGTGCACCCCATGTGTACTTGGATTCATATTTTTTGACACATGGCCTGCAATGTCATTATTGGCCATTCAGTACAATAAAATATAAAACATTGATTATATAAATAGACTTTATGGCTCATCATGAATGCTTTTATTTTAGTTTAAATCTAATATTTTTTTCAATGGTCCATGCCATCCCCTACAATAAAAAAGGTAAAAAGCGTTAGTAATGATTGGAAGTTTTGGCATCGCTATCTGAGATGCCATAGCTCCACTAATCTTTACACATGACAGGGAAATTATTTTAAACACAATAAAATTAACTAATTCATAAAATTCATAGTAATATACAAAATATGTTTAATTTAAGGTCATAAAGTTCTGACTCAAAGAATAATTTCTTTAAGAAGTTAAGGTCATAAAATGAAATTTATTTTCTTCCAGAAGATGATGTCGGTAGGAATCATGAAAATTACATTAAAGTCCATAAACTTTTGAATATAGTTTTAATCATTTTAAACTTCATGGAAGGGATGGTTAATTATCTCTTTTAAATTAAACATGTAAATATGATCATACAGACATATAAAATAGTGTTCTATCAACTAACAGTATGTCGTCCTATTGGGGTGATCTTCTCTTTATACAAAGAGTTCTTTGAACTGATCTGCACAAATCCTTAAATGGTAGTATACCTAAATGTCAACCAGGTTGATTCATGTCACGATTGTATAAGTAGTTTGTTGACCTAAGACCCCAAAGATATTTTGTGCATAGATGGATTCATTTTGAAGATGATGTATCAGTATCTAGTCATACGATTTAAACAAGATTTAGCTCTGATATAGCATGAAATGTACATAGGTTATTGAGCAGTCAAGATGCAATCGTGCACCCATAGTACATGAGGTGATTAACTTGAGCAAGAAGATGCATTGACTCCTTGGCTAGGGTGGTGGAAATATTAGAGAACATGATCGCTGATGATCCTAGTATGCATTAGTACTAATCAAATGTCAGATCAAGGTTTGAAAGTTACACATATTGAGGTAACTTGGGAGTTTCAAGTGAATGAAGGGTTCTACATATTTGGTTCATGTCACGATTGTATAAGTAGTTTGTTGACCTAAGACCCCAAAGATATTTTGTGCATAGATGGATTCATTTTGAAGATGATGTATCAGTATCTAGTCATACGATTTAAACAAGATTTAGCTCTGATATAGCATGAAATGTACATAGGTTATTGAGCAGTCAAGATGCAATCGTGCACCCATAGTACATGAGGTGATTAACTTGAGCAAGAAGATGCATTGACTCCTTGGCTAGGTGGTGGAAATATTAGAGAACATGATCGCTGATGATCCTAGTATGCATTAGTACTAATCAAATGTCAGATCAAGGTTTGAAAGTTACACATATTGAGGTAACTTGGGAGTTTCAAGTGAATGAAGGGTTCTACATATTTGGTTCATGTCACGATTGTATAAGTAGTTTGTTGACCTAAGACCCCAAAGATATTTTGTGCATAGATGGATTCATTTTGAAGATGATGTATCAGTATCTAGTCATACGATTTAAACAAGATTTAGCTCTGATATAGCATGAAATGTACATAGGTTATTGAGCAGTCAAGATGCAATCGTGCACCCATAGTACATGAGGTGATTAACTTGAGCAAGAAGATGCATTGACTCCTTGGCTAGGGTGGTGGAAATATTAGAGAACATGATCGCTGATGATCCTAGTATGCATTAGTACTAATCAAATGTCAGATCAAGGTTTGAAAGTTACACATATTGAGGTAACTTGGGAGTTTCAAGTGAATGAAGGGTTCTACATATTTGGTTCATGTCACGATTGTATAAGTAGTTTGTTGACCTAAGACCCCAAAGATATTTTGTGCATAGATGGATTCATTTTGAAGATGATGTATCAGTATCTAGTCATACGATTTAAACAAGATTTAGCTCTGATATAGCATGAAATGTACATAGGTTATTGAGCAGTCAAGATGCAATCGTGCACCCATAGTACATGAGGTGATTAACTTGAGCAAGAAGATGCATTGACTCCTTGGCTAGGGTGGTGGAAATATTAGAGAACATGATCGCTGATGATCCTAGTATGCATTAGTACTAATCAAATGTCAGATCAAGGTTTGAAAGTTACACATATTGAGGTAACTTGGGAGTTTCAAGTGAATGAAGGGTTCTACATATTTGGTTCATGTCACGATTGTATAAGTAGTTTGTTGACCTAAGACCCCAAAGATATTTTGTGCATAGATGGATTCATTTTGAAGATGATGTATCAGTATCTAGTCATACGATTTAAACAAGATTTAGCTCTGATATAGCATGAAATGTACATAGGTTATTGAGCAGTCAAGATGCAATCGTGCACCCATAGTACATGAGGTGATTAACTTGAGCAAGAAGATGCATTGACTCCTTGGCTAGGGTGGTGGAAATATTAGAGAACATGATCGCTGATGATCCTAGTATGCATTAGTACTAATCAAATGTCAGATCAAGGTTTGAAAGTTACACATATTGAGGTAACTTGGGAGTTTCAAGTGAATGAAGGGTTCTACATATTTGGTTCATGTCACGATTGTATAAGTAGTCTGTTGACCTAAGACCCCAAAGATATTTTGTGCATAGATGGATTCATTTTGAAGATGATGTATCAGTATCTAGTCATACGATTTAAACAAGATTTAGCTCTGATATAGCATGAAATGTACATAGGTTATTGAGCAGTCAAGATGCAATCGTGCACCCATAGTACATGAGGTGATTAACTTGAGCAAGAAGATGCATTGACTCCTTGGCTAGGGTGGTGGAAATATTAGAGAACATGATCGCTGATGATCCTAGTATGCATTAGTACTAATCAAATGTCAGATCAAGGTTTGAAAGTTACACATATTGAGGTAACTTGGGAGTTTCAAGTGAATGAAGGGTTCTACATATTTGGTTCATGTCACGATTGTATAAGTAGTTTGTTGACCTAAGACCCCAAAGATATTTTGTGCATAGATGGATTCATTTTGAAGATGATGTATCAGTATCTAGTCATACGATTTAAACAAGATTTAGCTCTGATATAGCATGAAATGTACATAGGTTATTGAGCAGTCAAGATGCAATCGTGCACCCATAGTACATGAGGTGATTAACTTGAGCAAGAAGATGCATTGACTCCTTGGCTAGGGTGGTGGAAATATTAGAGAACATGATCGCTGATGATCCTAGTATGCATTAGTACTAATCAAATGTCAGATCAAGGTTTGAAAGTTACACATATTGAGGTAACTTGGGAGTTTCAAGTGAATGAAGGGTTCTACATATTTGGTTCATGTCACGATTGTATAAGTAGTTTGTTGACCTAAGACCCCAAAGATATTTTGTGCATAGATGGATTCATTTTGAAGATGATGTATCAGTATCTAGTCATACGATTTAAACAAGATTTAGCTCTGATATAGCATGAAATGTACATAGGTTATTGAGCAGTCAAGATGCAATCGTGCACCCATAGTACATGAGGTGATTAACTTGAGCAAGAAGATGCATTGACTCCTTGGCTAGGGTGGTGGAAATATTAGAGAACATGATCGCTGATGATCCTAGTATGCATTAGTACTAATCAAATGTCAGATCAAGGTTTGAAAGTTACACATATTGAGGTAACTTGGGAGTTTCAAGTGAATGAAGGGTTCTACATATTTGGTTCATGTCACGATTGTATAAGTAGTTTGTTGACCTAAGACCCCAAAGATATTTTGTGCATAGATGGATTCATTTTGAAGATGATGTATCAGTATCTAGTCATACGATTTAAACAAGATTTAGCTCTGATATAGCATGAAATGTACATAGGTTATTGAGCAGTCAAGATGCAATCGTGCACCCATAGTACATGAGGTGATTAACTTGAGCAAGAAGATGCATTGACTCCTTGGCTAGGGTGGTGGAAATATTAGAGAACATGATCGCTGATGATCCTAGTATGCATTAGTACTAATCAAATGTCAGATCAAGGTTTGAAAGTTACACATATTGAGGTAACTTGGGAGTTTCAAGTGAATGAAGGGTTCTACATATTTGGTTCATGTCACGATTGTATAAGTAGTTTGTTGACCTAAGACCCCAAAGATATTTTGTGCATAGATGGATTCATTTTGAAGATGATGTATCAGTATCTAGTCATACGATTTAAACAAGATTTAGCTCTGATATAGCATGAAATGTACATAGGTTATTGAGCAGTCAAGATGCAATCGTGCACCCATAGTACATGAGGTGATTAACTTGAGCAAGAAGATGCATTGACTCCTTGGCTAGGGTGGTGGAAATATTAGAGAACATGATCGCTGATGATCCTAGTATGCATTAGTACTAATCAAATGTCAGATCAAGGTTTGAAAGTTACACATATTGAGGTAACTTGGGAGTTTCAAGTGAATGAAGGGTTCTACATATTTGGTTCATGTCACGATTGTATAAGTAGTTTGTTGACCTAAGACCCCAAAGATATTTTGTGCATAGATGGATTCATTTTGAAGATGATGTATCAGTATCTAGTCATACGATTTAAACAAGATTTAGCTCTGATATAGCATGAAATGTACATAGGTTATTGAGCAGTCAAGATGCAATCGTGCACCCATAGTACATGAGGTGATTAACTTGAGCAAGAAGATGCATTGACTCCTTGGCTAGGGTGGTGGAAATATTAGAGAACATGATCGCTGATGATCCTAGTATGCATTAGTACTAATCAAATGTCAGATCAAGGTTTGAAAGTTACACATATTGAGGTAACTTGGGAGTTTCAAGTGAATGAAGGGTTCTACATATTTGGTAACCAATGATGGTAAATGATCCATGAGAGGGTTCAATCACTACCATGTATCTTCTAGAGTATGGGGTACTGATTGGTACTTGTTGGGTCTAGAAACTTTACCTAGCGATTTGGTTAAATCGATCATGAGTTAGTTATTCTACATAGCAATAAATTTAGTTAAGGTTGGCCAATACATGTTATTTGGCCATTAAAGTAATTATCTAGACTGATACATTGGCCTAGATGGTCACATGCATAACATCTATGGGTGTTGGTAGATAATTTGTTATAAGGGTTTTATGAATAATTCCTCGAATAAGTATAAATAGGGAAGGAGCACCCATTCTTTGATCCCCATTCCAGCCATACATGGGCATCTCGTTTCTTATTTCTATTCTCATTTCATTCCTTCCACTAGAGATATTCCATGATGACAAGTTCGATTAGGTCTTTAAGAAGAGTTGAATAATAAGATGAAGAGATCTATCATTACATTAATCACTTTTATAGGTCTAGAGGGCGGAAATGTGAAAGAATTTGAGAGATTAGTTCCCTAAAAGGTATTATGATTATCTGTTTTTTTATATATCAATTTTGAATTCATTTTAGACCTTCTTCTGCTTGAATCCAATTCCGTTCAGTCAATCAAATCCAATAAAACCAAAAGAGTAACAAATAAAATTTTAAATTTATGACTAATTTTCACAAAATATGGCTTCACGCGAGATTCTTAATTACCCGTGGCATTATCCTCCTTTGTCTAGATGATTCCAATATTCTCACCCTTAATCTAATTTCTGCACACAACCTTATTGATTCCCATCTTCTTGCACATTACCTAAATATTCATACTCCCCATTCATCCTCCAAAATTTATCCTTATCCTTCTCATACAGCTTCGTGAGTGGGTCTGGTAACTATTGATATTGCTCTGGCATATTCACCATGAGATTATCCACATGGGCACCTACTAGTAAGACAGTTTTTGATTTCTCAACTTCACAAACTCTAGAATCCTTAGGGTTTCTAATAAAACTAATAGAGATCAAGTATTAATCTAACTTGATATACCAGGTTTCTGGAACTTTAGCAAAAGATGATATTTTACTTTTTATGAAAACTCGTCATGTTACTTAATAAACACCATCTCCTCTAGCTTTTAATGTAAATAAAACCGAATAATGTCATGGTCATGAAATTCCCTATTCTGATTTTGCAGCAAGGATATCTATAACTTGAACCGCCTCAAAGCTGGCCACAGGGGCAAACACTTCTTCACAATCAGTGCCTTCTCTGTAAACATATCCCTTCGCAATAAATATTTCTTTGTGTTCCACCATTTCTTCGTTTGGGTTTTTTAGGCTTTGTAAATTCAATTTAGCCCTATGGGTTGAGCTATAGGCTGTAGCAGTACAAGTGCTCATGTCTCATTATTCTTTATTGCATCTATCTCCTTATCCATGGATTTTTCTTTTAAGTTTTATCTTCAAATTTATCCAGACAGTTATTTGTCTCGTCTTCCAACATCATGCATTTAAATGGTCTAAATAAACCTGTTTAAAGTTCCTGACTGGTCCACTAAATTTAACCAAAGTCCTGGGAGAGCTCTCGTCTGACATGGGAAGTGGATTTAGGTGGGGACTTTCGCTTCCCTCCTGATTTTCATGTTGTTCGTCTTCTTCTTCCAATGTAGGTGAGTAAAACTTCTCTTGAAAAGGATCATCTGTTAACTCTTGAAAATTGGGAGTGAGAGCGGTACATTCAGTCTTTGTTCCTCCTGGTATATTCCTATTTCATCTAGTCTCTTCTTCAAATATGTCATATCTGCTTATGTTCATTTTTTCTATGAATGGATCGTAGCTCCGATGTATTGTTGGTCGCAGTTCATATCCAAATAGAGAAATTTTCATTTTAAATGGTATTATTAATATATATGTGTGAGTTTTTAAATTTAACTTTTTTATGATTTCAAAAGGAATTTTTAGAATTAGAAGAAAGCCAAAAAATAAAATATTTAGATCGACACACAGTTACAGCTTACAAGGCTGCGCAGCTAGCTGGAGACACACGAGCAAGCTTATGAATGTACACTTACATAACTTATATTTCAGTAATACACCTATTTGTGAATTCTACATGAATTAATAACTGTTTCATTTAACTGTAGAACCTGAAACAATTTAGTTAAGTCCTCTTTGTGCAAAATTAATTTAGGAAATCAGTACTCAATATTTAAAAAATTACGGTGTATTATTATGTTAAAGGCAACTAAAATGAACTTGTATGCAAGCAGGAAAATGCAACATACCAAAAAATCTATGAGTGTTACGTGAATTTGTTTTGAAGCTCTGATTTCATTATAATTTTGTGAGAACTGATTTGAAACTACGATTTCATGAGTAATTTATTGTGTGAGTCAATTAGAAATAAACGCTGACTACTTATATATACATATGACTTTACTGACTTAAGCTATGAAAATAATATGAAAATTAATTATTCTTCAAAGTACATATACATACTTACTGCAAATGTCACTGCCATCTAAAGAAATAATATGGGAAAGAGAGAAAAAATAGAGAATTATGACGACCTATCAAATTAGTTGACTTTGTGAATTTACGTGCTTGAAATCTGACGTAATTTAGTTTAAGATAAAATGATACCCATGACATAAGCTTCTATCTTTTTAATCATAACTGTGTTTCCTATTTCAATGGATAATATCATGATCCCCACCAAAAATAATTAGATCTCCAAACATTTAATTGTTCTCTCAACTTTAGAAAATGATTTAAAACTCTTGAAATATGAGAATGTACCCACGTCAGTGTACCTAATCCCACTCATGGGTTTTTGAATTTTAATTATTTTTTATTTAATTCTCTTCTAGACTTTCTGACCCATCCTCATGTCACTGCTGATGTGTTCCATCCCATCAACTCCGAACGTAACCCTGATTATTGGATGCACCAAATTTGTCCATTTCTTATCTTGTTAAGGCATAGATCGATAAAGACTAATAAAGAGGAAGAGAAAGATAGACATAGATAGAGAGAGAACGATAGAGATCGATGAAGAGCTACTGAGAGTGACAGAGATCGATGCAGAGCGATAGGGAAACATAGAGAGCAATAAGGAGAGATAAACAGAGATAGGGAGATAGCAATAAATACAGAAATAGAGAACTAGACATAGATAGAGAGGAGAGGTAGAGAGAGGGAAGGAGAGGGAGAGAGAGAGAAGATAGAAGAGAGATGAGAGACGAGGGAGAGAGTGCTGAGAAATGTAAGCAGAACGATGAAGAGAATATAGTAGAGTGAAGATCAATTTAGAATAGAAAAGGATGCATCAAACTGTCTGATATACACTGCCTTATATAGGCACGGATGTTCCTTATCTATATAATATAATTAGAGAAATTCAAATGGAGTCTGCCGCTTGTAGTGAAATCATGATGAAGCGTCATGACTCGTTGGGTCCCAATACTGCTTGGTGACAGGCGGCGGCGTTGTCTGTGTTGGCGGCACGTATAGATGATGGCGACGGTATGGTTCCGACATCCTTCTTCTTGACAGCCCCCCGCAAACTCAGCCGGGGAACAAGGTTGAGTTTGGAACGTAAAGAGCAGAACTGAAGACAAGGAAGAGATTTTGAAAGCAGATCGGCGGTTAAACCACGAGTAGAGATGTGACCAACCTGCAGTAGTCCGTTAGTGACTACATCACGAATGAAGTGGTAATCAATTTCAATGTTAATGGTGTGGGCATAGAAAACTAGATTCTTGCTTAAATAAGTGGCGCGGATGTTATCACACCAGAGCAATGAGGGAGATAGAAGAGAAATACTTAATTCTTTGAGTAAAGAGTTTAACCATAGAAATTCCGCGGTTGCATTTGCAAGAGCTTTGTATTCGACTTCGATAATGGAATGAGCCACTGTAGTTTGTTTCTTGGATGCCCAGCCGATTAAATTTCAACCAAAATAGATTAGATACCCAGTGGTGGATTTCTGATCGAGCGGATCGCCAGCCCAATCAGCATCGCTAAAAATATGAAGACTGTGGAGAGAATCATGATAAAATTGTAAAAAAAAATGAAAAGTGCTCTTTAGATAACGTAGTAAATGCTTAAGTTGTTTCCAGTGATATGCATTTGGATCATGCATAGATTGACATATATTGTTGACGGCAAAAGCAATATCAGGTCGAGTAAGAGTTAGATATTGCAAGCTTCCGACAATTTTACGAAATAGAGAGCTGCCAGGGCATGATTTGCATGTTGAATTTTGTTCATCAGAACTTTGGATTGGCCATGGAGTAGCAATGGGTTTGCACTCTGCCATTTTGGCTAGTCGACGGATTTTTGTAGCATAGGCTTCCTGAGAGAGAGTGAGGCCTACTTGATTACTTTAAAGCTGAATGCCCAGGAAGCTCGTAGCTGGTCCCAAATGAATCATTGAAACTATTTTGAATGAAGAATTGACTGAGTTTTTGAAACCATGCTCGCAGAGCTTGTTTTAAACCATAAAGTGATTTCCTTAGTTTACACACATAATGAGGATTAGAAGTTGTAAAAACTGGAGGTTGACGCATGTAGATAGTTTCATTCAGGTCTCCATGGAGGAAGGAGTTAGATATGTCGAACTGATGAATACGCCACCTATGGCTTGCAGCTAAGGCAAGAAGAGTTCGCAGAGTAGTCATTTTAAGAACATGGCTAAATGTTTCATGGTAATCGATACCTAGCGTTTGACTGAAGCCCTGAACGACTAGTCTAGCATTAGATCTATCAAATGAACCATCAGATTTGAGTTTAGTTCTCAAAACCCACTTGCAGCCAACTAATTTTGCGTTGACTAGAGGTGGTACTAAGTCCCAAGTGTGATTTCCCATGAGTGCTGAGTATTCTTCAGTCATGGCCTTACGCCATATTGGTTCTTTGAGGGCGGCATCCACTGTGGTGGGCTCCATCGGAATGGTGTGTGAAGAGAGACAGATTGGGAAAGGGTGTTTGGTGGAGGTATGATAGAGCTCAGAGATGTTTTTGAATCATTTAGGTGGTGTGGAGCTGTGTTCGATTGTTTGAGGTTCGGATTGACTGACACTCTGGATTTGTCTTGAGTTGATTGGAGAGGACTGTACTATTTGGTTACTATTTGACGGGGATTGTGCAAATTCCAAACTACTGAGTGGTTTTGGTTGTGTTGGTTTAATTGCAACTGGAGGCATCTAAGATGTACACTGAACTTAGATAGATCAATAGTTAATTACTTTTATAAGGGTGGTGTGATGTCATCTTTGATGAGAAACTGATATTTGTCCTCATCAAAGATGACATCTCTGGAAATTATTATTTTGTTCGTGCGAAGAATTAAGCAACGATAACCAAGGTGACATGAAGTGTATCCAAGAAATACACTTCGTTCCGACCGAGTGCTTAACTTGGATACATCATAGTGTCTAAGATTTGGATAACATAGGCATCCCAAGTTTTTAAGGAAATTGTTAATTGGAGTGTTTTTGTGAAGTACCTCGCAGGGAGATTTATGTTCCATTCGCGTTGTGGGAAGATGATTGATCAGGAATGCGGCTGTAGCGACGGCTTCATCCCAAAAGCATTGTGGGGTGCCTGAATGATGCATCAGTGCAAGAGCCGTCTAAATGATGTGTCGATGCTTGTGGTCAGCAGCTCCATTTTGGTGATGTGTGTGTGGGCAGGAAACTCTGTGCTGGATGCCCTGCTTTTTCAGAAGAATATGGAGAGAGCGATATGCCCCCCCCCCCCAATCTGATTGGAATGCCTTGATTTTCCAATCAAAATTACATTCCACCAGAGTTTGAAAGTGAAGAAAAACATCCAAAAGATCACTCTTCCTTTTGAGAGGAAAGAGCCATGTATATCGGCTAAAAGCATCAATAAACATGACATAATAAGAGAAACCTGAAGGAGATAAAATAGGGGCAGGACCCCAAAGATCAGAGTAGACTAATTCAAGAGGATTAGAGTATCTGTGTCCAAAAGAAGCATAAGGTGGTTGTTTCGCCTTGGACATAGCACAAGGTTCACAAACATACGGATGTAACGGTAAATTGGAAGAGAAATTAAAACATGATAGAGTGATTTTCAAAATATTAAACGCAAGGTGTCCAAGTTGTCGATGACACAGTTCAGCAGACGCTTGCCCGACAAAATCTGGTGGAGAAGCTTTGAGTGGGAGGTGGTATAACCCATTATGGACATTACCCTTGAGCAATGTTCCTCTTGTCTGTCAATCCTTAACAAAGCAATAGTGAGGGTGAAATTCAACAAATACATTATTGTCAATGGTAAGTTGACGAACTGACAAAAGATTCTTAGTAATTTTTGGAACATGTAAGATGTTTCGAAGATGAATATTGCAATATTTTGTTTTAAAAGATGAGTTTCCTGATGATCAGATAGAGAAACCTATACCATCGCCGATGTAGAGGTTGTCCGAGCCTTGATAAGGTGTAGCTTGATTTATAACTTGAGGATCGGGAGTAACATGATGTGTTGCTCCACTATCGGGGTACCAATGTGTTGGATTTGGTGCAGAGGGTGAATGATGTCGGACGTCGTTCGGTCGACACCGAGTATGACGGTTCGGTGCCGATAAAAGATGATGGTATCGAACGTCGACAGTGTCGTTGTACGACAAACGAAACCCTAACGAGTTATGTAACTACGATGCGATGAATGTCCTACGTGTCGTACGTGCAGGCTCCGACTTGAGGGAGGCGCCGAGCTCTAAGCTTGGACAGGTCGCCGGGTGACGGCTACGGTGGCCTCTCTAACCTCGTCGGAGTGACGAGGGCGTCTACGGCCGAACGGATTCTATCCGTAGGGCTCGTACGTAACGGACGGTCTCGTCCGTACCGGTAAGACACTCACAGAGTCGTAGTTCTCTTAATTCCTCTCTCACCTACCCAGCACGAGCGCGGTGGAGTCAAGACGAAATTATAATGTAAGAAGTACATAAATGAGCAACGAGAGAGGATGGTGTACCTCGTCAGCACGTGGCTTGTCGTTATACTTCCGGGACGCGGACGAAATGAAGACTTCATCCTGGGACGAAGTTTTCATCTCATCCAGCGTCCCTGGACGAATCCAGGATGAAGTTTCGTCCGAAAAACCCCGGATGAGACGAAAATTCGTCCCATTGGACGAGAATTTTGTTCGTCCGGGATGTCCGGACGGTGGACGGTCGAAATGGACGAATTTTTTTCGCTTTTTTTCCCACGAAAAATTGTATTACTTTTTTTCTTGAATAGATAGTCTGATTATTAATAAATTGTGTTATTAATTAATTTATGATAAAAGAAATTTTTTACCTCCTGGGAGAATGTCGTGGAGATTGAACAGGAATATGGGTAATGGGTTGATTATCATCAAATTGTGCTCATCAGCTCATTTTTAGTATTAATTTATTATGTTAAAAGTAATTTACATTCTTCTATTTACTATTTCATTTACCTGAAGCTGGCATTGAACTTCAACTCCAAAAAAAGATTTAGATAAATAAGAAACCAAAACTCACGTCAACTTCCAAAGTTTTCCCCACATAAAAAAAGATTAAATGTTGGAACAACAAGGTCCAGAAAAGCGTGGGTGAAAGAGAAAATGAAATCGTTGTTGAGGAACTGGGACGAAGGTTGAGGCAGATGTCGTGCCCCCATCCATCGCCCTTGCGCAAAAGCAGTCGCCGTTGAGTTGAAAACCCTGCAGGTAATACAAGTAAGGGAGACGAAGAAGAAGAAATCAGAGATTCAAGAATTAGTAGTAGTAGAAGAAGAAATCAGCTATTGAACAACTAAAATGAGTAGAAGAAGAAATCAGAGATTGTAGAATTAAAAGTAGTAGAAGAAGAAATCAGAGATTGAAGAATTAAATCAGAGTAAAAGCAGCGGTGATAGTAGTAGTAGTAGAAGAACAAATCAGATGTTGGGGAGGCTAAGTATTTAACTGGAGATTGAAAATGGAGACAAATAAGAGGAGGAAAATTAGAGGAAAAGGGAGACGAATAAGAGGAGGAAAATTAGAGGAAGAGGGAGACGAAGAGGAAGAGGAAAATTAGAAGAAAACGAAGGAGAAGAACAAGAGGAAAAGTAGAGGAAAAAGGAGACGAAGAAGAAGAAGAGGAAAATTAGAAGAAAACGAAGAGGAAGAAGTAGAGGAAAATTAGAAGAAAAAGAAGAGGAAGAAGAAGAGGAAAATTAGAGGAAAAGGGAGACGAATAAGAAGAGGAAAATTAGAGGAAAAGGGAGACGACGAAGAAGAGGAAAATTAGAGGAATAGGGAGGAGAAGAAAAGGAGAAAAAGTAGAGGAAAAGGGAGACGAAGAAGAAGAAGAAAATTAGAGGAAAACGGAGGAGAAGAACTAGAGGAAAAGTAGAGGAATAAGGAGCACAAGAAAATAACAGAAAACAATGAAGAAAGAGGAGATGAAGAAAATACCAGAAAAGAAGAAGAAGAATAAGGAGAAGATGAAAATTAGAAGAAGAACGCGGAGAAGAATAAAGTAACAAAAAATAAGAAGAATAAGGAGACGAAAAAAATTAGACGAAAAGGATGTGAAGCAGAGGAAGAAGAAGAAGGCAGAAATTACGGTAGAGGAAGGAAAAATAAGAGGAACGGACACAGAGAGTTAGAGATGGAGGTTAGTAGAGATATGCATGGATAGCAAGAGATTTAGAGAGATGGGAAGCTACGTAGAAAGAGATGGAAACATATGTCGAAGAGAGATAGATATAAATGATAAAAGAGAGTCATTTAGAGTGAGAGATAACTTATAAGAAAGGAGGCAGAGGAAAGTAAGAAATAAGGACTAGACGAAGACGAAGAAGAAGCAAGCCGGTTTAGAAGACTGACCTACTGTAAATGGAGAGGGACCTAAAGCGGTGTGCCACCTTCCTCTTTTACCGTTGTTACGCTGTCAGCCAGTCACATTGCAAGGAGCAAGTTAGGAAAAAAATATGGTAGAACAAAAAATGTCATGTAACTCACCGTCCGAAGAACTGTCGTAATCGTCAAGGTCGTCCTCTGAGTCAGACAAGTACTGCTCTACGCAGCGGAACCATGCACGGAGCATCATCAATGTCTCTATGCTGTCTGCATCTAGGCGACCTCTGCGGTACGTGATGATGCCCCGACCAATGGAAAATAGCCGCTCTACTGGTGCACTTGTTGGGCTTACGGCCAGAAATTGGGACGTAATTTTTGTCAAATTCGGGAAGTACCGAGTTCCAACGTCTTTCCACCAGCATAGTGGACTATCCTCCTCTTCACTACACGGGATATTTAGGTACTTCTCCAGCTCTTGCCGAGGTGATGCACGTGGGCGTCGAGACTTGCCCGGACGAATATACTATCGCTTGCTGGACGCGAACTGCCTCAGACGGTGTCTTCCAGCTCCCTCATCTTGCTCTGAATCACACCCAGTTGTGCTCGTTATACCCGCACTATCGAGAAGAATGCCGATGAATGAAAGCACGCCTTCACGAAACGACGGATGCACGACCTCTATCTTCAAGAATGGATCCAGGGTTCCCGCGGTCGCCACAGTCTTGTTGGCCCAAATTACATCTGCATATTGCATCAACTTATTATACATTGCAGAGCAGGCGGAGCGCAACGCCTCCCTCCGTTCGTCGTCCAAGGTAGACCCGGCATAATCCATAGCATGTTCTAGTTGGCCCCTGAGGTCTGAGATCAACGACGTCACGTCAGTGATTGGCAATCTCTTTGCCGAACATATGTAGTCGGAACCCGCAGAAATTGGCCCCAAGATACCAATATATTCCTCTATTAATTCCCAGTCCTCTTGACATAGTGCGTAGTCCTTACATGGTGTGGCAAGGAACCTGACCGCCATATGGTCTAGCACGTCCTTCTTTGCAAGAGCACGCTCTAACATCTTGAATGTGGAGTTCCATCGTGTCGGGCAGTCCACTTTTATCTTGTTCGCGTCAGGAAGTTCAAACATCTTGCACATAACTACATATTTCTCCATCCTCTGTGTGGACCCTTGAATGGCATTGACGATCGCTCTGACACGTGAGACTGCTACTCCCAAGGGTGCATAAGTCGGTGAACTGAATTCGTCACCTTGCGAGTCGATAAGTTCATTCGTCCGCAACGCAACATATGGCCGAAGATCTCGAACACGTATTGTGCCAACTTCTGGTGCTTCAGGGTTACGTATGATCCTCAGTCCGGCTTGGACTACAAGGTTCAGAACATGTGCTATGCACGGTACATGCCTATCCATAGTGAAATCTGGATTTACGGAACGCAGCTGAGTTACAATCGACGCCATCATAGTTTTGTTGTTAGACGCGTTGTCCGTCGTAATCGCACAGAGCTTCGACTCTATCCCATACTCATATGCAACCTCCACAACAAGTTTTGCCAGGTTTGTGCCGCAATGAGATCCCCTAATCCGCCGGATTGCAAGTAGTAGATCGCACAGCTTCCAATCGATGTCGATCCAGTGGGCGGTTACCCCTAGAAAGGAGAGGTTGTTTCCTGACGTCCACGCGTCCACTGTTAGTGAGACGCTATGAATTCCAGCGAACATCTCTACTAGCTTTATTCAGACTTCTGTATACATGGCAGTCGCCGTTGCTTTCACCGCATCAGGGCCAGGGACGTCGCCAACCGACTATGTCCCGTAGTACCATAATCTTCTGAATGACTTCTTCACAAGTTGCCACAGAAGATCATTGTCGCAGATGAATCGGACAAACTCTTCCTTCGTGCGCTCCGTGGAGATGCCACATAAGTAAAGCTTCGCTGACAGGAAGTCATACTCGAACAGCCTCTTCTGATTCTTGTGGACGTCCTTCAGTTGATCGTGAATTTTGCGATGTGCCTTCTCTATATGTCTCCAGAACACGTTCGTGCTCTTATTCTTATTCCACCTGATAATGACCTTATGATCGGGGTTTTGCGCTAGACACAACGTACACTGATACTCGTACGGGCCGAGTTCTATAAAATGGTCTATAACTTTAGACCGCTTGCGCCTACCACTTTGAGATGACACGTTGTCATCGATCTCCACCACGTCGCACTCCTCAGACTCAGACACCGTGGCTCTAGCTGTTGACTTTGGAGTGGTAACAGATGTGGATTCCATATCTATAGCATAAACAAGCACACCACATTTATAAACAATACATATTACTTTCGCTCGTTAGATTCTTCAAGCTTAGGTCGAAGACTCCTGATGCGTAATTTGAATTCCTAATCACCAAAAAAAATTACAAAAACTAGATACAACTGAAATTTCACAAACAGATTTTTTCACTTTCTCTTTCTAGAACTAATTGCTACAATTCTATGATTCTTAAGCCTGATCGAAACTTATAACTAAAGTGTTAAAGCTTTTTAAACTGCCTATCATACAAATTTAAATCAATCGACTTGACTTACTTTCTCGCTCTAGAATTTAGTTCCAACTGCGATGACTCTTAATGCCCTATTTAAGCTTGCAATCAAAGTTTTAAAAAGTCAATCACAATAAATACATTTCGAAGCAAGCTATCACAAAAATTGATATAACCAATTTTAAATCCTAATCACAAAAAAATCCTAATCACAATTTTAAATCTAGATTTCAGTGCACTATTTTGAAGAATCTTGATGCCAAATTTTAAATCCTAATCACAATAAAACACTTCTCAACGAAATTTTAAATCCTAATCTTGACTGCGTTGAAGAGAAAAGATTGCATTTTTCAATCACAATGAACTTATCTATGAGAAAAGAATACGTCGTAAAACTGAAATTTTAACATCATGTGATAAATTTCATGGAAAGGGAAATTAGAGTGAGTAAAAACTTCTAAATTCGTGATCAGGGTCCCGAAAAGGGGACCTGAAGAATAAAATTACACGAATTCAGAATTCATGGCCCTTGATGAATGCATGATGCATGGCGAGCGCGACAGTTTCTATCGAATATTAGATGAAATTAATGTCAAACCGGGAAGTTCCCACGGGTGAAAGCTAAAATGGATGATGGAGACATTTGTGTGTAAGTAAGCAGATGGCAAATGAACCAACTTAGGTATGAATTGCAAGAAACCTGATATAGATGGATATGGGTGGGCGTTCCTAGAATACTAGGTAATCAAACAAAGATAACAATGACAGTGATGATAATTATAAATGGAGCGGCAACAATAGTGGTACAACAGTGGTGCACTAGATGTTCTCTTTGATGAGACCCCTGTCAATCCCAGGCTTTTGATACTAAGTGTAAACATAAAAAATGAAGGTATAGATTTAAGGAATTCCAAACCTTTATAATATTTATAGATGTACATACAGAGAGTGCGAGATAAGAATCTACAGAATGGTAAACATAATGTATACATATACGTTGAGAGACAGAGTGAGAGATAAGAGTCCAGCTCACATTTTTCAGGAAGGAATTGTGCTTTTTTTTGCATGCAAACAATTAGGTGCACCCAAAAAACTAATAAAAATAATATTTATAAATAATCTAAATTTACTATAAGGTCATTCATGTGCTTTCTCATGTTGGGGATTTGTATCATGTTGTCACTAGCCTTCTTTATATTTATTTTCTCTCCCCGATGATATTCTTTCTGCATAATTCTCACCTGTGAGAAACCTTACCCCTGTTACATCCATGTAATGCATGATCTGATATGCCTATTGATGTTTCGCAAAGCAAAGAGGCACGCTTAAATTTTCAGGTCGGTGATTTCATGAATGTCAGCAAAGACCTCCCCGTTCAAATTGGTGATGACGAAGAGTTCTACTCTTTATTCATCAGTTAACTAGACAACCACGCGCACATACGAGAGATGATGAACATAGATTTCTTAAAATGATGAAACCCATTAACCAATCAAAATGTGAGATTGGGAGAGATCGAGAGAATTTCAGAGAGGTCGAGAGAGAAAATCAACAACTCAAACGTGGGATTGAGAGAGATCCAGAGAGAAATTAAAAAAAAAAAACGAAAGTTTCAGAGAGATCGAGAGAGGTCGAACTTTTGATAAAAGAACTAAAGAAAAATCAGATAGAAATACCAATAGAGACGTACCTTGCCAGCACGATTCCGCGTCCCTGTCACGAGCTCGAAGGATCTCCAAGCCAAGACGCAGACAGTCCCGCCGTCCGCCGATGCGATATTGCGATTTCACAGTCTAGGGCAGGGCCGGCAGGTATTTTTCGATATTCAACTATTCAAGTATTTTTCGATATCCATATTCAACTATTCAAGTATTTTTCGATTTAATTTCATCCCATGGGACGAAATTTCGTCCGACGGCCCTGGGATGGATCGAAGCATCGTCCCAGGGTATGCGGGATGGGACGATCCGGACGAGCTATCGTCCCGTCCTTCGTCCCGGGGGACTCACAGGACGGTCACGAGGACTAAGCTTGTCCCGTCCTCGTCCACCGTCCTCGTCCGGGACGATCCGGAAGTATACTTGTCGTGCAAGATTGTCGACGGTCAGCAGCGGTCGGAGCGGGTGGGACAGAGATTTGCCAGAAAGATCACGGCGGCTCGACGAGCGCGGTGCCAGAGCTGTACGTAAAGGTCAGAGGAGCCGAGGAGAAGAGAGAGACAAGGGTCACGGCTCAAACCGACCCCCAATCTTGATCGACGAACTCGGAGGCGGGGGGGGGGGGGGGGGGTTGCACTATCGACGAAGATGAGAGACTATGGCGAGCGGGTCGGCGGAGAATCACCCTTTGAGGCTAGGGTTCCCGATCGCCAGCGTGACGACTATGGAGGCGTGCACGATCGGTCGAGCCCACACTACTCCGGTGCAAAGGTGAGTTGGCTGGTGGTGTATCAGTCCCAGAGGAGTTGTGTCGAACACTTGGTGGGAGAGAGAGAACCTAGCGAGAGATCCTAGTCACCCTGGCAGCCGATCAAAGGGGCCGCTACACCAAGCATGATCTAGACATCAGCACGGACGAGCGGGTAATCGCGGGGACGTGCAGATCAGTGCTCCGCGCAGCGTTTCCCAACCCAGGAGTCAGGAATTCTATCCCATCCAGGTCAAATACCCTATTCTTTCAAGCAGCGCTGGCCTTGCTCAAGAGCAGTTCGCTGACCACTGCGTGGTGTTCAGAAGAGGCAAGAGTGCGACAGATTTCTTCAGGCGAGACGACGCAGGAATGTTGAGCAGCCCCTAGGGATGCCCCAAGTTTCATCCTTCGGTAACAGAGGGGCGGAACTCCGTCCGTCGAGCAAAATTTGGATCGTCGGCAGCGGAACTGCCGGGAATTGCTCGGGAAAGCAATTCTCCCCCAACAGAACTGATTGGGTAGAACGCTTGACGGCTGTGGGAGGATGGGTCGATCGAGGATGCAGGGAATTTCGCTCAATCCGATGGAGCGGTCGGTCGGCGATCGAGAACGACCGTGGTTTTTTTTTCAGGACGGTAACTCCAGCGATTCCGATAGGGACTTGCACGTTCACAACTTAGGAATTAGGGGGAACCTGCTGGCTGGTAAATACCCTTTTCCTACCTTCTTCAATCTCCTTCAGCTCCTCCCACCTTCGTCTTCTTCTCTATGCAAGGGAGGGAGACCAAGAGAGTTCAACGATGAAATTTCCACTTCTTCCTGGTCCAAGATGGCTAGGGCGCCCCCTTCTTCCCTCATAACGGGAGAAGAGGTTAATGGGCCCCCTTAGCTGGGTCAACAAGGGGGTAGAGTCCATTGGGGGCCCTTATATAGTGGGCCCCCATTACACATAGAAAGGGGAAATTAAGACATAAAAAGGAAGAGAAAACAAGGGAAGAAGGCCATTGGGAGAGGAATCCAAAAATGACTAAGGATCCCTCCCCATGACGCTGACGAAGGACGCACGGGACGTGTTGTAATAGCGACGAAAACACACAATGAGACGAGAAAACATAAAACACGAGAGAGAACGACGAAAAACAAAACGCGATAAATTGAGCGCTTTCACCTGATCTTCGACAACGGTGGCAGGTGGCGCGGACAACGTCGTCGACGATCTCCAATGGCGTGCGCCATCAGTGAGGCTGCTGGTCCTGGAGTGAGATAGTATGCTTGAACTTGATTAGGATGAGGTCGGGCATGTTATGCGTGTGCAACACTGTGTGGAGTCCTTGGACCAAAACGATCGTGGCTCACATCTGCTCGATGCCCAATCTTCCCGCAGATTTGACATTTTGGACCTGTACGATTTGCTTGAGAGGAGTCTCATCCCCTATTTCCCCATCCTCTGGAGCCTTGACCTCTCATGGCTTGTTGCTCATAGTTAATCTGATTTGCTTCCGGGGCGGAGTTTCCTCGCATTGTGCTTCAGAACCCAACATATTTTCCTCCGAGCGAAGCATTGAAACAATAGAGTCGAAAGATAACATACCAGTGTGAGAGTTCACACTAGTGCGAAAAGCTTGGTACCTTAATCCGAGACCCCGGAGTAGAATGAACTTCAGAATAGGTTCGTTAACCTCTTCACCGGCTCCAGCAAGTGCGTGGCTAATGTTGCGTATCTCTTGAATGAATTCATCGATGGAGCGTGTACCTCATTGTATGCTATGTAGTTGATTGGTGAGCTCCATAACTCTGGACTCGGTTCTTGAGGAGAGCTCAATATTGAGGACTCTTCAGGCTTCTAGAGCGGTTGAACAACTCTGTATGATGGGAAGCACTTCGCCGCTCATAGACGACATCATTATGGCAATTACAGCCATATCCCTCTTCCACCAGGGATTTTCTAGGTCTGAGAATGGAGCTGCAAAGGTAGGTCTCTCATGTGTGAGATGTTTACCTAATCCTTGCGCTCCGACGGTAGCTTTAACGCAGTTCTTCCACAGGGGATAGTTGCCTCGATTTAGCTTGATTCCGACTGGAGGAACATGCGTAAGCCTCTCGGGCGATCTCGTACGTCGCCTTTGTCTTTGAACGATTCCTTCGTCGGAGGAACCTTGAGACCCGGACAGAGGATGCTCTGATACCATGTTGAGAAATGTAAGTAGAACGATGAAGAGAATAGAGTAGAGTGAAGATCAATTTAGAATAGAACATAATGCATCAAACTGTCTGATATACACTGCCTTATATAGACACGGATGTTCCTTATCTATATAATATAATTACAGAAATTCAAATGGAGTCCGTCGCTTGTAGTGAAATCATGATGAAACGTCATGGCTCGTCGGGTCCCAATGCTGCTTGGTGACAGGCGGCGCGGTTGTCTGTGTTTGTGGCAGGTATATATGATGACGACGGTATGGTAGAGAAGAAAGAGAAGATAGTACATAGGTAGAGAGGGAGAGGAGAGGTAGAGAGAGTGGAGAGAGAGAGAGAGGAGAGGTAAAGAAGAGAGAGAAGAGAGGTTAAGAGAGTGGAGAGAGTGGAGAGAGAGAGAGGAGAGGTAGAGAAGAGAGGGAAGAGAGGTACAGAGAGTGGAGGGAGAGATAGAGATATCAGAAGTAGAGAGAGTAGAGGGAGAGAGAATAAAGGGAGAGAGAATAGAGGAATAGAGAGAGGAGAGGAATAGAGAGAGGAAACGTAGAGAAAGGGAGAGAGGGAAGAGAGAGAGGAGAGGAATAGAGAGAGGAAAGGTAGAGAGAGGGGAGAGGGAAAGAGAGTAGATGAATAGAGAGAGGGAGAGAGGAAAGGTAGAGATAGTAGATGAATAGAGAGAGGGAGAGAGGAGAGGGAGAGAGAGGAGGGGGAGAGAGTAGAGGAATAGAGAGAGGGAGAGAGAGTAGAGGAATAGAGAGAGGGAGAGAGGAGAGAGAGAGGAGTGGTAGAGAGAGTGGAGGAATAGAGAGATGAGAGGTAGAGAGAGAGGAGTGGTAGAGAGAGGGAGAGAGAAGAGAGAGAGTGGTAGAGAGAGTAGAGGAATAGAGATAGGAGAGGTAGAGAGAGAGGAGTGGTAGAAAGAGTAGAGGAATAGAGAGAGGAGAGGTAGAGAGAGAGGGGAGAGAGGAGAGAGAGGAGAGAGAGGAGAGGTAGAGAGAGTAGAGGGAGAGAGTAGAGGAATAGAGAGAGGGAGAGAGGAGAGAGAGAGAGAGGAGAGGTAGAAAGAGTAGGGGGAGAGAGTAGAGGAATAGAGGAATATAGAGAAGGAGAGAGGAGAGATAGAGAGAGGAGAGGTAGAGAGAGTAGGGGGAGAGAGTAGAGGAATAGAGAGAGGGAGAGAGGAGGGAGAGAGAGGAGAGGTAGACGGGTAGGGGGAGAGAGTAGAGGAATAGAGAGAGAGAAAAGAGAGAGAGAGGAGAGGTAGACAGAGTAGGGGGAGAGAGTAGAGGATAGAGAGAGGAGAGAGGAGAGAGAGAGAGGAGAGGTAGAGAGAGTAGGGGGATAGAGTAGAGGAATAGAGAGAGGGAGAGAGGAGAGAGAGAGAGAGGAGAGGGAGAGAGGGGAGGGGGAGAGAGGAGAGAGAGAGAGAGAGGGAGAGAGGAGAGAGAGAGAGGAGAGGTAGAGAGAGTAGGGGGATAGAGTAGAGGAATAGAGAGAGGGAGAGAGGAGAGAGAGAGGAGAGGGAGACAGAGTAGGGGGAGAGAGTAGAGGGATAGAGAGAGGGAGAGAGGAGAGAGAGAGAGAGGAGAGGTAGAGAGAGTAGGGGGATAGAGTAGAGGAATAGAGAGAGGGAGAGAGGAGAGAGAGAGAGGGGAGGGAGAGAGAGAGGGGGGAGAGGGAGGGGGAAGAGAGAGAGGGAGAGAGGAGAGGGAGAGAGAGGAGAGGTAGAGAGAGTAGGGGGATAGAGTAGAGGAATAGAGAGAGGGAGAGAGGAGAGAGAGAGAGGAGAGGTAGAGAGAGTAGGGGGATAGAGTAGAGGAATAGAGAGAGGGAAAGAGGAGAGGTAGAGAAAGTAGGGGGATAGAGTAGAGGAATAGAGAGAGGGAAAGAGGAGAGGTAGAGAGAGTAGAGGAATAGAGAGAGGGAAAGAGGAGAGGTAGAGGAGTAGAGGAATAGAGATTAGAGAGAGGATAGGTAGAGAGAGGGTGAGAGGGGAGAGAGAGAGAGAGGGAAAGAGAGAGAGAGAGAGAGCGGGAGAGAGGAGGGGAGAGAGAGCGAGAGAGGGAGAGGAGTGAGAGGGGGAGAGGGAGAGTGGGGAGAGAGAGAGAGCGGGAGAGAGGAGAGGGAAGGAAAGACGACTGGTAAACCTTAAGGCCACCATAAAGATAAGGACAAGTGAAGCAAATTCAACCGTACGAGCTCACCAATTCTCAGTTTCAACCACGCATTCCTTCTTAGCTCGTTCGCACGCTCTATTCTTTGAAACAAGTTGCGTACCCATATGCGTGACGACCCGCCACCTATTCCTGTCAACTTCCTTGACGTCTGAACTCATTATTCCTGTGTAACGCTCTACGGACTGGTTCTTCCCTCGCGCACGGAGATTTCACTGCGCTAACGTCCCCGCTGACTTCTTTAAGGAAACAATGAGCGAGGACGACAAATCTATGTTACGTAGAAGTCTCCTCATAGATAAAGATAGAAATCAATCAGAATGAAGCTCGACCAGTTCTCCCATATCACCGGGGGAAGCCTTAATTCGCACGTAAACAATGATGTCGCCGTCAAGAAACATGGAATTAAGGATAACGCCTCTCGCGAATGATGTCAGTTTAGGACCTGTTAGTGGCCGGCGCTTTAGCATTTCGTCGCGATCATTGCGTTAGCAAAGGGAAGATAATATAGAGTCCACGCCACATAAATAATACGAAAATAATCTACGAACTCTCCAGAGCTTTGACATTGAGAAGCTTCGAGCGTCATAAAAGGACAACCCATTTGAAACTTCGATCAGCGAACGACTTCCTCCAAACTCGTCGGCTTCGAGGATGGGCACCCTGGTTGGCCACGTCGCTCCCGGTTTCGCCTTCCTCGCGCTGGGACTATGGCACTTGCTGAACCACATCAAGGTTTATACGCAGAGGCCAGGCTCGTACAAGTCCCGGCCATGGTTTCCAGTAGGCCGGCTCCGCCATCTCGAGCTCTATCTGATTATCGTAGGAAGTTGCATCTCCATAGCCATGGAGCTCTTCATCGGGCCGAAAAAGGGGCAGCCCCTGGACGACGACTGGACCATCCCTTCCGACCACCTTCACAACTTTGAGCACGCCTCCATCTCCTTCACCTTCATCGTCTACGCCGCTCTCGCCGTCGTCCTGGACCGGTTCTCCCCTCGGGCTAAGCTCGAGCTCACCTTCATCCTCGCGGCCGTGGCCTTCTGGCTGCAGCTTTTCACGTTCCATCTCCACTCCACGGACCACATGGGCGTGGAGGGTCAGTACCATCTTCTATTGCAGGCCGTGATCGTCGTCTCGCTGGCTACGGCCCTTCTGGGAGTCGCCTATCCCGCGAGCTTTGTCGTGAGTTTCGTCCGCTCCGCAAGCATCTTCTTCCAGGGGCTCTGGTTCATTATCATGGGCTTTGTGCTGTGGACTCCGGCGTTGGTTTTCAAGGGCTGTTTTATGAACCGCGAGGATGGGCATGTCGTCGTCCGCTGCCACGGCGGGGACGCCCTTCACCGCGCTAAGTCCTTGGTCAATCTTCAGTTCAGCTGGTGCCTCGCCGGGGTGGCCATCTTCTCCGTCATTCTCTATCTCGTCTTCGCCGTAAAACAGAGCGAATTTCCGCAGTACGCCACTGTCGAGACCAAGGAAGAGGATGACGGAGGGGAGGACTTGGAGTCGCAGAAGAATTTGGATGAGAGTCGCAGTTTCTTACGCATCGGCGAGAGCTTCCCGAAGATGGAGTTGGAGAGGTAGAGAGGCTGCACACTCGGGGGCTTATCGGAAATTCGTACAGATTCTCCGTACTCGTCTTCTTATTTGTGTTGTCCACGTCTTTCTCGTAAGTCTCTATCTCCAGTCTTCTAGCATGGCTAACTCCCTTACCGCTATTCACCGGGGGACATTTTCTATTTTAATAATTCACCTGGACTGTATGTAGATTATAATTCATCCATACTTTTGCTGTTATTCGCGCGCAGCTCTCCCTTTCTCAAGCTAGAATTTCCCCGAGAAGAAAATAAACGACGAAGGGCCATTGAGTAGGGTTATTATCTCAATAAACTTGACTGTCTTTTGGTTTTGACGATTCGATATCCTCTTTTTTACTCTCAATCTTTCTATATATACAGTGGTGCAAGTCCATCTTTAATTAATTCGCTACCAGTTGTAGAACCATCTTTCTTAGTAGGAAACCCTTCCTTTCTATCGTGAACTTGCCGTATCTTACGCAATTTCCTATGAACTCATCACAGCAACGTGGGATGCACCATGGAATTATCTGGATCTCCCCTGCGTACTCTAGAAAGTGTGGAAAATTTTGGATGGTTCCTGTCGATTTGCATGTGGCTTTCGGAAATGATTGGCAATTTCTTGCATTTCCTGGATGCATCGCACTAATCTGGTACATTTCTTGTGGCTCCCACAAACCTTCTGGAGTCTTACGGAATTCTCCGGTGCCACTGGGGTGTTTTACCAAGACTTCCTATTGTTTTCTGTCATGTCCCCCCGCATTTCAGTATTTTATTAACGAGTCTTCCTAAATTCCAATAAATGGTGAAACATACGCAAAAGGGCTGTTTATCCTCTAAATAGACCAGCTACCTACCCTATTGACTTGTGTGTCGACATTAAAACACCTCTCCCACAACGGTGAGCATTACGTGAAAGTAGGACATAGGAAGTAATAGCCATATCTAGGCCGGACCAAGTCCCATTCCGTTTTGGTGACTATATCATCGCATAGTCTATTTTTTTAAAGGCCAGCGTGTTTGATAAAATATGGTAAGTTGGTTTCTTGTCGAATATTCAAGCTTCGACACTTTGAAATCGTGAGGGCAACATGTTCAACAATGTAATATGTTCTGATTGCATGAGAAAGTTAATAAATGAACAAATAACTGATGTGTATTTAATTGGAAGGACTTGGTACTTTGTATTTCCAATTTTATCAAAGCCTTTTCATGACCATTAAAACACGGTTCAAAAGTTAAATTTCCGGCCGCAAATTTCTGTGGAGACGACTACTCGTAAGTCCCGTCTGTTTTCAACATATAATAAGGAGACGTGATTTGACCAGTCACATGAAAACCTCAATATTAGTACTTTGGACGAGGTTAAACTAGACCAAATTATTTGAAAGCTTTTAAAGGGAATAACGCGTGACCAATAAAAATTATTTATTGGTTTTACAATGAATAGTATCCAGTTGATTTTAGGAGGTATTTGGTTTGTAATTTTGGGACTTATGTTGAAGGAAAATGTAGGCTGTATCGCAACTTTTTCGGGGTTCAACCTCACTTACATCTGCAATTGTGTTTATCATAATCAAAGCGCAAAAGAAACTTAACATTTGGTATTGGGGGTGCGAAAGGATTATCACAATGGAAAGCTTTATTTTATTTGGATAAAATAAATAAGCAAATCAATATATTCTTCCTAGAGACTTTAAATTCTATTTCAATAAAAAACTTTGACCCAGTTTAGAATAGATGAAGAAAGGCTGGCAGATATATATAACAGACAAATATCTCATTCAGAAATTAATCTTACCATAAGGACATTGCTATTTCTTTTATGATGATGCTAGACAGATAAAACTAAATATCTGGTTGAGTGCTAGTTAGTGGATAAATTAAGTTGCAAGTGCTACAATAAAGTTGAGTTCGCTGGATACTCATTGATTAGACAATATCTTAAATACTATAAATTCTTTGAGTTATTTTATTGAATAATTACTTGTTCACATTGAATCATCGGAACAAAATATTTAGCATTGATCTACGATTTTGTATTCATGTGTTAGGTTTTGGTTGATTTAAAGTTGTTTTGCAAATATGATAATCAAGGAGAATAAATTTTATGACATTGGACAGTAGTCCATATTTTTATAAAATATAATCATATTGCGACGTGGAAACTTGTTTTCAAAAAATTTAGGCATCGCTTAGATGGAAAGGGTCGCTCAAGGAGTAAGAGCATAAATGTGCTTGAGTTATGAAAACCCTGGCGTCAAGGATAAAATTTTTATCTTTGGTTGGTGGTATTTTCCACATTTTATGTGCTACAACTCAATTTTCATGCGTAAATAATACCTGTGATAGTGAAAGGCAAAGATGTGAGAAAAACATTATTCTAAAAAATGTATTACATTAGTGTTTAATCTTCCGTAATGACCTGACCTTGCACTCCTTATCTCCTATTTATATGCTCAAATAGGGTGGGAATTATTAAGTGAATATATACTCAAAATATATGTACTCCACCCTTTAGGGCTTTCTTTAAGTATTCCAGGCAAATGAAAGAATAAATGAGATTTATAATTTATATGCTCTTTGCGATAAATCATTTGCATATTTCAAACATTGTATCAAAATTTATCATGATAATTATAAATAGTACATATTTCTTGCTAATTTTATAAATTTGTTGATTACTTATGTTAATATTGATATTTTGATTAAGTAATGTATACAAAATAAGCAACTAAAGACAATTGAGGATACATAATTTATGAAAATTAGTAAGGTAGTATATATCTGTATTGATGTGAATTTAAACTTCATATATCAGGCACCCAGATTAAAGGTATATATAAAATGGGACTGTTTTATTTGTTTTAAAATTTTTAAATAATTCAGTTCATGGATTAAAAATAAATTATTTTATTTCCTTGTATATTTTGATAGTTTCATAGACTAAGTTGTTTATTTGACTTTGATGGCAGTTTGAAGCTAGTTTGAGGGTGTCACGGATTTGAGATGGAATAGAACCCTTAAAAATTCCTTGGAAAATCCCTATTAATGATCTTCAACAGAATGATGACTATCTCTCAATGAAGAACTATATTCTATATTACTTATTGTTTTAAAATTATAATGTAAAAATACCCTTGTATTGATCCTTAAGATTTTGACCCCTCATATAGAACAATCATTTGAATCCAGAGTGTCAATTTTATGTTCTCTTGGCTCTACAAGAAAAATAAGTAACTTTTACAATAATACTTTTGTTCCTACTGGATTCCTCGTGCCACACATATCAGAGGGTATCCCTAAAGGCAAATGATAAATATCTTTGCTCAACTTAGAAGTGCAATAGGAGTTAAAAAAATTTTCTAGCACATCTGAACAGACTATTTATCACCCCAGCAGTTTCTATTTTGTTCCCAACCTCAAATCCTTAAAGTCAAGTAAAGATAAATGTATTTTCTTAACATTCTGTCAACCTTTAAAAATGATCTTATCAACGCTTTCCTGTTTTTTATATATTTGTGAATTTACAAAAATCCTTTTTTATTAGTTTTTGCTCTAATAACTTCACAAGTCATCAATGAAGGTAGTTTTAGTACAGCCATTACTGAAGTTAACTTACGGACCTCAATGAAAAAAATTGAGACATGTTTTAAGCTCATTCTATTATAATATTTTGTAAGAAGAAGATTTAGATTATAATATTCTATGCCCTGGAAGCCACATTTACGTTCCATGGCTTTTCCAAGTTCATGAGTAAAAACTAATTTGTTATGAATGATGCCTAATATTTTTCATGGTAATATCTAATTATTATTAACTGGTGCAAATTGGAGAAAATGGAGAATGCAAGCAAGAACCTTTAATAGAATATAAAGCTCACTATCTACGGAGGATGATAAAAGGCTTAGCAAAATCGCCTAGGGACCATGTCAAATGATATGTGATTTGTGGAACTAACTGTGTAATTCAATTTTGAAAGCTGATTTTACATAGGGGTGTAGGTGAAATATTTGTCAGGGATAGTCTTCAAGAAATATCATCTACTCCTTTTTATAGTTTAGATCAAAAGGCCAAGAACATTAGTTTTTTCCTATTAAACCACTCTTCCACCTCTTTCCATGGCTAATTGGGAGATAATTTTTTGTTATCCCTTCTTGTTTTTCAAGAGTCTGGTGTATATTTTTCACGACTTCTTACCAGTGAATTGAAGAAGAATCACCCAGTCAGGCCTAATAGTAAGTGACGATGAGGTTGATGTATATCTCATTAATTAATAAATGATTGGTTTTTTCCAGTTTTAAGTCTTCGAATAGCCAAGAGCCATAGATTTCCAATAAAAAAACCATGAAAAAATCCTCTCATCTGCAGCCGTATTGAAATCTAGTGTGTAACTAATCATAGATTGAGATATTGAATTATTTGACATGTTGTATTCTCTCACATAATCAAAAAAATGGTAACTATTTTGGCCAATTTGCTAATGTAGGACCACTTCAAGCTCTGCTTCAACCATACCCACCACTTTTTCCACTCACGTCGGGGGGTGTTTGCCGCGCTACACCACCAACCATCCTTGGGAAGCACCAAAAAATGCATAATTGAGTAGATTTCTTTATTTTTGATTGAAAAAGTAAAATCACGTCTGGCATTATCCAGAAAAAAGATTTTAAATGTCCAAAGTATTGAAATTATTTTAAAAATATAATAAAAAGTTTCCAAATGTTTTTTATTCAATCAATTAATTTCATTTCAATAGTTTGATCTGTAAATCTTAAAAATAAAATAAAAACTAAAGCATATTTACACATTTGAAAGGTGTAAAAAATATATATTCACAATATATCCCATAGTTCAACACATGCTTGATGGGGTAATGAAGTTATTCTGAATATTGTGTGCTAGCTAACTAAGCCTAAAATTTTGGCTATTGAAGCCTTAAAATTTGTGTACCAAATAATTAAATCTACAATCAATGATGAGTTAATTACAATGATATTGTACTATGGTGAATTCTCATAAAGAGAAAAGTGGACTTGATATTTGGTTGGAGGACTTCCAAATATATGTCAATAATCATACGATGATGATGAGTCATCAAATAAGCATTTTTCTCGAGACACTAAAGAGAGACTATGGGTAATATGTAGGTGATAACTTGCAAATTAACATGATTAATTGATGAATTTTACATTATATTTATGCGTTTTCATGACCATATTTGCATGTTATCATATAAAAATGTAGATAAATCATTTACACTTTGATTTTTGTATTATTTCAAATTTTTATTATATTTTACATGGTATTTAACAGCATTTCATTGAAGAAATATTTTTTACAGGGCTTTAAATACTTGGCTAAAGGTTGGTAAGGGATTTCCTAATGTTTCTGGAATTTTCCATTTTTTATATAATTTTCCGACCAATATCTAGTTAAGAAATGATTTTTTAATATTTAAATAACACATATTCTATTTTTTGGCATTTTATAATATATCTATATAATTATCAAGGGGCATCCACGTCATTCGCCCAAAATTCGGCCAATAAGTGGATAAACATTATTACGATCATTAAGAGAGAGAGAGATTGAGCATTATTGGCTCATTATGGCATCACAAATCGCGATGCCATAACGAGCCAATCATTAGTTCGAGAACCTATTCGACGTGGCGCCGCCAAAGGACAAAAGATACATTTTTTTATGCATTTATTATTACCTCTTCGTCGTAAGCGCGTACATTTAATGTACGCGCTTCCATTAACATGCAGCGTCGATTCGCCACATGCATTTAATGCACGCGGCAACCAACACATGTAAGTTAAAAAATCAATAATTGCGGCGTGCTTTTAATTATGAAGCCGCAATCAGTTAGCCATGTGCATTTAATGTACGTGGAAACCGACACAAGTGGTTGAAATAATGAAATATTGCGGCTTATTTTGTCCTTTTCTGCTTTTTTTCAGAAAAAAATAAGAGAAGGGCGACGTGGCATCATCCTGGCCATTTAAAAACAACAAATATTCTCCAATGATTGCGTGCGACAGACGCGGACAAATACGTGTTAGAACGCGATCTGAGAAGGGGAAAATGAGGAAAATTTCAGCAACCAATCAGAAAGCGCCATTTCCAAGCTTCTTGGAGGAGAGATAAATTAATCCAACGGTGGAGATAAAGCACCAGTAAAATGACGATATTTAAAGATCTAGATGTCCGATTGGGCTGAAATTCTGAGGGTAGGTTCTTCTTTTCTCCCTCTGGAATCCAGATGGTTGGATCTTTAAATAGAGGTCTGGAAAAGGGCAAAATTCACTTTTTGAAGCTCTCTCGAAGGATTTGGCTAGGAAGGACACAAGAGTTTCTTTGGAAGTCGAGAGTTCTTGATTCTGCACTCAAATTTGGTAGTTTATGATTTTTATTTCAATCTTCTTCTTGAACGATTCTAAAACGCCAAGGCATGGGCAAAATGTACATGTCCTAGAAGTTGTTTTGAATGAAATTAGCACTGCATTTTGATTCTGATTCAAGATCTGGTTTTTAATCTTCAATTCTACATCAATTTTAAACATTTTTGCAATATTATATTTTTAACTTAGGGTCGGATTTCATCATTTCCCCAAATTCTTCACTTTCTCTCTCTAGATTAATTTGTCTAGTTTCTCTCTCTAGATTTCGATTTTTATTTTTTGGAAATTTAATTAAATATGTAAAAATCTAAAAATAAAATTTGATTAAAAAATTCATCCATCTTGAAGTCCAATTAAAAAATCCCTTTCTAGATTATTTAATTCCCAATTTTAATTCATAAAAATTGTCTTAAAATTTTATAATAATTGAGAAACTAATAATTCGAATTAATGTGATCTTATAATTGAAATAGTTCTATCTTGCATTTTTGGATCGAAATAGTGAAAATCAAAATTAAGTGTTTTTACTTAATTATTAAGTATAATTAAGATTTATTAATTGCAAAATTAATTCATATTTGAATTAATTTATTAAAATTGGATAAAAATTCTTACTTGCTGCCTCCCTGTGGTTTGACCCCTTGCTTGCTCTATATTCTATATTTAGTGATTAAAGGTATTTATAAATTTTATTGTAAAAGTCTAAACATCAAATCAACGACATGTTTACACGCATTTTTAGGCTTATTGGTAGGTTAGGAATTTCGGTGAATTAGTTCATATAAATCTCAATAAGATTGAGTACAAAACTTTAAACAAGGTTGATTCCTTTTACAGTTTGGTAAGTGCTCTGTATACCATCGACACCAATGACACCTTTTAAACTGGCTGTTGTGTTTTGAATATGACCTACAATCATAAGTTTCAAAATATTCTAAAATCAGACGCATCAACAAGTTCATGAAGGTGGTAATGTGACCAATATGTGGTTTTTTTTCAATTACACAGCATATATAGTCACAAATAGTAATGCAATATTTTGTTTTATAAAACAGCAGAAAATGGAAGATAGAGGTTTTCAATGATTTAACAATGCGTTAGTAACTAACTACAATCAAGGATCAGGGTATGGCACTTGAAGATGGCCAGAGTAATTCTTCGAGTGTTGCACATATGAGGGGTTAACTATATACATAAATAATTAATTATTTATGTTACATGGAACAAATGATAATTTGTTTCAATATGTGAATACACGATTTAATTTAGCACTTCACATACATTCTTAACTTGTTCATTGGATTGCAAAGTTTAATAATTTATAAATCCCAATTCTGTATATAATTAATTCATAAGGTTACATGATAATTAAAATTTGGGATAGTAGGGTGATTGAGAAGAATGATACTTGTACTAAGAAGGACACACACATAGAGCTTGAAGAAAAAAAAAGCTCATTAAAGTTGAAGATAATGCAAAGCCTTTTGTGACTAGCACCCATATGATTTTCTTTCGATATCCATTTCATCTACATTTCCATGAGCAATTACCCCTTTCATAATGACTTGAATGATGAGAAGATGCTCTCAAATCCTTGGTGGTCCAGATAAAAACAAAAACAAGGGGATCTGATTTTTTTCTGATCCTTTGTTTAAAATTGTGATGGAATTTAAGTTACATTCAAACCTGCGCAGTTCATGTAGGAAACAGTGGCGATAGTGCCACGTTTGGTCATTCCATATCCTATAAAGAGACTTTCATCCCATCCGCTCCCTTTCGACGGCACATCCGACACTAGCAGCAGTACGTGCTTCGATCCCGCTGCCATCGCTAGATCAAACCAGACCAAATTGAACAATCAATCAAACAATCGATCACGGATCAAAGAACAAACACCGATCCAACCCTCACAACGAAGCCGGTACCAACTTCTTCTTCTTCTTCTCGGGCAGAGCTTCTCTCTCCTCTAAAAATGGTGATTCGCTCATAACTTCTTCGTTTGATCTTATAACAAGCTGAAATTGGTCTCATTGAATTCAGAAGGTCAAAATCTATTGCAACTTTAACTTTATGTCTCAAACCCCATTCAAAGCCACGTCAGATCTGACGGCCAGGATCGAATCCAGTCTCTAGATGGATCTATTTCTGGCCGTCGGATCAGATCGTTCCATCCACGTGGATAGAGATCTTAATACTCTTTCCAACGCATTCAATGCGCCGGCGGTAGGCTCACCCCTTATGGCGCCTACCATATTTGACCATTCCACGGCTTCCGTGCCATTATATCTCCTTTTGGTACACCCGATGGAGGGTTACGATCGAGCCACGTCACCTCTCCATCAATCGATAAATACTTCTGTGACATGGCCACCTGTAAATGCATTCCCAGTGACACGCGTAGCCAAAACGGGAAGACTGGATTGGTCCACATCAACGTTGAATGCCCGCCCTGTTAGCAATCCGCCATGTCGGCAGTGACTAGGCGGGCTGCGGCAGATGTGTTCGACCGCGTTGACTCGGCAGACCATGGCCGAGTCGACAGGGTCGAATTAGACGCTCTAGCCCAAATCGACCAGGTCGACTCAGCCTTGCTAGACTGATTCGACCCGGTCGATAACGACCGAATCAACTTGGTCGAATCCGGCCGAGTCGAACCGATCGAATCGATCAAACATGACCGAATCGAACCGGTCCACTTGGTCAACCAGGACTGAGTTGAGCCACTTGACCTGGTCAAATCTGACCGAGTCAAACTGGCTGACTCGGTCAACAACGATGGAGTCAAACTGGTCCTCTCGGTCAAACTTGACCGATGCAAACCTGTTGACTCAGTCAACGGCAACAAAGTCCAACCAGTCGACTTGATTTGGTCAACGCAGTCAACTCGATCAACTCGGTTGACGTTAGTGGAGTCATACATGTCATCTCAAACACCTTTGACCAACACGAAACGATTGACCCGATGACCGATGGCGGAATCCAACCCGTCGACTTGGTATACCCTATACCAGTCGTATCAAACTACTCGGTCATCGCCGACCGAGTCGAGCCAGCCAACTTGGGAGACCACCATCGACGACCTGGGCGTTGAAAGTGGCAGGGACTACGCACACGGCTACCACCCAACCCCTCCCCAAGGTCACACTTCCCCCACTTTACGATGACACAAACCCAAAGCGGGATTACATTGATTCGGAGGGGGTGAGAGTTGTCTCCTCCTCTAAGGAGGAGGTCTTGCGAATGGCTGCACCATTTGTCTACACCATGATAAGGCGATTTGCGACGAAGCACCCCCTCATTGACAATATCATGAGGATATATGTAGCGATTGGGAACTTCGTCGGTTCGGTGGTTATTGGAGCACGTAACCATTGTAGTGTCTTCATCTGCTTCCAACAGGAAGCGGACTTTAGGAAAGCTTGGAGTCATTCCACGTGGACAATTAGTGGTTCCACAATGCACACCTATTGATGGATAGCCGAGCAGACTATCACCTCACGGGAGCATTGCCCCCACTCTATACTAGTATGGATCGGTTTCCTAGGGCTCAGGCCGCATCTCTTCACGCCCACTACTCTAGAGTCCCTAGCTAGTGCTGTTGGCACATTTATACGTCTGGACAAAGATGTACACCTATTCAACCGCCCCGGATACGCAAGGGTATGTGTGGAGATAGACCTGTTAGAGCTCATTCACCGCATGATCCTCATCCGCAATGGGGATGAGCTGATTTGACAGACTATAATGTACAAGAACCTTCAGCAGTTCTGTACGCATTGTATCCTCCTAGGACACACATTTCATATGTGTCGCCAAAGGGTGTCGCATACTTCCTTGATCTCCTCAGAAGAGTATCTCCCACCTTTGCCTTATAACGAATACATCATAGACGCAAAGTCTACATCTCAAGGGCGTCGTCCCATTCAGAGACCGACTCAAATTACACGCCTTGCCCCCGCACCACTAGGTGTGCCTACCCCTACCCCTCTCCCACCTAGGGATTCTATGCCGCCCAAGCCTGTCTCAGCCAAGCCCAGAGCTTTAGGGTCCTAATGGGTGAAGAAAGGGGCTGACAAGTGCCAACATATTCACACAATCAACATTCGGCCAGGCAAGGGTAAGGAGGTACAAACACCTACTAGTACCTCCAATACCTTTGCCCTCTTGGATCTCGAGAGCCTTGAGGGAGATTGCGTGGAGGTTGGGCAGAGTTGCATGAGTATTCCTAGCACTTCCGGCCATACACCCACCAGTCTCCCATTCCTCATCGTCCCCCCGTCTCACAACCTCTCACCTCTCACCAGTCCACCGGCCTCCACCTCCATCATCCCCACCACCATTCTCCCCTCCATCTTCTCCACTTCGTTCCCCTACACCTCGCTCCCTTCCACCTCGCTCATCTTCCCCTCCTTCCCTTGTGCCACCCACCCCTCGCTCACCACCCATCCCCATCCCTAGCCTACCGCCCCACCCCAGCCACACTCCCCCCCCACCTGATATACTCACTTCCCTTGCCGACCTCCATCAATCACATATTCCTTTTGAGCAAGAGGACTGCTTGACTAACCATCAAGCCCCGTTCCCTAGCTCCAAGGATACTTGTGGGGATACTACATACGACGAGGACGATGATGCTTCCATCTCCGAGGAGTCAGACTTAGACCCCCCTCCCCCAGGTCATCACTCGGACACTGAGCCTACATGTCGCATCTATAACATCTATAACAATTCCAAGCCTTGTTTGGAATTGTAGAGGGATCAGCAACCCTCTAACCCAATCACATCTCCTCTCCCTAATCAATAAGTACAAACTAGGAATAGTTGGACTTATTGAGCCGATGACTACATCGGATAGCTCCCATTCGATTGTGAGGAAACTCAAAATGGATCGTGTTTATTGTCATCCCTCAAATAAGCTCTGGCTTTTTGGAAGCTGGATTATTCCTTGGAACTCCCGGTCGAAGGGACCCAGTACGCCCCTTTTGATGTACCGTACTCCTTGAGGCCTTACATGCTTACCATAGTCTATGCCTCACATAGACACCTCGTGAGGGAGGCCCTATGGGAGGAACTCAGCTTACACATCCATACTCACTCATGACTTGTTGATCTCCCTTGGTTTCTAGCTGGGGACTTCAATTGCATACGGGCAGTCAGAGAACGCCACGGAGGTCGGCCCCCTAGGCCGCGATCTATGCATGCGTTCAACGACTTCATTCACCAGACATCACTTGTGTATCCTCCCACCATTGGGGAGAAGTGGACTTGGTGTAATGGACGTCAAGCAGATGCGCGTATCTACGAACGGATCGATCGTTGTTTCACAAATAGCACTGCATTGATGTAGTGCACCATCATGATTGAGATCCTACCGAGATATTACTCGGACCACTCACCGATCCTCCTTCTCCTAGACTTGAGTAATCGAGTCCGTCGCCCTCCATTCTGCTTCCAAGCCATGTGGTTAGAGCACAACGACTTCCATTATTTTGTACATAGCCGTTGGCATGGAACAATCTTGACATCACCTATGGAGAACTTTAGTTATCGACTGAGGAATCTCAAGTTCCACCTGAAATGGTGGAATCGACATGTCTTTGGAGACGTACACACACCTGTCGAAGCAATCAAGATGAAACTAGCTGCTGTCGAACGATAGTTGCAAGACGTTTGGACGGATGACGTAGGAGAGCGACAACTTCAACTAAGGGAACAGCTTGAGGATGCTATGCGGCGTCAGGAGATTTTCTATCTCTAGAAATCACATTTCCAATGGCTGAGAGAAGGTGATAGAAACACACGTTTCTTTCACGCCTTGATTTGTCACAGAGCTCGTCCTAATTATACGACACTATTAGAGATGTACGATCAGGACCCCGCCCAGCTAGTAGGCGCAGGAGTAGAGTTTTATCGATCACTCATATCCTCACAACCAATTGTTGTGAACGAGGACCTCCTTGCATCTATCCCTCACTTGGTGACTGACCCAGAAAATGCCCTCCTCATAGCCCTTCGTACTCGAGCAGAGATCAAGGAGGTTGTCTTTTCCTTTGCTAGGAACAAGGCTCCGGGACCGGATGGGTTCTCAGCGGAATTTTATACCACATGTTGGGATATTATAGGCAGAGATTTAGTGCTTGCCATCAAGGAAGCGTCTATGCAAAAAGTCTTCCCTCGAAGTTGGAAATCCACTTTTTTGGCGCTCATTCCATAAGTGGACATCCCAACTACCTTTAGGGACTTTCGCCCCATTAGTCTTTGTAATGTTTGCTACAAAGTTGCATCCAAAATCATTACAAACCGACTAGAGAACTTCCTTGATAGCCTTATATCTCCTAAATAGTATGGTTTTGTGAAGGGTCAACAGGTCCATGACAATATCATGCTCGTTCAAGAGCTAGCCCAGTCCTTAGATGCTCATATTCGGGGCTCAAATGTCATCATCAAACTAGATATGGAGAAGGCCTTTGATCGAGTTGAGTGGAACTTCCTTACCAAAGTGTTGAGGTGCTTTGGATTCACACATGCGTTCATCGATCTTGTCGATGCCTGAATTAGAGACAATCATTTCTCTCTCCTGATGGATGGAAACTCCACTGGTTTCTTCACGGCCACGAGAGGTCTAAGGCAAGGTGATCCTATCTCACCCACCCTTTTTATATTGGTGGAGGAGGTATTCAGTCGATCGCTCACACGTGCGATTAACCACAGCCTCATCCAACCGTATTTTACGAAAAGGGGCTGCCCAATCCTCTCACACTCTCTATTTGCCGATGATGCCATCATCTTCCTCAATGGATCCAAAAGATTCATTAAGGAATTTATGAGTGTCCTTAGAGCATATGAACAAGCTTCGGGCCAGCTCGTCAATGCCTAGAAGAGCAGCTTGATAGTTGGTTATTCCACTACTATAAAATGCTCTGAGATACTCTAGCACTATACCCGCTACTCACAAGGATGCCTCCCGTTCGACTATTTTGGATGCCCTATCTTTCTAGGGCTCTCTAGGCAACATTACTTTGATGCCTTGTTGGGCAAACTTAGAAAGAAGCTAAAGGGATGGAAACTTCGTTTCCTATCCCCTGGAGGCCGTATCCAACTTATTCGACATATCTTCATGAGTATCCTACTACACATCCTCGCGGTCCACTCACTATCTCTTACAGTACTCCGCTAAGTGGAATGGCTATGCGCACATTTCTTATGGTCCGGTCACCTCGAGGGAGAGAGTCGCCATCACTAGGTTTCTTGGGAGAAGGCATGTCGGCCGACGGCCGAGGGGGGTCTAGGGATCAGACGCCTCACAGACGTCCAGGACATGCTTCAAAAGAAGCTCGTATGGCATATGCATACCACACACTCCCTAGTGGGCAACTTTATTTCAGCCAAGTATGGCGAGTGGGCCGGTTGAGAGATAGATATCCGGGGCCATCATAGATGGAGAACGTGGCAGCGCCACTGGCTACACGCTCAGGTCACATGCTGGCATATTGGTTGCAGAGAGATTAGCGCCTGGTTTGATACCTAGCATGCTGACGAGCGGTTTGCCCGCCACCCATAGTTTGTACCACAACAAGTGCGACTCACAGTTGCCCATCTGCTACTGGGCAACACGCAACACTTATGGTAGCAGCATGGGCTCCCTTCAGCCACGTTATCTGCGGTATAGACTACCCCAATCGGATCGACTCCCAACTATGCCATTTGGACGCTCACACTCGATGGCGCCTACTCATGCAGATCTTCTTGGGAGCATTTTCGTGAGAAAGCCTCCATCCAGCACTGGGGTTGCTGCATATGGCATCCAGCGATCCTTACTCACATCTCCTTTTTCCTGTAGAGACTCTTACATAGTGGCCTTCCGACTGATGATCAAGTGATCCGTATAGGTCACTCTCTCAGCTCTCGTTGCCACTACTATCCCACATCCCCACACACTAAGACCATGGCACATCTTTTTATCCATAGTGAGACAGCCTTAGACTGTTGGCGCAAAATCACACATCATTGCGGCCCACTCCTTCATACTCTAGTGACCCCGTTCGATTGTTTTGGCAAGGTGTTTCTCTCGCCAACATGCTCAAAATGGAGCCCCATCCACACATCACCATAACTTATTTACTATGGGAGATATGGAAAGGGTGAAACTCTTCTTGTTTTGCAGGTTCACCCATGCGTGCCATGGATATCATGTGGCGTGTCAAGTTATGGATACAATGCATCTATCATCTCATCCCTCCCGCGCATGCAACCCAGCACCCGTGTGCGACTTTCTTCACTCTTGGGGCATTCCGGTGATCCCTACCCCTATCCACATTCAGCTAAAGGTTGTCTGTTGGTACCCACCTCCAATCGGCATCCTCAAATTGAATGTGGATGGCGCGGCTAAAGGGAACCCGGTGCCAACAGGAGGAGGGGGTATCCTCCGCGATCATACGGGACGTATTCTCTTTGTTTTTTCCTCTTTCTATGGCATCCAAACTAATACAATAGCCGAAGCTATGGCGATACGTGATGGTTTACTCCTCTGCGAGGAAGGAAACCTTTAGAATATCGTCATAGAATCTGACTCACAAGTGTTAGTTGACATGCTCCGTGCAGATACATGCTCCTAATGGAGAATACATCGTGTATGGCAGGACATCATGCGGTGCCGACCTCGCACAATTAGCTTTTGTCATCAATTACGAGAAGGCAACTTGACAGCAGATGCCCTCACCAACCACGCGGTACACACCCGCACCCCTTCTTCTCTTTTCCTTTCATGGCAGGCGCTCCCTCCGACAACTAGGGGCTGACATCACATCGACCGTGTTGGCTTGCCGACTGTCCGCATGTGTCACATACTATCGCCAGTAGGTCCGCGGGATTGGCGGATTGCGTAGAACACTCGAGGTGGGAGCGCTCATCCTTCCGCCTAATCCGAAGCCGTATCATCTCACACTAGTGGGGTGAACTAAGCCCACCTCGAATGGAGCTTCGCCACGCACCCCATCGTTGCCATTTGTCGGAGGCAAGGACAGCTCCAACAGTGCTCCACCATCGTCACTAGGGGGGCTTCGGTGAGACTTCGACGCAAGCACTTCTCTGAGCACCTTCCAGGTATCACTTATGTATCATTTTCTTTTCTGCACATGGGCGTGGACGACTGGGATCCGAGTGTAATTGGGATATTTATTCTTGCTCCACGCCTATAGACGTTGATAAACACTTCACTTTATAAATAAAATCCCCCTGGGTGGCGTCCAGGGTACGGATGGATCAGTCTACAGGCACAACCCCAGGGTTGGCTGTACACGGCACCGTGTTTTTGCTAAATTTCTTTTTAAAAAAAGGTTACATTCACTCTGAAAATATAACACAAAGTATTGGTCTGGAAAGGCCTCATTATGTGAGGATGAATAAATTTTTTCTTTAACCTTGTTGGTCACCAAAAGAAAGAATCATTTTATGCTACAGGCCAGATGGTGAACATTTTATCGGGTAATTTCCTAGCTGGCTAAATGCGTAAGTGTATTCAAGATTATGAGTTTCTCCTTTTCTTAGAAAGTGCATATTTTTAATTAACCTTAAAAGTGATTTAAACAATAGAATTTAAAACTAATTGGTTTAATCAATGATAAAATGATTTTGGTCTTTTATAAAGTATGCATTGGTTTAAAATTTTATAGCTTATATCCTAAACTAGGGACAAATCAGAACGTATGTGGAGGTGGAAAGGGCTGATGCTTAGCCTCATTACATGAAAATTACTAAAGCCTTTGTTTTATCTTTTCTGTACAAACATGTGGTGTTGTGAGCTATCGATCAAGGATGAAAGAGACAAATCTGCACCACTGATTGGCTGAAGTTTTCAATGGCTAAGGAGCAAACACTAGAAGCAACATGTACGAAGCATAAAGGATGAACCCATAGAAATATTCAGGTTGAATCAATGGTCAGGATTTATAAAAAATTAGCACTTGATATCTGACAATCCAAAAGGCTGATCATGCTGAAATTCTAAACACACCTGTATCTTTATCTATTGTAGCCATCCACATGTTTGGATACTAGTAAAAAAAAGCTTTTAGCTCACTAATTCCTGGGTAGAGTGATTAAAATAGAGAGAGGTGTTGTTTGGTTTTTTGAGTGGTTGGATAAGGCCAATGGGGAGATGAGAGCCTCTATCCTGTTAGAAAATCTTTGAGATTCAGAAGGAACATATAGACCTAATGTAAAATCTCTTGCTTTACGTTGATTCATCCCAAGCACAGTGATTAAGTTACCTCTATAAATTTAATTGAAATCTTTGTGAGAAACATCTTTAAGCTCACTTCCTCTTAGAGAGGTAAATGGAAATAAAGAGAAGGTTCAAAGGTCCATTAAAGTTGTGTTGGTGTATCTAGTGTTTAGAGAGTCTCAACAGAGAAGTGGGGAGGTTTATCTGTATTAGGGAGACACCTTGATCCCTACCAAATATTGGTATCTAAGGCTAGCATCTTGTCTTCCATTGCCATCCCTATCTAGCATCAATATCCACCACTTCCATCCATCCTCAACACTTGTCTTAATCCATTTGCATCATTATCTATCCTAACCTATTATATATTTCTTGTGTCACTTACACAATCACAATCCCATAACACTTTTCCTTCCTACTTGTTAAAGAGAACCTAACTCACCATCATCCCATTTATCACCTCATTCTCATTACCCCTGCCACCACGCCTTACACTATCATCTTCGTTCCTTAATGTGTCTCCATACTTTTATATTCTATTAAACTGGTAAGCAGTGTCTTCTAATAATTTACTCCAATATCGTCTCATGCTGCCATTTATGTCTACCTTTATCCTCTCATCCTACTCAATGATCCACTACTAGTACAAGTAGGATACTCATCCATCTTCTTAAACTAGTCATACTACCTTTATTGCAATTACTATTGCCATCTATTCACAACCTCATATGGTATCCGTAACTATTTTCACCTTCTCAAATTCACCGAATCAAGAGTTCCTTCCCTAACATCCATTCCTTATGGAGACGGACCTTACTCATTAATATCTAATTAAATTATTTTACAAGCAAAAAAAGTATAGATATTATTTATTAAACTCAGTTTCACGACGATGTAATTTTTACCCTAATTTTGGGTTTGTCACATATGCAAAAGTATAATTCAGTGATGATTTTTGGATTGCAAAAGTATACTCAGTGTTGTTTAGGATTACAAGGCGAAAAACAATAGAATTCACATGTCGTTTAATGATACAAAGGAGTGATCTCTATCTTTGTAATACTCCATCACTTGAGCATCACAAAATTGCTCTAACACCAAACCATGCTTCACCCATAGTAGTGGGGTGTTACTCATTGTAACTAGGATACTATCGACCCATGTGATAGTGAGTAATGGTGCAATGACTAGACCGGCTGCCGTTAAAATAAGGGATGGCCTTGGACCACATTGAGGCCCTGAATTTGGATTTATTGGTTTTTTGTATGGATCATGGTGAAGCACCTAACCATGATGTTGTTGGGTTCTAGAGGCCTTGAGATGGATGAACAGAACAAAATGATGCGCAGCGGAAGACTTTTGCGAATTGGACAGCATCGACAAAAACATTAAACGAAGTACCTTTGCACGAATCTCATTCGTGATTTCTTCGATCCCAGAGCGAGACGAGTCGACCTGCTCAAGTGTGCAGCCTCTAGACGTATCCACGCGGTCCTCGGCACGTCGGATCTCCTCCTTCTCGTTGACGAGCCCCGTTCTTTCTCCATCAGCGTCGTTACGTCGTCCCGATCACATCAGGGATGGAGAGGGGGTGTGGGGAGAGTAGAGAAGAAGGGGAAATGCCCCTGAACAATTCTGGCCTGGGTGAATTTCGTTCAGGGCCTTCCCCTATTTATACTAAGTGGGTATTTTTCATAAAAACCCCCAAAACTTAAGTATATCTTCCAACGTCCAAAAGACCATTTGCGTGTGACACTCGAGGCCCATTTATCAGTCTAGTTAACAACTCTTGCGGCCCAATAACCTTTATTGGCCTTACAAATTAATTAACTATATCTTCATATAGATTAATTAACGTCGGATCGATTTAACCCAATCGATAGGTCGAGACTCCGACACGTGGGGTGCCAAGCTACACCTCGTGTCCTAGAAGATACAAAGGAGTGTGTATTGACTCACTCATGGAACCTGTTCATCATCGGTTACCGTGTATGTATAATCCCTCATCCACTTGACGCTCCTTGGACGACTTAGGGTATGCTCAACTGTCAAACCCTAATCGATCATCTGAGTTAGTATTGATGCATTCAAAAATTATCGGAGAACTCTTCTCCCATATTTTATTGCCTTGGCCAAGGACTCCATTGCATCGTCTTCCTTGAGCTGTCACCTCTTATACCGAGGGAGGACGATCCCATCTTGACCACTCAATCGCCGTCGTGCACTTCTTGATGCACCCGAACTAACACCGTTTAGAATCCCATGATTAGAGACTCGTTAGCCATAGCCAAAGTACAACCGTCCATCCACAAGACGTCTTTGGTGTCTCAGGTCTAAGGACTACTTACACAAACATGACGTGAATCAACCTGATTGACAGTTTAGTATAATACCATTCAGGGATTCGTACGGATCAATTCAGCGAACTATTTCCACTAAAGAGCACCCACTATCTATCCTTAGTGTCGCCACACTAATGGCTACGGGACCGGCCATACTCATCATATGAGTGAGGATAGATAGTGCTATTCTATCTGGATACTTCGATGTCCTTCTCATGTATCCTTTGAATAGGAATGTTTAGAACACATGCTTAAAGACTAGTGATCTCCGTATTACAATCTCATCATAATTCACTAGGTCCAATCATGTATTCATGGACTTCATTATACACATCACACTTGCACTATAATGAATAGGTTCTATTAATGAATATGGAACAAGATGTGGAATGTGTGATTGGCTTACCGGCCACATATATTTCCATCAGATGTGACACCATAGTCCTAAGTGGAGAAAACTGAGTTCGGTTATCAAAATTGGGGTCAAGGACCCTGTTTTTAGATATTTTGTTTTGATATTCAGCCTACATCAGGCCAAGAATTGTTTCAAGCTTCTAAGAAGTAGATCATGGTGGAAATATGCGAAACGTGATTGGTCATGAGGCCCATGGATTTTATGAATATAAATGCCTAAAAAGATTATCATCCAATCTCTCTACATGTTTGGAGCTTGGCCCCTATAATGGATGCATAAATGAAGGAGTCTCTAGAGAGGTCATCAAGTTCTGAAGTAAGTTCTAGTACTCATTATTGTTATATAGCTACTTATATATTTCTATGCAAATATCTATGCCTGGAAAAAATTCACAAACTCTTGTTTGGATCATTTTATTTGAGAAGTCCATATACAAGTTTCTATTATCAAAACAAATATAAAAACATTATATTTATTATTTGTTAATAGTTTTGTAAAAATATATTGATCTTGATCTTCAAGGTCACATTTAATTTTACCTGATGAAATCTTCACTCCCATTCAAAATTTTAAGCTCACAATGTGAGTTTTCTATAGTTCCATCAACCTAGTTAAGTGCTTAAGCAGTTATATGAATATTGGGGATAACTACTGTAAAGGATTTTGCAGATTATGTGTACCATGAGTCACATCAATTTCAACCAGGCCTCCACCAGCACCATGGCATGTTCTCCATCTCAGAACTACAATGGTTCCCAAGAATGTGTACTAAGTAAGGTCCACTACATGCTTCTACTTGTAACTGTAACCTATGAAATAAATATTGACATAGAAAAAAATACCTTTTTAATTTTCATATTCTGAATAATTCTAGGTACTAAAATATATATTTTTAACAATTTTTTGATCAAGGAAATAAATAAAAAATAGCTAAATGAGTTTCACCATATTAGGCAAACTGTGGTTGCTGATGATGTGGCCCAACTCAGGAAAATTTTGCGCAAGTGAAAATGATATATGTGGTAGATTTTGTGTATGACATACAATGGACATGATGGAGAGTGCCAGCCCGAGATCACCGCCACATCTTCAAAGCCATCATCATCTTCTTCATCGACCCCTGCCAGCTCGAGTCCTGCACGACCGGCAGGCCAAGGCTATGGTGAACAAATCCAGATTTAACACCCCGGGTGAGAAGCTGACCACGCCATCGACTGGTGCAAATTTCTTGCCAGATTGTGCTCATTTTATTTGCTAATTTATCATGTTTTCATTTTCATCGCGTCGGTACTCATCGTGTCACGTCCGAATCGTTGTGTTTTCATGTCCGTATTGTCATATTCGTCCGTGTTATTTTATTGTCGTATCATTTAGAATTTCCCTTTGTTTATTTTATTTGTTGTAAAAGGGGTCCCTTGTTGGGTCCCAAATGACTTGTGAAGGGCCCAACATGGCCCTATAAAAGGCCATGATGGGCATGACCAGATCTTAGAGCTGGAATTTGCATTTTGGCAGTTACCATTCGTCAAGGGCTCACCAAGGAGAAAATAGGGAAGGAGAAGGAAGAGGAAGAGGAAGGAGAAGGAGACAGGTAGAAGACAGGTGGAAGAAAGGATGCTGATTTCTCTAACGCCCCCAAGCATGTTGCCGCTAGAATCAATCGCCGTCGGTTCATTGGACTAACAGCCGAGGGCATTCTCTCTCACCCCATGAGCACTGCCCTCTATCATCCATCGCGACCATGCACACTACGTGCATTAACATGACAGTTGCTAGTGCCCCGTGATATGTTGACCAGTCGGTGCCATTCCGCATTGCCTAGATCCCCGTACAATGTAAGCCCTTTAATCCTTCTACCGTGGACCTCTTGAGGCTCTAACTCGGGTCAACAGTTGCTAGTGTTGATTGACGCGCTCCTGTACGGCCGAACAGAGTTCGCGCGCACGATCGTGTTGGCCCCTCCGGATCACTCGACCATCTCGGTGCCCCTACAATCTATGTGCCAACACAATTGATTTGTCTATACCCTACATACCCGAAGGGGGTCCGTCAAGCCATAACTTCCACTAGTTGGGACATCAACGGTGTCCGCTGCCAGTGCTAATGGTATCCTAAACGGTCTTTGACCACCAAACTCCATCGGCCACTCGTTTTAACCACCTAGCTGTCTTGCTGATGCGAGAGGGTCGCGCATTTGCACCGCTAGACGATCTTGTTATTACTACCATTGCACACCGCGCCTTCGGTCGTCCCATCACACTATCCCTTGGCACACTGGCACTGCTATCAACTACAACTCCGGACAACCTTCGCACCACAAGTCCGCGCTGCAAACTTGGTCACAGGTTTCACAACACCCTGCCAAGTGACCATTCCATTGAGCCACCAGTATATTGTTCGGGCACCACTGCCGTTTTGTTGACTTGCTGCTACCATTGCACCGATGCTGCCTTTGTGGTTGCACGGGGCTGAGTTCCACACAATGATCATAATGTGCCGACGAATGCCATTCATTCCGCTCCAGCTACTCTGACCCACTCAATAGGGGCGCGCCGTTGAGCCACGGTCTTTTGCCTGTGTTGCTTGTCTCCGCACTTCGCACTTCCTTGCCTCCCCTCTTTGACTTATGCTCTTGTGCGGTGACCCGCCGCCAGTAGAGCTAAGCCGTGCACATTGATGACACGCTCCCACCGCACATGCCTACAACAGTTCCTTGCACCGACAAAGACTTTGACGACGAGCGTCATCATCGACGAGGTACATCATTCCACTCTACTTGTCAGTTATATTACTTTCTACAGTATATCTTTTGATTGCACTCCACTACGCTCGGGTTAGTTTATGTAAGAGGAATATATCGAGAAGACTATGTCACGAGCGCATTCCGTGATATGGGTCGAGCCGTCCGTTACGTGCAAGCACCAACAGAATTATTTTGTTCAACTTTGTAGTTGCCGTTGTTACTCTGAAGATGGTTAGGAGGTGATCGTCACCGTCATCTGTCGCTCGCCCCAGAGCTTGGAACTCGGTGAACCCCACAAGTCGGACTTGCAAATACACTTCGACTAGGACTTTGTGCATCACGTAGTTACATCTCCTAGTGAATTACCTGTCGGACGATGACCTCAATGATGTCTGACATCATTTTTGGTATCAGAGCATCGTCCCGATACCCGTCCAAATGATGACACCATCAACATCAGACATTAGGACAAAATTGAAGTTGAATTTTCTATGGCAGATTTTTTTGGCATTCCTGGATATGATGAAAATCAAATATTCTAACAATCTAACTAGACAATCATTTTGAAACTTTATAAATAGTTGGGAAAGAAAAGGCTGAAAACCATACCCCACCCCCACCAATAGAGTTAGTCCATTAATTAATATCAGGCCTTCTAAATGACTCCAAATTAATCAACCAAAAGATGATCTTATGATTAATGTTTACTAAATATCCTTAGTTTTTAACTTGAAATATGAAATATTTAAGGATAAAATGCAAATTTTATGATTTAATTTCCTAGGGTATATCTGTGTCTATTTTATTGATTTTTAAGACTATTCCTAGCAGAGTTCTTTGAGTTTAGAGAATTTCTCACATCTCAATGAAGTTTTATTTGAGATACAGTAGTAAGTAAATAAAAAGGTGATTTTGGTGTAGAAATGGGGGGAAAGGAGAAACCTAGGCTTTCTCCGTAATCATAATAATAATAATAATAAGGGGCCCAATACACAAGAAGCCCACTGTGGAAGCCCATTTAAACCTCTTAAAAACCAGGTGAACTAAAGAAAAGAATTGTTGATATATCCCACAATATGTATTTGAATGGTCTATTTTGCAAATTTGGAAGGAGAAATTATGGAGCCAGGCTGAAATTTAAGTAACCCTAGCCCTTGAAACCTGTGGAATTAAATCAAGTGGTTGGGAGAGTTTGGGCATGTTTATGTAATCTCTTATCCTTTTCTTTGTGTTTCATCCTAGATTTCTGCTCCCAACGTTTTGAAGCCCTGTGATCCAGTTTTCTTTGATCTATTCCTTTTCTAAAAGAGTGTCAGAGAGATCGAGTTCAATTCTTAGAGAAAAAACACTTCTTGCTCCCTTCAAAGAGGTGACAAAAAGTTGTGTTATCTCAGCATATTTTCTCGTAATTTTCTTACCTTCTTTCTAGGTTAAATTTACAAAAAATAGCTTACGATTCAAGATTTCCAGCACATCTAACCAGACTCCAAAACGGATCTTATAGCCTCTTATATCCAAACTTTGACTATTTTGGACCTACTATCCTTTGATTCCATTTTTCCTGTTGGGGCCGAGCGACCACCCCTAATTTGCAGGCTGACCTGTGCAGCGGCCCACAATTTCGCCACAGGAACATTAGAAAAACATTCTTGTTATCCTTAAATTTTATTTCTTGCACCAAAACAGTCCCAAAAAATTGCGACAACTTATATTATATCATTAGAACTACTAAAAGCAAAATAAGTGTTTATTTCATTTATTTGAAATAATTTTGATAATTTTTTCTTCATTTGATTGATTTTTGTGCCTAATAAGTAGTCACAAAACATTAATTTAGAAAAATATAAATCACCTAAAAACATTATTTTAGAATACATGTGAATTGAAATTTACTTTCTGATTCCCTGATCCTTGTGGGTGTAACCCTAAGTTACCATGTACTATGTATATTTAAAAGATACCTGTTCATTCACATGATATCATTGGTGTATAGGGTCTAAGAAATACTTACACAACCGTGAGGAAAATCAATGTGATCAAAATATTGGTATAATTCCATTCAGGACTTCATACAGATAAACTTATTGAGCTCTTTGCAGAAAGAAGACCCATGGCTATGTGATCCATCATACTCATCAAATGAATTAAAACAGACAGTGCTATTCTATCCTAATATTTGAAGAGTCTCCTCGTAGTATCAATTGAATATCAGCATAGTTCCATAATTTGATGATACATGGTGAAAGACTAGTAATGGTCGTATTATAATCTCATCAAAATACACACATTTACGAGTGCATTATATGAGTGTATATTTTTAGTGGATATTGAACTATACCTGGATTAATTAATTATATCACTAACCAAAAACATCTCGTTTGTAAGTCTTATAATTTTATTTATCTCAGAAATTGATGAATAATTACCTAATTAGTATTGGCTGGTAATGGTATGTGTAGCGGCCATGAGTTGAGGCTGCAATAGTAGGCAGTGGTGTGCCTAGATGAGCATCATTCAGGTAGGGCTAATAGGGGAAATTGAACGATTACCAGAGAGTGAAAATTTTAATTTTACAAAGGAAGGTTCTCAGATGGACCCTATATAAACCATCAGGAGAGTACTTAACCTGAAAGCATATGACTAGACATGCAGCCTACACATATATAAGCTATGATGATAGATTAAAGGTGAGAATGGTGGAAACCTGACTTCTAGGGTAATTCTTTTTGGTTTTTAGGCAATAGAAATTTAGAATGAGAAATGTTTTTATAAAAAGGCAAACTAGTTAGTTTTTGTTCATAGAGATAATTGAGAAAAAAACTGGAATATGGCTGAAATGAACTAGATGTGGAAAATGGAAGAAACTTTATTAATATAAAAGCCATATAAGCAGAGATGAATGTAATGAAGTAAATAACCATGGTGTAGAGAAAAATGACAGAAATATGCATAATTAGAAATGAATCAATGTAATATTCCATAAAGTTAGTAGGTAATGATAATAACAGCCTGGAAACAAGCAGTAAAGTTTCATATCTACTTGATGTGTAATTATATTTATGATTTGAGCTCTGAGTTCATATATATAAACTATTTTGGTACCTTATGCCAGACCAAGTTTCTTTAGTTAGTGCAAACCCTATTTTTCAATATAAAATAAAATATTTTCTTCCATAAGCAACAACACACATTTCATGATTACCTAAGGATGCCCATAGAATCAGTTTCGATTTCAATGTTTGAATTTGAAAGATACAAATGGCAACTGTTTATCCTATAGTTTCGCAATGGGCTGGGATACATGATTATTCATCATCAATTATTAGATGAATCATAGATGACTGTATTTATAAGTACTACCATTGAGCCATTATGCAGGCCAATTTCTAACATCATATATAAAAAATAACTGATGTACAAGACCACTATGACCCTTCCTCCCATGAAGAACATATGGGGATCAATTTCTGGTTTATGGCACCATTGAAATATATACACTTGCCCAGTACAACTCACTCTTTAGATAAACCTCAACTCATGGTTTGAGATTTGGGGATCAACTTTAGTAAACTTTCATGTTCATTACTAAAAGTATGATGTGTAAGTTGTCAAAACTTAAAGAGCCATATATTAAAAAATGAATCTGAATACTTTATAAAAATAAGGAAAAATTTTGTTTTCATAATAAGTGAAAATGGTATAGAAAATAGAAGCATGATGTACATTGCAAGCCAACTTCACATTACATCCCTCTTCAGTATTTTATTAGTATAATACGTTCATTATGAACCAGATGTGATGCTTATATTTCAAGCTCATGAATGCTAAGTGAAATTATCATGAGATCAGAATTGATCATCTTCACTAATCATCGTACATGTGCTCCAAATATACATATTCCATGATACTCAAGAATGACTAGAAGCTATGGAGATAGCCTCACATTGTCTTCTCCTGCTCATATGACGAGACAAATGATAGATAGCTACTAATGTTTTCTAGATTCCTCCACTAAATTCATCTATATGAATCCAAAAGTGCTTTTATATCTAATCCCAGTCATCTAGATTCATGTCATGATTGTGCAGGAAGTCCTTGGAGTTGATAGACAAAAGATACCTTGTGTAAGCATGCTTGTGCTTTTATTGTGATCTAAGAAGTGTGCAAAGAAGATCGTGTGCTTGAGATGGTGATGAAAATATGTGTGGCCGGCAAGCCAATCAGACACTCCACTTCTCGTTTTATGTTCATTAATAGAACATATTCATTATAGTGCACGTGTGATGCTTATAATGAAGTCCATGAATACATGATCGGACTTAGTGAATTATGATGAGATCGTAATACAGAGATCACTAGTCTTGAAGCATGTGTTCTAAACATTCATATTCAAAGGATACGTGAGAAGGACATCGAAATATCGGGATAGAATATCACTATCTAGCCTCACTCATATGATGAGTATGGCAGTTCCTGTAGCCATTAGTGTGGAGACACTAAGGATAGATAGTGGGTGCTCTTTAGTGGAAAGAGTTCACTGAATTGATCCGTATGAATCCCTGAATGGTATTATACCGAACTGTCAATTATGTTGATTCACGTCACGGTTGTGTAAGTTTTCCTTAGACTTGAGACACCAAAGACGTCTGATAGATGGACGATTGTACTTTGGTTGTGGCCATAGAGTATCCAGTCATGGGATTCTAAACAATCTTAGTTCAGGTACATCAAGAAGTTCACGAAGACAATTGAGTGGTCAAGATGGGATCGTCCACCCTTGGTATAAAAGGCGACAGCTCAAGGAAGATGATGCGATGAACTCCTTGGCCAAGGTAGTGAAATATTGGAGAAGAGTTCTACGATGATTTCCGAATGCATCAATACTAACTCGAATGACCGATTAGGGTTTGACAGTTGACCATACCCTAAGTCCAAGGAGCATCAAGTGGATGAGGGATTATACATACACGGGGTAACTGATGATGAAAAGTTTCCATGAGTGAGTCGATACACACTCCTTTATATCTTCTAGGACACGAGGTGTAGCTTGGCACCCCACGTGTCGGAGAATCAACCTATTGATTGGGTTAAATTGATCCGATATTAATTAATCTATATGATGATATAGTTAATTAATTTGTAAGGCCAATAAAGGTTATTGGGCCGCAGGAGTCGTTAACTAGACTGATACATGGGCTTAGAGGGTCACACGCAAATTGTCTTTTAGATGTCAGAAGATATACTTAAGTTTTGGGGGTTTTTATGAAAAATACCCACTTAGTATAAATAGGGGAAGGCTCTGAACAAAATTCACTCAGGCCAGAATTTTTCAGGGGGCCTTCCCCTTCTTCTCCACTCTCCCCACACCCCTCTCCATGCCCGATGTGATTGGAATGCCATAACGACGACGGTGGAGGTAGAACGGGCCTCGTCAAGGAGGAGAAGATTCAACATGTCGAGGATCGTGTGGATACGTCTAGAGGTTGCACACGTGAGCAGCTCGACTCGTCTCACTTAGGGATCCAAGAAATCACAGATGCAATCCATGTAAAGGTACTCGTTTCAATGTTCTTGTTGATGCCGTTCGATATGTTCAAGTCTTCCATTGCGAATCATTTTAATTTATTCATCCATGTCAAGGCCTCTAGAACCCAACAAATGGGTTGTCAAATTTCTGGATTGGAGGAACTAGAGTCAAAGAAGAAGATGCAATGAAAGTCTACTAGAAAACTGGGAGAATGTTTATTGTTCATTTCACACAACTCATAACACCCTTGAGGTGTAAGGTTGACATTACTCATAACTCTTGCTCCATCTCATACTTATAATTTATATTATATATAATATATATGAGTAATAGCTTCTATTCTCTCAGATCTAGTTCTCATATATAGTCATTTTTTTCTTACTTACTAACTACTTATCTTCTACTATTCACCATATTCATTAGTATTATTAGAATTCCCCCTTAACTACTCAACTATTAAATACACCTCTAAAGGCCAGTCCCTGTAGAGTTGACCTTACTTTAACTATATTTCCGAATAGGTTTCTCTATTTTAAAAAAAAATGATTTGGGAAAATAAAAATTATAATAACATTCAAATTTAATACTTAACTTTCCTTCATCAAGCAGCGGAATATCAAATCCAATATGAATCAGAAACAAACTAAAATCTATTTCACATATATCGTCTAGAATATCTTGGTTACATGAATGAGCATCCTCAAGCCATTTAAATGTATGGCCTCTAGATATTCACACAAACTTAAGCGAGCATGAATCAATTTAATTAATAGTTTTTACAGCCCTATACAATTAACTATATAAAATATATATTATTTAATCAATAAACACTCTAATTAAATCAATTAATTAAGTGGCAGTAGGATACCGCATTGTATCATAAAGATATAAACCGGTACATTGATTCTCTAATGGAGGCTTTCTAGTCATTGGTGTCCATGTATGTATAATCTTTTAGTGCCCTACTCGATAGTTTTATATAGTAATGATCCATGGTAAAATGAACAAAAATCATTCTCCCAGTTTTCTAGTGGACTTCAATTGCATCCTCTTTTTCTAGTGCACAAAAAACACAATCTTCTTTACACACTTCTTAGGTGATAATCTGAATTTTAGAGGTTTTAATTCGTCGTTGGTAATTGAGATTATTCAATAAAAATATATTTAACTGTACTTAAAAATATCTAGTTAGTGATGAGTACGAATCGTCTCCACAAGGAACGATGATTAAGTAATTAATTTCTTATTATAGTGATGATAAACGCGAAAAGAGATGAAGATGATAGTAGAATATGTGAGCTAGTGATCTCAAGTAAAAGGAATTAAGTTATATGTTAATTTTCTTAGTAAATAAAAAGAGTAAGTGAGAAAAGACAAAAGATATGGCAGTTCGAAGTTGAGCCAATCTTAGTCCTTGATTTCTTTCTCTCTCTTCATTAGCATCGTTGGCGTTTCCTCGTTTTTTGTTTCCGTTAAACTGTCACATCGCTTGGAATTCATTATCTCCTCACCTTTCGCACGCACGCTTTTTGAAGCACAACATGTACGTGCAGGGGAGAAAAGACAAAAGATATTTAAATACATTGCTTTATTCCTTCTCACAATTTACATGGCGGAGCGTCATCACATGCTACATCAGATTTATTTTTCCTTTCAATCCACTCTGTGGCTTCCACTTGAAGTGGAGTGGGTCACGTGTACACGCGGCATCACATGGTGCATCCACGTCGCCCACCGCTATACCTAAGAAAAAGAAAAACAAAATAAAAAGGTAATTTTTGTCCTTTTCTCCCTCGGCCCATGCCCGCATTTATTGCAAAACAATGCCTCCTTTTTTAATTGATTCACGTCGCCCTGCGCCATAAAAATTCAAAAATTGATGTGTTAGTCATAAATGCAATTATTGCTTCACAAATCGCGAAGCAATGATTTCCTGGTTACATGATTAGCTGTCGCCAATCATCAGTGATTGCTATGATTCGTCGACTTTCGAAAAATTAGACAGCGACATGTGGCAACGCGAGATAAAATAAAGGCTAAAATCTCTTGAAAATTCATATTCAATATAATCAAAGCCCAAAAAATATAAATAAATATATATTTCAATTTAGAAAATTCATACCTTTCGAAATTTAATGTCAACAAATTCCAGAAAAATTGTATTATGTCTCAAAAATTATATTCTTTTATAACATATTGTTGGAAAAATCTCAAAAAATACAAAAAATTCAGAAACTCATTCTAAAAATAGATTTAATCATTTTAAGATTGATAATATGCAAATATGAGTGTTTTAATTCAAAGAGACATGTAAATATGATCATATTTAAGTACTAAATGTATGTTATGATTTGGTTACAGTAAAAGCACAACCCTGCTTACACAAGGTATATGTGATTTGTCAACTCCAAGGGCTGCTTGCACAATCATGACATTAATCGACATGACTGAGACTAGATATAAACCATTGTTGGATTCATATAGATTAATGTAGTGGACGACTCAAGCAAATGCCTCAGGGTGCAATCAACAATATAAATCAATTTAACTTTGTTTTTTCCAGAATTTTCCTTTTAAAAACTATATCTCAAAGTATGAAAATTATATTCATCCATACTCCGACCTCTTTCGAGCCTCTTTCCAGCCTTCGGTCTAACACCCCAAGGGTGTTCAACTGAACTACCCCTTCCCCCCCCATTTTCAACTATAAAAATATATATAAGTATATAAAATAAATACATTAAATATACAGTAAATATTACACCTATATAAATCGTATTCTATTACTGCAGGAAACTAAACTAATATATATAGTTCTTAATTTCTCTTACTAGCCATTATCCTCTTCTAATTTCTCTCTTCCTATCTACCTAGCTGCATAATTATATCATAAACTTACTAAACTCTCATATGAATGAATTATACCATACATATATACATATAAGTATTTCACAATCTACTTAATATGCATCTTAATTGATATATAATTCCTTATTTCTCATATCTAAGATATACGTACGATTACTTTAGTAAGTAAAGCCCTAGCCTCTATTCATAGAACTTTACTATTTTATATATCTTATATTCAAACATAAAAGCCCAAAATGGGTCAGAGTAAGGATCGATATAATTTTTGTGTTTTGAGATATAGTTTTTACAAGGAGAAATCTTGACGAACCTAAGTTAAATTGATTTATATCTTCAGTTGCATCCTAGGTGTTGGATCAAATACTTAAACAAAAATGATTCCTAAAATGTGATGACATTGATCTTCTCTTCTATTGAAACTGAAATCGATCAATGCAGGAGTGTAGATCACATGAAGTTCTACCAGATTAAGCAGGAAGCAGACCTGATTCACCCTGAGTCAATGAGCAAGGGTGGAATCTCCAGTCGCCACTGCCTAACCTCAGTGTGCAGCCCCCTTAGGTATTGTCTCCCGTCCTGGAAAAATCCTACTCATCTTTAGCCTCCTCTATTGCTGTCTAGAGACAAGAGTGGTCGGAGGGACGTCACACCCCTCCTCTTACTCTCGCCCCTGCCAGATGGGATCTCCAACACTCCTAGAGAAATCGTTGAAGGATCCAGAATTAGAGCCTCTAGGCCCTTTTAATGGCTTAGGATGGACCTCCCAGGCTGTCTAAGGCACTAAAACGCCTTGGGAGTCCTCCCAGGCCATCCGATGGTCTCAACGGTCCCCCTTGCCGGTCAAAACCTACCGTTTGACGACGGCGCCAACAGCCAGGGCCGGAGGTGGATGGAATTGCCCGTAGCCATCTGATCCTCTACATCAGGAATCCGACGGTGCGATTAAATTGCAGCCGTGGACCCTCTTTAAAATTGGTATACCCCCAGCCACATCACCATCCTCGTCAACATGGCATGTCAGCTGCCATGTCTTGTGATTTGCATATTTCCTTCTTTAACTTTGAGTTATTCCCTGCAAAAATATATACTAACATGCTAGATAGAGGATTTATCTCATGATAATTAACAATGTATTAAAGCATTTTTCTAAGAAATCCTTGGTATGTAAAAATCACATTAAAATGGATTGTTTTATCACTTGCTCTATTTAGTGCATGAGATGCAAATTATTGTGAGATTTAAGATAATGCACATGAAATGATCCCAAAATGACCTTAAAATGTGTATAATTGCATGCCACATTTTTGATCTATCAAATACTGCCTTAGTTTGCATTGAGTTGATCCAAGCCACAAATTCCAATCGTAAATCCAACAATTCATTGTATATCTGCACTTTAATACTTTAGGTTCCCATCTAAAACTGTTAAAGAAATGATCTAAAGCATATTTTGGTGTTCATTCTTTTAATAAAATAGATGTTCCCTTCGTCATTAATCATCTTATTCTACATGGTTATCTTCAGTTTTTAAATATTAAGAAAACAATATTTTACTCTCTCAACTTCTTGGCATTTGAGAGCCAATCAGGAATTAGTTGATTTAACAACTGATTAATGAAAAAAATGAAGGATGAGGAGTTTGAAGCTTGTCCAACAACAATAAATATGGTCCCTTTTACACTTTCCAGGAATGATCATACATGGTCCCTTATTCTTACATATCCCTCCAAAATGGAATGGGCAGTCAAGTGACCTTTTTCAGGAATGCCAAAGGTAGCGACATGGAAGCAATGCTGGCCACTCAAACTCTAGAATTTTATCTTGGTTTAGGGTAATTGGATTTTTCTATATTGTACTCCATCTTCCACCTTGACTTTTTCACACCTGAATTTTCCTCTTAATTTGTACTGGTGGAAAAAATGCATTCAGATCATTATATAGGTCTCTGGTTGATTTGTAAAACTGAACATTAGTTAGAGTTCCTATGTGTGGAACTTGAAAATATATTTGATCAGATCTAAGACCAAGGTAGGAAAGTTATTGTCTGGTCAAGATGGATTATCTACCCTCGTTGTAAAATGATACAGATCTGGGAACATGTTGCAATGAATCTTTGGTTAAGGTGTGAAATATCAAAAAAGACTTATTCACTGATTTGTTATTACATTATTCTTAACTGGGGTGGCTCATAAGGGCTAGACAATGGACCATACCCTTATTCATTTTGTATTCCCAATCTAATGAAGGATTACACTTGCATGATAACGGATGATAGTAAGCTTCCACGATAGAGTTGATGTATTCTTATCATTAGTCTGAGCTTAGTGCCGCATGCGTTGGTGATACGTCCAAATTTAAAGTTTTATGTCATTTTTTTAATTTAAAACTAAGCAACAACATTTTGCATGATTTTTCACCTAATACTATAAGTTTAATATAGAGTAAGTAATGGATTGATCCACATGGATACATTAATTAAATTTTAGCCTTTTGTTGTAGACTTGGAAATGAACATACTAAAGTTTCATCAAATTAATTTTCAAGCAGAACAATAAGAAAATTATTCTAAAAAATTAAATATGATCTATTATAAATATATTTTATTTTATTAAATAAAATATATTAACTTTGAATTTCTAAGTTTTATGGAATTAAATTCAATGGAAAAAATGATTAAACTAATAAATTATAATTTTCAATGTTTTTAATAATAATAATTTTCATGATAAAAGACATAGAAATAATACATATGATATATATATATATATATTGATAATTTCAAGCGGACCCATAGAGGCGGGCTCTAGTTCAAAAGGATTGCCTAGTCTAGAGATGCCTGAGAAAGAGATAGACTTTACCAAATTTTGGTTGTGTTAACACAACAGGATGGGATGAGTGATGTCGAACGTCAACAGAGGCGTCGCCCGACGCATAAATCACTAAGTAAATGTAACTACGTGATGCGATAATCTTAGGTGAAGTGTACGTGCGGGCCGATGAGTGGGGATTCGCCGAGCTTCGCACTCCAGGGTGGGCGACCCATGATGATGACGGTGACCTTCTGACCCTCATCGGAGCAACGACAGCGACTATGGCACCGAACGGAATAATTCCGCAAGGGCTCGCACGTTACGGGCGGGCTCGGCCCGTACCTAGGTAGACGCTCAAATTGTAGATTCTCGATAATTTTCTCTCACCTAATCTAACCCGAGCACGGTGGAGTGTAGTCAAATATATACTGGAAGATGTAATATAACTAACGAGCAAAGGGGAAAGACGAACCTCGTCGGTGGTGTTCTTCATCGTTGTCATCTTCATCGATGCATAGGACGAAACAGGCCGGTACAGTGTGAGACGTGCCGTAGGCGGTTACAGCCGGGCTAAACTAGCATATGTGTGCAGGAGCTGAGGGAAGTGGTCGTCGAAGGCGAGGAGAGGTGAGGGTCGTAGGGTTGGAATAGCACAGATGAACGATTGAGATTTGACAGGATTGTGTGTATCAGCAGAACGGTGCGACTAGAGCCATTTTGGTCGTCATGCGTTGGAATAGGGGTGACAGTGGCAACACTCGTGGTTGCATAAGTGTTGAAGAACCAAGAGCTTGAGAGCACGACCGATGGTCTAGTGGCTTGAACGATAGTTCACGACGAGGGTGTGGGAGTTCCAATCAACACCGCCGTGATACGACACTGCGGTCGATAGTATACTACAGCAATCTAAGACAAAGGTGCAAGAAACTGGTCAGCACCACAGCGGTGTAGCCTTGCGGTCAATGAGGAGTGACGTCAATCCAACTCGTGGATGCGGGGACAGGTTAATTCTTCAATAGTGCAACACTGTGGCCAACGAATGAACTGAATCAATCCAAGATGTGGAGGTGGAATCAGGTCAACTCCTCGAGAATGCAACACTGCGTCAGATGTCCCGTAGGATCCTGGTGCTGAAGAAGACGTGAATGCACCCCGGTGGGGGTCGAAATGGGTTCAGCGGCCGCGGATGTCACCTTGGTTAGCGCAGGTGTGGTCGACTGCATGGATGGTTGTTCGTGGCAACTTGGCAGGTTCTTGGCAGGTTCTCATGAGGGTTGATCGGCCGTGCCAGAATCCCATGCACGATCAACAGCAGCCATCAAATTGGAGCATGACAACCTACTCTGACCGACGGGTGAGTGCTTAGGGTTGCATCCCTGGAAACGGACTCCAGTAATGGAGGGGGGAAAAAAGGGGTATCGCTGATCCTTTCTCCTCTTAATCCTTCCTTCCTTCTCTTCTTCCCCTCTCCTCCTTCTATACGGCAATGATGGACCCATTACACTGTACACATAGGGGCCCAATAAGGAACCCCTTTTACAACACTGAAAATGAAAAACATGGAGAAATAATAAAAGGACTCGAAATAAAACGATGGGTGAAATGCGACGATACGGATGCATCATGACGAGTACGGTGAACTCGTCATGACGAATACGAACATGAAATCAGACGAACAAAACATGAAATTAAAATGTGAACGCGTGCACGGTTGTGCTCTACCTGGGGTATTTAAACCCGAGCGTCTTCACGGTTGCTTTGGCGGGACGGTCGGGCTGGACACTGATCAACGGTGATGCTGATGGCGGCAAAGACGGCTCCGATGATGATTCTTCAATGTCATTTTGGCGTATTCCATCAATGAGAATGCACTAAAATTGAGTAAACAGAACAGGAGTTGAATGGGATTTTGAAATGTATTTTTGGGTTCTAGAGAGAAAATTAAAAGCAAATACTCGTCTAGAGGGAGAAAGTGGCTGATGGAGGACCATCCAGTTGACCACGCCCCGATCCATCGCCAGCCACGTTGTGAAGCTCGAACGGACGTGAAGAATCTACAATTTCGCTACCAAGTTTGAGAACCGACATCGTCTTATCGCTTTGCGTCGTGTATCTTTATGTTTTTCTTTCTTTTGTCGTCTTTGGATTATCAGGAGGCCCCTCCTGCGTGAGCACCGGCCTCCCCTCATGCGTATTTTATTTTTAATTACGTTTAAATGTCATCTTTAGGGGGAGGAAATCCATGTTGGACTTCTTCTCCCCCTAAAGAATCCTCTTAAGGGGAGCCCAATAGGCTCTCCCTTAAGAGGAGGGGCCCAAAAGGCCCACCCCCTCCACAACTACCACTTCCCCAGTATAAAAAGGGAAGAGTAGACGTGGAGGGAAAAAAAGGAGTCATTGTGTTGAGCCAGATTTCGTTTACATCAGTGACAGTTATTTGGTGTTCTTTGTTGTACGTTGTTTCTGAGAAAGGAAGAAGATTGTGTAGAAGAGGAAGAAGAAGCAATGAATTGTTGGGGCCGATCTTGCCTGTCCAGTGATTTGTATCTCATCACCGTCAACCTCTCGATCGTGCATTCACCGTAGAAGGAAGAGCTCATCAAATTAGAGGAAAAAAATGAAGTGTCAATTGCATTCTAGAAGAAGTTATCGTGCGAGAAGAAGATCGCACGTCCACGTTGCCGTCCCTTTGATACTCTCCGCGAACCCAATATTTGCCACGGGAGAATAAAAAGAATCGTCGACGCAAATTCTCGTCGGTCATCTCTTCCTGGTTGATTCTCACCGTTCTTGTCGTCGAGCCCAAGGGCGCTGCCGTGAGATCCTCCTCCGCGGCATTTCCCCACCGTCAGCGTCTCCGGGAAAATCGACTCGTTCATCAGTCTGCCCGTTCCGGATTTCCCCACGCAGATTCTTCCTCGATCGTTCCTCAGGTCTTGTTATTTATCGACGTGGAATATCAGCCATGCTGATGGATTGCTTGCTCGTGAACGACGTTTGGAATTGGAGGGTTTATGGGTTAACTGATTGACCCCTTCCCTACACGTATTGTTGTGAAGAGACTCCCAAACGTTCTGAGCCAGCCACCCCATCGTATTTACCTCGACGGTGGAAGATTCTGCCCCAACTTCTAAGGCCTTCATCGACGACGACGCCTCCAGATCAGGTCAGCCCGCCCCTCTCCCTTTTACATTGCATCTTGATTACGTCTTTCAGTGCTGATTCTGGATTGCTCCTCTGCCCGGTGAGAATTGAATGTGAAATATAGGATAGCCACATATTCTGTGTCAGTTAATTTTCTTTGCTGGTATCGGGCCATTCGACTATGTGACGGTGCGGATGCTCTTGGACGAAGCTCGACCCCCCCACTACGTCGTATCTTCGAGTTGATCACTTGGACCATTGGGAGCTTGATTGATTGACAAAACCAATCGTGTGTCGTCTGATTGATTTGCGCCTTGTCTCATCGATGATCGATATATTTCTCGTAATTATTTTCTCACTTCATCTTATCATTCCGCATCATTGACATTGCATTTTGTATTTATCATCTTGACGTAACTTGAGGAATCATTACCGATCGTCGTGTTACACCAGTGGCATATTTTGTAACTGTCTTACTCATTTGGTCATCAGAAAATTTGGAAATACAATTAAATTCTCAAAATAATAATAAACGGATTTAGTGATTTGGATAAAATATTATGTAACCTGTAAACATAATGGGTTATAAAAATTATGCGAGAAAAATATTGAAAAATACTAGAACCATGGAAAATTTATAAATTTACACTAATCGTAAAAGGTTGCCAATTTTGAAGCTTGAATCCATTCAAAATCATTTATAATTTAAGTCTTAGATACATTTATGCATTATTGGGAACTATTACTTTATATGATAATCTATTTTAAAAATATATGCATATTACTTTTATAAGGTTATTGAAAAATGGTTGGTAGGTCATTCATTTCATATTGTTGGACTACATAAATGCAAATCTCATGTTATCTAGATTATGTTATGCTCCATGGAAGACAAGGAATAAAATGCTGGTTAAAACTCAGAATGACTTTGGAAACTTTCATACATATGCGATTACTTTTTATTTCATAACTTATTTTTACTTTTATGTGGATATTATGCATTATTTATAGGAATATAAATTTCTAGTTACCATAATTCTCACAAAAGTTTGGAAATGGGAGGATAACAACTGATGCAGCAATTCACTTATTCTTGACAGCTCATTTAATGTTAACAACTCCCATAAAACAGAATCATTATTGAAACTTTCTTTATCATCTTATTACTTTATCATTTAATTTTGTCCAAATACAATATTTGTTGGCAATCAACATCAGTTTTATGGTCCTAACTTTTTTTTACAATGACACACTGTGATGGGAGAAATACAAAAGAATTTAGCTGGAGATGAAGAAAAAACTACTATGAGAGTAGGTTAGTACTTTCCACCAAATTTTTAGTTATATTTTTCTTTTGATCGTTGGTATGTTAGTAATGAAAACAAAATAGATCAATAAAATTATGCTTTTATAAATATTTTTAACACCATATTTTTAGATTTATACTTCCATTAGTCATCATTTAAGGAGAAAATCAATAATTTATGATTTATTTTATTGATTTTTAAGACTAACCCCACTTGACTGCATAGAGTGAAATGGATTTCTTATGTCTTTTTAAATTTTTATTTGAAATACATGACTTTGGTTAATACTGTTGGGTTCTAGAGGCCTTGATAAGGATGAATAAATCAAAACATTCCGTGGCGGAAGACTAACCATAATCAAACGACATCATTAAAACCATAAAACGAAGTACCTTCCCACAGATTGCATCAGTGATTTCTTGGATCCCAGAGTGAGAGGAGTCGAGCTGCTTAAGCGTGCAGCCTCTAGATGAATCCGTGCAATCCTCGGCACATTGAATCTCCTCCTCCTCATTGACGAGCCCCGTTCTACCTCCATTATCGTTGTTACGACGGTCCGATCACATCGGGCATGGAGAAGGGTGTTGGGAGAGTGGAGAAGAAGGGAAAGGCCCTTGAAAATTTTTTCCTATTAAAAGCCTTCCCCTATTTAGACTAAGTGGGTATGTTTCATAAAAACCCCCAAAACTTAAGTATATCTTCTAACGTCCAAAATACCATTTGTGTGTGGCCCTCTAGGCCCATGTATCAGTCTAGTTAATGACTCCACTAGCCCAATAACCTTTATTGGCGTTACAAATTAATTAACTATATCATCATATAGATCAATTAAGGTCGGATCGATTTAACTCGATCAATAGGTCAAGTTTCCAACACGTGGGGTGCCAAGCTACACCTCATGATCTAGAAGATACAAAGGAGTGTGTATCGACTCACTCATGGAACCTGTTCATCATTGGTTATCGTGTATGTATAGTCCTTCATCCACCTGACGTCCTTGGATGACTTAGGGTATGGTCAATTGTCAAACCCTAATCAGTCATCCAAGTTAGTACTGATGCATTCGAAAATCATCTGAGAACATTATATCCCATACCGAATCCAAAGCACAAAAATAGAGACAAAGCTTATCGCAAGGCCAAAATGCGGACCCAAACCCTAGGGGTCAACTCCCGAGTCAACCCATACCGAATCCAAAGCACCATCCCCCCGGATTGGCTCCTCCTCTTATTGCATCCGTGTCACATAATCAGGCGAGCTCTAGTCAAGGATTTCTATTTCTTTCCATATGGGATAAAGGGATTTCGAGTTTAACACAAAACCCAAACCCAATATCCCATATGGAAGAAATTAAAAACCCGCGATTGTATATAAGAAATGAGATGTATGACCAAATAGAAAGCTCTCTTTGTCCACCCGTGTCCACGTTATCTGTGCAAAATGCAAGATAATTAATAAATTAAACTAATTTTGTTATAATTCGATACAGATATTGGTTTTTGATATCCGCATCCGATATCTGATATTGTCATCTGCCCCATTGAGACGGAGACGGATGCCGACATTGAGACGGATATCAGTATCGGATATCGGCATAGTAGCAACCGATATCCGGTATCCGGATATCGAAAAAAATGGATACCCAAAATGCCTTTTTCTTATCTGATACAGCATCCGTCTCGATACTGGCATCTGGTACCAGTATCGGGACGGGCGAACCCTACTTCATCGCATCATTTTCCTTGAGTTGTCACCTCTTATACCGAGGGTGGACGATCCCATCTTGACCACTCAATCATCTTCGTGAGCTTCTTGATGTACCCGAAAAAAGACCGTTTCGAACCCCATGATTAGAGACTCGTTGGCCATAGTCAAAGTACAACCATCCGTCCACAATACATTTTTGGTGTCTCAGGTCTAAGGACCACTTACACAATCGTGACGTGAATTGACCTGATTGACAGTTCGGTATAATCAAATCAGGGATTCGTACAGATCAATTCAGTGAACTCTTTCCACTAAAGAGCAATCACTATCTATCCTTCGTGTTGCCACAATAATGGCTACGGGACTGGCCAGACTCATCATATGAGTGAGGCTAGTGATAGGCCCAAAGTCGTGTGCTTGAACCCACAAATTTATTATTTGTATCTAGAAAACGGTTGATTTTGTAAGGGGTTCTGTTTGTATAGATTTCTAGGTTGATCCTCAGTGATTTCAGGGTGTGATAATATCAACTAATGTGGGAAGATAGATAAATTAGAAGAGAGAAAAGACAAACGAGAGAGAAAGTGGTGTAAGTCGAGGAAAGGGACTGAGAGACAAGTTTATGAAAGATGAGAGATGAACATTGTACTTCAATTACTCACTATCCTTTCAAAGTCAATCCTTCAAAGAAAATACTCAATAGTCAAAAGAAAGAAGTTCCATGACATTACAGATTTGATAAGCGACTGGAGTCCACAGTTTAACAGTGAGGGATGGGGAACTAGTTTACCAACCTGCTGAGGACGAATAGCAGCCACTAGATTCCATAACCATAGGGAGGAGAAAATATTAGAATAGAGTAGATAAAAGGGATTTCAGAAGAAGCAAAGTAATAAGAATAAGAACTATAAGGGAGAGAAGCAATACTACAGAAAATAAGAGTAATTAGAAGAGTAGAGAAGAGAGGTTTCAGAGAAGGGACACAAGAGTAAGAAAAATTATAATAATAGTGTTTCAAATGTGAAGACGACAAATAACAGAATATCAATGGAGTAGAAAGAGCAAAGAAACAGCAAGAGAGGAGATACGTCCAGATCAGAGACAAAATCGCGGAGAAGAAAGTGCAGGGGCGAGAGAGAAAAACAGATTAAGAAGGGGGAGAAAAATAGATCAAGAGAGAAAGAGAGAATTGGAAGAAAAGAGGAAGAGCTGGACGAAATTTGCGGAGAGGAAGAATCAGAAAAGAAAAAGAGGATGGAAAGGAGAACGAGGAGAGGAAGCCAAAATGAAGCCAGGCAAGGAGGAGAGTAAAGTCAAGAAGGGGGAAATCGCAAGAGAAAGAGAGAGAGAGGAACGGAGAGCCAAACAAGAACCTCGTTGGGAGAGAAAAATCAGAGAAAAATAGAGGATGCCGATCCAAGCCTCAAAACCAAACCCTAGAAGAACAGTAGTGAGCGGAGAAGAGTGTGAGCCAGCGAGAGAGGACCCCAACACAGGGGGAAAATATCCTCCTTTTGAAGAGAGCGATGAAGGAGAATTTAGAATTAGATGCATGTAAAAATAGAAATAAACTAGATAATAGATATAGAGAAATATTGAGATATATTTAGAATTAGAGAGATCGAGCTAGCAATATAGATAGATTTATAGTTTGAGGAGTATCTCTTCTCTTTCCTCTTTTTAGGGATTTTCTTCTTCATCTCCGAGCACGTTTAACTTCATTCAATGGGCTTCCTTTGACTGCTTCTCTTCTGTACTCCAAAGAGGTCCTCCTTGTTGATTTGAGGCTTTCTCTAAAACAAACAATTCAAGAATCATGTAGAGAAGTTCATCTTTCCATGGCAGTATACCATAAAAATACCAAAGTGCAAAAATGATGAGCTTAGACGAATATTTATGAGATTATTGTAGCAGATAGTAGCGTTTTTGATATACTTATAGGTATTTATTATGCTATTATCAGCTAGATAGTGCTATTCTATCCGGATACTTCGATGTGCTTCTCGCACATCATTCGAATACGAATGTTTAGAGAACATGTTTAAAGACTAGTGATCTCCGTATTACGATCTCATCATAATTCACTAAGCCCGATCATGTATTCATGGAATTCATTCTAAGCATCACACGTGCACTATAATGAATATGTTATATTAATGAACATGGAACGAGAAGTGGAGTGTCTGATTGGCTTGCTGGCCACATATATTTCCATCAAATTATCTTGAAGCCGTTAGATTCCGACTTAAAATCCCATATTTATTCCTTCAGTGACTTATATATTTGCACTTAAACACAGAGAGGGTAGGAGCATGTTTTCCGTATTATGGCATCCAAAGTCACATTGTCATTATAAAAGCCTTATCCATCATTTTTACTGTATATAATTTGATATAATTCAAAAGGAATGATGTTGCAATACCAGGAAAAGATGGATTTAATCATGATAAGAAAAAACTAAATCCTCAAAAAGCTTTAAATAAGCATAAAAATTATATTCTGACTTGTAAACTTATTTTCTTTACAAACTGGATGGTCAGAAAATTGTTATAAGAATACCCTAAATATATAAGTGCGTTCACGACATGTTTAGTTACTGGAAACTAGAAGAACTCACAAATACAATCATTTGAGTGTGTATATACATGTGATATTCACGATATAAATACAAATATATTTGGAAAACTAACATGTAATGAAAATTATGAAATTTTAATGACGACTAAAATATACTGAATTTGTATATCAAAATGAGATATAGAAAATCAACTTCACAAATCCTATGGCTGTAGTTGTCTATTTATAGCTCTAGAAGACTATGATTTAGATGAACATAGTATATTTTCAGAATTAGTATGATGTAAATATGTAACATATTTTTTAATCTGTATGGTGTAAAAAAGTGTTAATTATTTAAGAAAAAAAGATTCAACACATTAAACATTGATTGTTTTCAACTTGCACATTTGATGTTACTTGATGAGATTTTTTTTTTGATGATTGTCTAATCTCTTTTCATTTGACGAAACACACTGCCATACAAATAGAATGTTGTAGACGTAGGGTAAACCACTCCTAACAAGCAAACATCAAGTAGACAAGCTTGACATTTTTTTTATGTGCCCCTTGAGGACCATCAGAGTTGTATGATCTAAATGATTGCAATTCGGTTGCCATGTTTCCATTGAATTATTGATATATATCATGTTCCCCTTATCTAGTTGAATTGCTGTTCGAGCTTTTCCCTTCTAGTGAACTTGTTAATTTGACGGTTGGAGTTAAAGGGCATGACTTTTTTATAGGCCATAATATTTTTTTATAATCAGAATTGAGATACTGCATCTTCATACGATATGCTTTCAAATATTCACAACAATCCTTCCAGAACCGTACATTAACCTTCGATTTCATACTGCTCCTATACAATCATGATGTTTTTGTCGTATTATAGTTTATTTTTTACTGGGTAATAAATATAATAAAGATGATTGTAGAGCAAAAAATCATACGGAGAGAATTCTATTTGCTCGATCTAACACCTCAGAGTTATCGCTGTGAACTGTATTGGGATTCCAGTAAACACATCAATGCCAAAAACAAAGTTGGTTCGTCGACCATGTGAGTAATTTGTCACTTGACGATCCAGAGGATTAAATATATTCATCATGAAAGAGTGATATTTTGCGCACATTTACTAATTTGGACAGTATGTCCACGATTGGACATTTGTTCGACAAATAAAGTTCTGGAGTGCTATCTCATCAAATTTATGGCCTATCAAATTCATGCAAATAACAGGTTTTGACAAATGGGACTTCCGAGTCATATAATCACCCAATATGACACTAACGATTTTCAAGAAAACTTTCTTTCTTCCAGTGTTACCTTTGCTGGTTGATTGTCAGCTATCATATGGTTCCCTCCACATTCTTCTACTGGGAGAGAAATTACGTCTTATAAAAACAGAAATTCACTTTTATCAACTAGAGTCATACAGATCTACCTCAATGAGTCATAGCTGGCTGCATCTTTAATGCGGTTGGCTCACGGTGGCAAAGCTGGGGCCTCGTTTTTGGCTTTTTGCGACCCTCCTAGATCAGAATCAAGAAGCCACGTGATATTTCATCTACGATTCCTAAAAGCATATCAATGAGATAACCAATAAAACGAAAGTTTTAAGATATAATAAAACACAACTCATCAAACATACAAGAGAAAAATTCTTTTGAAAGAAACGACCTCAGCAAGAATAACTCAAATCACATAAGAGCACATGCTCTCACGGCCCACACCGAGGGATAATAAACGGACGGTCCAGTTGAATTCTCTAAAATAGAAGCGGTCTTTAACGGGACTTACCGCGAATCACACGATGGACTTGACCGAGGCATAAACTACGGCTTTAGGCATACAGGATATCGACACGATGGAACGTAGAAAAAAATAAATTTTACTTGGGAGATAATGAATCATCATCCATCAACTTTGTACTCCTGACTTATGTTTCTCTTATTCTCCTTCGTGTCTCTGTCTCTTTATGCTTTGCTATTTATTACTCTTCAGTAATACCACGTAGGGAATCAAGAAGAGGAGAATGAGATAGGGGAAGACGGAGAGAGTATGACAGGCTTATCTAGGTAGAAATTACCCAATCTTATGATGTACATATACGTGGTACTGATTGTTGTGTTTCCGTATTGTGCTTTTAATTAAGCTTCATGATAATTCAGAATGTTTGCCATGACTTAATATCGATGTCCGATGTCGAATTTCATTAAAAAAAAATATTTATTTATAGGTGCCTTCTGCGAATTCAGACTTGCAGAGCCATCGAACTCGTCACTTTCTATCACTAGTTAAAAGTTGTACTATTGCCTTTCATAATCATTAATATCATTAATACGACCAACCATTCGTTCTGCTGCAGTCTTTGAATTGTTCTCCTCCTCAACGTGCTCCACCGCTGGCCACATTGAAGGAAATTCATTTTGTCACTGTACTCTTCCCTTCCCTTTAATTTTTCACTTCATTCATTCAATACATTTCCCCATTACACTGAAACGTTCTTTAACTTTTATTTCCATTAATTGAGAAACCGGGTAGAGTTTTTCTAAATCGTCCTGCATCACAGAGCTCCGGGTTCCTTCCCTTCATTGGTCTCGAGGGAGGCATACCCTAGAATTTCCTGCCGCTTTCCTGCAACGGCAAGATAGAGAACGACGGAGAAGATGGCCACGCTGGCGAGGCAGCAGCTAAACTGTAGATTCACCAAAGACTTGGCCCGGTGAAGAGCGTCCTGCCCATGACAGCGAACAACGAAATGCCCTTCCTCGAAGTTCATAAAACAGCCCTTGAAAACCAAGCCCGGCGTCCATAGCACAAACCCAATAACGATGAACCAGAGCCCCTGGAAGAAGATACTAGCGGAGCGGACGAAACCTAAGGGGAAGCTCTCGGGGAAGGCAACGCCCATAAGAGTAGTGGCCAGCGAGACGACGATCAGGGCCTGTAATAGAAGATGGTACTGACCCTCCACGCCCATGTGATCCCCGGAATGAAGACGGAACGTGAAGAACTGTTGCGAGAAGGCGATTGAGGCGAGGATGAGAGTAAGCTCGAGTTTCGCCCGCGAGGCGAACCGGTCGAGAGCCACGGCGAGGACGCCGTAGACGAGAAAAATCAAGTAGATGGAGGCGTGCTCAAAGTTGTGAAGGTGGTCGGAGGGGATGGTCCAGTCGTCGTCCAGGGGCTGCCCTTTCTTCGGCCCGATGAAGAGTTCCATAACTATGCAGATGAAGCTTCCTAGGATAATCAGATGTAGCTCGAGATGGCGGAATCGCCCAACTGGGAACCATGGCGTGGCCTTGTACGAGCCGGATCTCTGCGTATAAAGCTTGATGTTGTTCAACAGGTGCCACAGTCCTAGAAGAAGGAAGCTGAACCCGGGAGCTACGTGGCCAACCAGGGTGCCCATTCTTGCAGTAGGAGAGTTTGGAGGGAACAGCGCACTTCGAGGTTTCTCATCGGTTGTTCTTTTAAGAGATGCCAGGAGCTTCTCATGGTAAAACCTCATGAGCTAGATAAGAGACCGCACAGCTCTATTTTTTTAACACAGCGCCGGGGTCTTGAAGCGCTTACCATTACTGACATCTGTAGCTTGATGGCGATATTTTCTAATGGGCGGTCTGCCTTATCGTTGGCGCAATAAATCCGCTGAGTACTTGGGAGGCCTCAAGGCCGTGGCACGTTGCACCGGAAGATGGGTACGCATCTTCTTTGATACGCAAGGAAAAACGCCGGTGTGAAGCACAATATCATCATGTACGGGGCCTTCTGGACTGAGTTTACTCTCTCTATGCGTATATATTAAAAATAATCGGACTGAGTTTACTCTCTCTATGCGTATATATTAAAAATAATCGGACTTAGGATGGGTCCCTGAGATATTTTTCGAGTGACAAATCCTGCGATACTGCGGGGCCCCGTCCGATACACTATCAGGGTCAAGTTGTATACTAAGATTAAAAAAACTTTGATCTGGAATACCACTTGTTCGTGAGATATTGAAAAAAAATATGGTAGCTATGTCATTTCGTCATCGCATTACCTCACTGGGAAGACAATGTCTAGTTCATTGCTGCGGAAAACCCAATTTGATTAGAAAATGATCATAAAATAGTCTCTGAGATAGATCTTGAATCGAAAACCCTCGGGTTTGGAACCAAGTTCGTTTACTAGGTCAACACAACAGAAAGTTCTTCTAGCAATATTGTCTGACTTTTCTACATTTGTCCGCCATCTATTTAATTAAGGATAAGGACAAAAAAGGAAAAATGACAATATGGGTGGCAATATTACTATGTAATGTTAATACACAAACTAGTTACAAACTAGTTTCTTTTATAAACAGTTAAAATAATTCCCCTTTTAATTGAACATGACAATTAAGTCACAAATCGAAGTAATAAATTCAAATTTAAAATTTATCAAATAAAGAAAGTAAATATTTACCATGAATGTCAATTACCTAAAATGCACCTCAAATACTAAAATAAACGTTAACTCAGTATATCTTTCTTTCTCATCCCAAACATTTGTTATGATTAATCAAAACCAGCCTGTCATTTTTCATCTTTAAGAGAACCACTTGTATAGAATTATGGACATGACGAACCATTATGCCCAACACAAATTCTCATATTGTGAACACTCAAAGTTTTGCAAGTTTGTCAGTGTAGCCATCATGAAGAAGAAACTTTTAACTAGCAGAAGATGTAAATGCTGTGTTATAATAAAGTGTGGCACCAATGCAAGTTTTAAACGGGCTTGAGATAGCCAAAAGATGAATGAAAATAATGGATAAACTTCCAATAGAGGGACAGAGATAATCAAGTTGAATAAACTCACAGACAGACAATATCCCAATATAATAATTATCAATAATTAGTTCTGAAACATGCACTGTCAGTGTTAACGGTGAACAAAACTGAGAAGGCATGCATGAAATTTGAAGGTTCCAAAATAGGATATATATATATATATGTATTTATGTATGTATGTACGTATATATATATATATATATATATGTATTTATGTATGTATGTACGTATATATATATATATATATATATATATATACTTATGTATCATCTTGATGAGCAAGTGGAAGTTTAAGAGACCAAAGATGGCAAAATTTGAAGAGAGCAACAAGTTGAATTTCACCTTAATCCGCATATTATTAACCATGCATTATATTCCCTGCTGAAGTTAACTTTTTTAACCCACATCTCATTTTTGGAAGAGAGGCTTAATTCCTTCAAATCAGCAATTGTTACCTTCCACTTGATGGTGTCATTCATTCCATTACGTGTATTTAAAAATATGTAATACAGATTGCTTATAAAAAAGAGTTAACAAAAGAGTCAGACAATATTTGAGAAAAACTTGGATTGCATCCCGTTACTTCTACTTTTCAGTCCCTTTTAACTCCTTCTAGACAATTCTTCCTCACTCTAACTACCTCTTTATCGTCTACCTATCCATCTCTATAGGTGATATTAATAACATCGAGATTATGAGTCTTTTCAAAAAATAAAGATGGCTTCAAAGAGTTGTCTTTGTATTCCATCACCACAACTTGTAACTGCCAGCCACGTGTTGAGTCACTATATTGCACATGTGATGCTTCTGATGAACTCCCTTAATAACTACTAGGACTAAGGAAATTAATAACATCTCATAATATGTAAATCAGTAATATATAAATATGTAATATACATATTCTTATTGGAAAAATACTTTAGAGGTATATTAAAGCATCCAGATAGAACTGCACTATGTTATTTGAATAATCTGATGAGTATGAACTATCCCACAGCGATTAGTGCAAAAACACTATTAGAAGAAGTGGGTGCTCTTTAGTAAAAAAGAACTAAATGAATTGATCCATATGTATCCCAAACGGTATTGCAACAAACTCTCCACCAGTTTACTTCCTAATTTACTTCATGATTGTGTAAGTTGCCCATAGACCTGAGATATAAAATATGTCTTGGGGACAAATGGTTGTACTTTGACTATGCCCAAGGGTTCTATTTATGGAATTCCAATCTTTACTAGCTCGGTTGCAGCAATAAGTTCACAACGCTGATTGAATGTTCAAGACGGGATCTTTCACCTTCATTATAATATAAGAGAGCTCATGGAAGATGATGCAATGAAGTCCTTGACCATGGCCGAGCAATATCTGAGAAGAGCTCTCTAATGATTTGTAAATGCATGATTACTAAGTCAGTCATTTAGAATTCAAGAGTTTATTTATTATGGTCTGAAATTAATCTAATAGTTTCAAGAAGATAAGATGCTACACTTATTGTACCTGATGATAAAAGGGTTCCATGACTGATATGATATCGTCTTTGGTATATTCTAGAGAACAACGTGTCTTTGTTGCCGATAGGAGCAAAATTGGGTGTAATTCATTGTTGTTATTATTTTCACTTCAATCAAATAGAATTTATGAATTAGTAATCTTACTCATAAATTTATAGTTAGGAGAAAAATCATCTCCATGACTGATATGATATAGTCTTTGGTATATTCTAGAGAACACGGTGTTTTTGTTGCCGATAGGAGAAAAAATGGGGTGTAATTCATCATTGTTATTATTTTCAATTCAATCAAATAGAATTTAAGAATTAGTAATCTCACTCATAAATGTATAGTTAAGAGAAAAATCCACAGGGATTGGCTCTTTGATTTAGAATTCACTAATGAGTTAGGGCTTAGAGAGAAGGGATTTAAGAATGATAATATTAATGAGGAGTTGAATGATTGGTAGGCTATGAAAACTAGATAGGACAATTTGGAGGAAATCTCAGAAGCCAAATAAGTAGAACTTTAAAAGATGTTTAGGTAGGTAATAATTAGTAAGGAGAAAAGAATTGTGGTACAATTGAGAGGATAAACAAACAAACTAGATGTTTGTGGAAAAGTTTAAGAGAGTGAAAGAGAATTTATAGGTCATTTATAAAGAAACTTTGCTATAGCAATTTTATTTGAAGGGAATAATTTATATATCAGTAGGAAATGTTAATTTTTTAATTTAGGTAATTTTTATGGAATGGTTTTAGGAGGTTAATGATACTGGAAAATGCAGAGTCAATGCTTGAATATGAGGTGTTTGATAAAATGCCTAGATGAAGAAGACTGAATAAAAGGGATCTTTTTAGCAGAAGGGGGATGATTTTTTCGTGTTTTTATGCCAAAAAAACAAATATTTTATTTCTAGCTTTCTTTAGTTGCTAGGTACTTTTTATATTTTTAATTTAGTTTAGAAATATGAAAATATTCATTTAAGAATTTGCTTAAAAATTAAAGGTTAATCGTTTGATGAAATGCTTAGAAGGGATGTGTTGTTTTTTTAAGACTGAAATTGTGCGATTTTCATTAGTCGAATTGAGGATGAGTCCTCAATCTTGTTTGAATTCTATAATTTACCAAGTAGAACTATCTAAAATTCAACTACTTACGAGAATTCCTCGTCGTTTGGGGTTGTCGACTGCTTTAGATCTTCATCCACTGGAGTATTCTTTCAGGTATGACATCAATCCTTTCCTTGTTTCTCAACTTCTTTTTTTCTCCTTTCAGGTCAAGAATCTGTCACTCCTTTTGACCAAGAGATCAAATAAGCTTCAAAATGGATTTAAGGATTGTTTTATCTCCAATTTGTTCTGAAAATTGAGTTAAAAAATGGTGTATTAGGGATGCTGTTTACGGCAAATTATAGGACCTTTTTACAGGTCAAGATTGGTCCAAGGACCTTCCCGACCAATATGGAACCATCTTTCATTCCTCTGCGATGGTGATTTGATGGAGATCTGCCTTCTCATCGCCGGAATGATGTCTCCAGCAATGGCGATGACGGCCAGAGGTTGAAGAAGCCGTCCTTGCCTGTGAGAGCCATTTGATCCATGTATTAGGGGTTTAACGGCTATGATTAAATCGTAGGCGTGGAGCCTGGTAAGTTTGGTAGTCTGCGCACAGTCAGCATGTTCAGTGAGCTCTTCTTTCAGGTGGCGTGTTCTAAATCATACGCGCCATTGCCCCATGTCGAGTAATAACCTAAACATAAACAGGACAACACATTAAAAATATGGAAAGTAATGTTGATCATTCAATCTTCTTAATGAAGCTGAATGGTCAAGATTAAAACACGGACTTTAAGAAACTTCCATGGCAACACAGGCTTGGGCCGGAGCGGTGCATACCCCACTTGATATTTATGTATGATTTTGTGTGTAGGACGGCCCACAGGGATTTTTATATGTATACTAATCCCACTATATAGACATTAGTTTTTCTTAAAACATATGAAATTGCAAGCCTGAGTTTTGACGTCATCTTCTCCACCATCAATATCAGCAAACATTCGGGTCCTAAATGAATTTTTGTACCACGGCCAAAAAAAATTTACTTTATGCCTCTTGATTTTGTCTGGAAAGGGTTGGGGTTCATTGAATGCCTAATTGATATAAATATTGACGAGGCAGAGTCCACCAATTCTACCTTGAATTTCGTTGAAGTATATTTTTGGTTTCATCCTCACGTGCTTAGACAAATGTTTTTGGGACATCCAATCTGATCCCTCCTTGTAGCGTGGACAAGCGCCTGGAAAAAGTTCTATTATTTAGATTTTTGCCACAATCATGATGACTTGTGAGGAGATAATAGTACTTATTGGTGCCATCATATGGCCACTAGGGAATGTCTGCCAGAACGGCCAACATCAATACAAAATCCCCACACCTGATGATAACACTAATAACTATCATAATTAGATGAACTCTCTGTTTTGATCTTCACTTAACTGATTATATATGAATATTATTGAGATTATCTTGATTCAATCTATTTTAATAATGATACTACAATTTATGTTGACACTTTTTGATAGTCTTATGGAATTCCCCAATATTGTAATCGTAAGAAAATATATTTCTATACATGACACATTTTTATAATTTTATGGCATTTGAGTTTACAAACTATTAGAATTCAGATTTTACTTTTTTATTCATCCAAGTTTTATATTTAGATACATTATTTATGTCCAAAAATAAATTTTAGGACATTTATGTATTAGAATGTTATTTGTGAAGTTCATCAGGGGGTTTATAAGTGTTAAGAATATTCAAGTGTACAAAACATTTTTTTTGGGTATCTAAAAAAATGTGACAGATTGACACTATAGGAGGAGTAATGAGGAGAAATAATATTCAAGTGTTAAGAATGATTTAGCTCCAAGTCCTAATAACTAACAATTTTGATGGGATTTTATGCAACGATTTGAAGGGTAGTTTTTGTTATGTGATTTATCTGTGTATCAGTTTCGATCTAGGACGGGGTAATTATTCGGCCCATCTTGGACTTTCTCATAATTTATTATGTCAAGTGTAAGAGAGTAATTGGTAGATCCATCAATCTTTTGTGGTGTCCATCCAAAATTAGAGGAAAAGGATAAATGGAGGACCTTGTTCACCTTGTGGTTATTGATCCTCTTTGTTTGAGCATGATCCATCCACATCCATCTCATTTATGTGATCCATGCCTGTTACTCATCCATATTTCGTTACTAGTACTTATCATTTGCTGCACCAACCTATTGTATTCTAAAAACTATTTATACTTATTCATTATTAGAAACATCTATAATCAAAGGCCATTGTGGACCAATGAGCCATGGCACATGGAAACAATGCTACCCCCATGGCTAATGACTGTACTGCTGCCTTTATGCAAGCCATCAGCACTGGGATGACTCCTACCATGAAAGACATCCTTGCAGGTTCCTATACTACTTCAAGAGTGGCTTGTTATATTGGCCACCTTTCTTTCTTGCCTAGTCTAACAAAGTGCAGTTGTCACTGCTTTTTGAAAGGCATAAGGAGTTTATGTTGCATTGCCTCGTACACTTATCATCCCATATTCCTTAGTCTTTCCTATGCTGATATCTTGCTTATTTATGAGCTTTCCCCACCACCAACTACAGTTTTACGTGAACAAGCTCCAAGTGACAATAGCTCGAGGCTTGCCTCCCTGACCAAGAGATAGCAAGGACAAACCCTAGCCACCAAAATGGCAAGCATGCACCTTGTCTCGTGAGTTGGGCTTGTATCATTTTGTTGGATAGGTGGGCTTAATAGACCAGAGATAACCTGGGAACTAAGGGTTCAGGTTATTGATAATAAGTACTATTAACCTAAATTGAGTGAGGAGTTCCCATGATTAAGAAATAAATTTATATTCCTCACTGATAGGGGAGTAAGTGTCAAACCACAGAAAGTACTACACCAAATATGAGTCAATTTAAGCTAAAAAAGGTCCATAAGAAATAAGCAATTCTATTCAAATTTATTATGATTAAATGGAGTGTAAATGACAGTGAATTATGACTTTCTCCATTTAAAAGCTTTTAATGAGTGTAAGAAATTCAGGTAGGTTCAGAATACATTTTGCTGATTTTGGGTATTTTTCTAGATTTCTTACCCAATATAATTTGTCAATATTAAATCAGGAAGAAATTCAGAAGAAAATGAATTTCGAATTGTTTTTATTAACCAAATATTGATCAAAAATGAATTTTCACCAAGATTTACTAGAATCTCTTTCACCTTATATTTGTGAGATCTAGCAAGTGTTGAGAATGGAATTGGGTACATTCTTGTGCCAAGAACACCCAATTCCGGCTGGACAGGTGGTCTAGATAGACAAAGAACTACTAATCTTCATGTCTACCATAAATAAATCAAGATTAGTCAAGAAGGACAAGGGCAGAGAAAGAAAGAATTGGCTTACCCAGCTGGTAGGGCTCTTCTTCCACATCCACAAGCCCTGAACCCTTTTTACTTCTTGGATCCTTTGGCAGCTCAAATGTAGATAGAAAGATAGGAGGGAAGTCTTGGGAGAGGGAGTAGAGAGAGGACTTCTCTCTCCCACCTAGGCCTTGTCAGATCACCTTTCGGTTGGCCCTTGCTAACTCACAGAACTTTAGAGAGAAAGATAGCAAGAAATGAATCTTCTCAACCTTTCTCTAAAATTTGAAACGAAAAATCAGGTTGTCTTTTACAAATGAGATTCCCTTTGGCTTCATGAATAGTGCCTGATGTCAGACATCGTCGGGGACATCATCCGGTCGGCACCGAGTATGATGGCTCGGCACCGATAAGTGATGATGGTATCGAACGTCGACGATGTCATCGTCTGAGGGATGGAACCCTAATGGGTTATGTAACTAGGATGTAAAGAATGGATGTCCTACGTGTCGTACGTGCAGGCTCCGACTCGAGGGAGGCGCCGAGCTCCAAGCGTGGATGGGGTCGTCGGGTGACGGCGAAGGTGGCCTCTCGAACCTCGTCGGAGCGACGAAGGTGTCTACAGCCGAACGGAATCAATCTGTTGGGCTCGCACGTAATGGACGAACTCGTCTATACAGGTAAGACACTCGTGACATTGTAGTTCTCTCAATTCTTTCCGCTCTCACCTACTTAGCCCGAGTGCGGTGGAGTCAAGACGAAAATATACTACTAAGGATAATGTAACGAGTGGCGGAGAGAGGGCATACCTTATCGTCGGGCAGCTTGTCGTGCAGGCAGTCCGTCGATGCGCCGGTAGTAGCGAGACGATGGAGAGGAGCCGGAGAGCGTCGATTGGGGGGATGAAGAAGGGCCGGGGAGGAACGGCGCGAGACGAAACTTCAGCCCAAGCGTATGAGCACTCAATTGGCACGTCCCTGGTGAGACCGACACAAACTGGTCCAAAGGAAACCACTAGCAACGAATCGTCTCAGCGGAGGATCACGGGCCGTGACCACCGTCAACAGAGACACAAAAAGCTCATCAGCTCGGTGGAGGCAAAGGCATGACCTAGATACCAACACGGATCGACTGACGCAGGGTAACTGGTGTGGGTCTGATCGTTGTCGTTGACTTCAGTCAATTTCCAGCTGCCGATGAATCACAGGGTCGTGAAAGTTCTGAGGGCAACGAGTCAAACCACAGCGGGGAGGCTTTAGGGCAATGAGTGAGTCCACCATGATTTCAGTCGCGGCAAGAAATTTGACAATCCCCAACAGCTCACGGGGAATGATTCTGGAGTGAAAAATTCCCCCTCGGCCAGAGTACTTAGGATCCCATGAAATCATGGTGTCAGTTCCCATGATCATGGACTAATCGCAAGAAGTCGCGGCCTGAAATGTGGCCAATTTGGGAACTACGACAATTCCCGCTGGTCGAGCCCAATTCTGTGCGACTTTAGAAAATGGCTTCAATACCTTGGGGGAGAGGCTCAGCGAATTTGGGGCAAAATTATGCGTCACTGGACCTGCTGAACAGCGAGCCTCCTCAGGTGATCAAAGGGCGGCCAATCAAGCGATTGGGTCCATTAATGTCAGAGGATTGGGGCATAAGAAGGGGGCGAAGGAGACGGGGTATAACACCAACAAGGCCAAATTCTCTCCTCTCTTTCCCTTCCCAATTTCCTCTCTCTCTGCCGTCTTCCTCTCCCTTCTTCACCCTCCCACCTTCTTGATACAGGAGGAGTGAGACCAAGTACAGGAATGACTCTTCCGTTACAAACAACAAATTACCTGGTCTGAACCATTGAGGCATCCCCCTCTTCCCTTATAATGGGGGAAGAGGTCAAACGATGCCCACAATGGCTGAGGTGTTCCCCCTCTTCCCTTAGAACGTGGGGAAGAGGTCATACACCCCATAGTGGGTCAACAGGAGGGAGAAACTTGGTCCATTGGGGGCCCCTATAGAATATGCCCCCATTACACAAAGAAGGGATGGGGAATTTAAAATAAACAAGGAAAATGGGAAAAAGAAGGGCCTTCCCATGATGATGAAAACGCAGACGTACGGGACACGTCACCAACGCAATGAAAACACAATGACGAGAACAGGAAAAACACAGAACGCGAGAAAGAACGACGAAGAAAACAAAATGCGATAAATCGAGCGATGTCACCCAATCTTCGTGACTGTGGTGGGTGATGCGGACGACGTCGTCGACGATCTTCGATGGCGTGCGCCATCAGTCCCTTAGTCCTTTCATAAGAGAAAATTTCCTATTCCTGTAAAAGGTCCAAAATTTGTGAAAGAAAAGGTTCAATTCAGCCCACCTGGCTAATGTTGTGATCTAGATGCATTAATTTGTTTATGTTCCATACTCATATCAAAGTTATACAACAAACGCTAAGAATGTATTACTTATTAGTAAAATATGGAATCACATGAAATAACTACAGTCCCATTCTGCATTATTTTTGTCTTTATAGGTATTGTTGGATTAACCCCATTTGACTTTCCTTGAAGTCAATTTCCTATGTTCCCATATTTTCTCGAGGTTATTTGAATGCAAGTACTTTGTTAAAATGATATCTGATACTGTTGTCTGTACAAGGATCGTATGGTGTATGAATTGGATTCCAATATAGATAAGTGCTCCGTAAAATTTAACAAAAATTCTGGTATCTGACATCTAGTTAAAGGTACTGATATAGATATCGGATAATGTTAGTGTTTCTAATACCGGATATAGATATCAGATAATGTTAGATATCGGTTAGTTCAGTTATATCACTATCTATATTGGTTAGACCTGCAGGGTTTATCTCATGTGAGACACTTGTTCCCCTCCAGAGAATTATACCATGATTTTAGATAATTTTTGTCATATAATATTATAAGTCATTCAAAATGTCGATTTTAAATATCCCCCCCCCCCCCAAAAAAAACCAATATTAGAACTCTTGACTTGTCATTAATTACGTTAAATAAGTAATTATAAGAACTTTTAAGTCTTCAAACTTGGTCTCAAATTCGTTTTCTTCGGAGGATTGGAGGAAACACAACGGCAAGCAAATATCAATTGGGGGATCGCGGGAATCGCTCCGGCAGTTTGTTGTTCATCGATCGTCGTTGAAGGTGGATGCAAGCGAGAAGATTGAGGTGTGATTTGTGATGAGATTGTCGGCTATGGCGGTATTTGAAGAGGTAAGCGGCATCTAGGTATTGTGCGAGGTGCGCTGCTGCGGAAAGTTGCCGTTGATGGTAGCTGGATTGAGCGATAGTAGGGTTAGCTATGGGGCAGGGGCACGACGATGCAGACGAGCCTGATAAGAAGAAACGCCTCCTGAACACCGTGTCGTCGTCTCCGATGGCGAGGAGTACGAGCTCCCCTCTGTCTCCTGATGGCAAAGGCGTATGTTATCTCGCATCTTGGCTGATTCTCGGAAGATGTGTTCAAACTCTTTTTTTTTTGCTCGAATTGAATTCTGGAGCCAACTGAGTATGATAGGGCAGAGTTGGTTTAAATCATTGGCAGATGGGTTGTGCAGAGTTAGAAAGTGAAGTCAGTTTGAACGCATTTTGAATTATCTTGATCTTCGGTGGCCTTCTACTTGACTGGTGCAAAGCTTTGTGGCGGCATCGACTACTGATTACAATGTATTTAGTAGAAAAAATGATCATTACTTTCGATTCATTTCACTTTTTGTTCTTCTTTGAATCCATAGTTCTTGAGGTAGATCATCTTTCAGAATCATCATGTTGTAATCTTGCTTGGTAGATTTTGTTAACTGGTCAGATGCCACCACCGAGTGTGCCTTGTTTCCTCATTGGCATACATATTGTGGCTTCAACTCCCAGAGTGCTCAATTTTTTTCTATCCCTTTTTTCACAATTTTTATTGTCAATATTTTCCTTAAATATTGAGTTTTGTGATCTCGATGGGCACCTTTGTGTCCTCTGAAATGATATTGTCCTCAATAAAAACTTTGGGTATTAATCTTCCTCTGTAGGTTGATGCTTCGGCACTTCAGTACCAGAATCAACGACTTGTTCAACTTTTAGAAGCCCAAAAGAGGGAAACTCATGCGCTTGAGAAGAAATTCAACGAACTAAGAGACAAGCAGAACTCCTACGATGACATATTGATGACTGTGAACAGACTTTGGAATCTGGTACCTATTTTTTAAACTTCCTTCTCTATGGCGATTTCTATTTCACTCTTTTCCTCTATTTGCAGTTGGTTGATGATTTGGTTTTGCTCGGAATCCTTGCTGGAACAGACCCTAGCTCTCTGCAGACATTGGACAAAGCAGACGTCTCATGGGGTCTTAATTCTTTCTCTATCCTTTTGCTCTCATCAGTCCTAGAATCATTCATTGAAGTGTAATTTTAAAATTTTCTAGGGAGCGTTCTTTCATGCCCTCCAGAAGAGACCTTTCTTTGTCGTCTTCTGCGGACGGAAAATATTCATCATAGCAAAAACAACGAAATTATCACATATGTCCGAGAATCCCTTGCGCAGCGTCACTCTTTTACAGTTGATTTGATGAGACAGCTTAACGTGGCCATTGAAGCCCAGAGGACCAAACTGGATGGTTTAGGGGATTCATCTTCTAAAGGTCAGGAGATAATTATCAGATTTTCCTGCTCTCTTTCTTCCAGTGTCATGCTGTAATTTTTTCCTTGTTCCAATTTAATTAATCATCTCACGATTTTTACTTGAAATTTCAAGGTCTCTGGTTGTAGTCACTTATTTTTCAAGTATCTGCTTTATCAGATGTCTTCGTTCAGCTTCAGAAGCTTGACTCTCTGTTGAAAGAAGAGGCTAAGCATCTGCACGTAGTCATCAAGTTTCTTCACAGAAAACATGAACAATACTCTCAGGAATTGGTGGCTCATGCCGATCACCATGCGAGGGATCAGTCTGAGATTAAGCGTCTTTCAGGTTTTTAATCCTCACTACTTAATCGTGTTTTGGGCAACTGGAGTTTGCGTTTTTAACTGCCTAGTTGACTCTCTCAAGAAATCTGATCCCTGTTTTTTGGATCATTAAAATTTTGAGTAGGAAGATAAGCTGCGTCACAACTTGGGTTGTTATTGCTATTTTTCTCAAGGTCACTATCCTCATACAATTGTAGCTTACATTCTTTTTCATTCTGATATGAGGCATATTTTAGGTTCTAATGTCATCCTTCTTATTTTTGTTGTGGCTTTCCAAATTTTGCGCATGTTTTTTTGAATGGAGAAGGAAGATCATCTGAGATTAGTAATCCACACGATATTAAAGATTTTTTAGAAAGATCGATAATATAGAAATATAAACAAGAGTTACAAAAAAAGGGCCATACTAGTTTCCCCCAACCATCAACGTCCTTCTATAAATCATGAAACAAAATCCTCCACTTCATGAACAACACTTCCATCAAAACCAACCTTCCCATGAAAACAATCCCATTATGATGCAGCCATATGAACCATACCACTTCGAGGAGCCTGCCCTACTCGCCTCCTCTTGAATATTCCACCCAAGAGAGAGGTCGAGAAGACTTTGATCAAAGTAACATCCACGTATGATATCTTCTGGCTGGCCTAAAACACCCAAGTGAACAGGCACTCAAAAAACAGATGAGAGTAGTCTTCTTCACCCCCTTGTGGACCAAAAACACTTTGACAAAGTGTCAGGGAATAATAGTGTCTTCTTGAAGGCTTGCGTCACAAGTATTCGCCTAATTGGTGGCCGACCAAGACTCTGCACTTTAAGGGAACCTTCTGCTTCCAAATGAATCTGCACACGCGAATGGTTGTCAGCTCTTCTTCAATCTGTACATCTCTGATCTTGGCTTTTACTACCCAGACAGAAGAAAGAAGTAGCTTCCCTCTTCCTGTCATCCTGTGCCTCATTGAGAGGCCTAATATGGGTAAAAGAATGCCACATGCACAAGAAAATCTCCATCCTCTTGTCTGACAGAGCGCCCTCCAATATCGAATTCCACGTGCCATCCCAACAATACGGAGTTAGGGCTTTTCACTTCTAAGTTAGGTTGGTCAAGAAAATGTGCTCTGTTTTCTTTGGTATTCAAAATTTTGTGAATAGTAAGATTAGCTAATGTTTGCTCTGCTGAAAGATGTTCTCTTTGTATATTGAAGAATCATGTGATCAAAATAAATAAATAAAACGTTGCGTTCTAACTTTGGAAGAGTAAATTTCTCAGTATCCAATGGCGTTTTTATTTATTTGTTGATTTTAACAGTCAAAATGTGTCTGACGTGGATCATAGCATTGCTCAATGTTTCAATTCTTTGTTTTCACAGGTGAACTGGAAGAAGCCATGGCAGAGCTTGAAGAGACTAGACGAAAGCTGGTCAGTCTAAAAATGCAGAAAGATAGAGTATGTAAGCTAACCTCCCCAAACTCTGTTGCGGTGAATGGGTCCAGCTCACCAGACAAGCAACATATCGGATTAAAAGAGCTCAAAAACTCTGTTGAGGAAGCTAAGGTAATTTATTGTAATTCATATACTGGAGATGGTTTAATTGTCAAGATAATTTATTTGTTCGTTGATTCACGCCATTTTTCTACACGATTCCTGTGCTAAAGGCGCATCATTTTTACATTAAAAACATTGAAACAGCATTTCTACACAACTTAAAAAAAATTGTCAAAACCTGCCTTTTCTGTCATGATATAGCTAGTAGAACCTTTTTTATCCCAATTTAGGACATTTGTGTATAAAAAACCGAAGGTCACATGCTCTAGTTGGGTGAATAGATGGTCATACTCTCCTATAATCGACGTATTGTCCCAAGGAGAGATCGAGTCAAGAAAACTCAGATGAAAACCAACGAGTGCTTAAACATTCATTCCAGGAAATATGTCCAGTCTCGGATAGAGTGTAGAGACGAGAAAACAAAAGGAAAAGAAAGGATAGAATGGGAAGAACTCCCGAAAGAGACGCTCCCCTCTGGTCGCGGCCCTGTCCCGCTTCCAGCCGTCAGTTGCTGTTGCAACTGCCCTGCTACAACTCCGAAAATGCCGACGCCCCGGAGTTTCCCATTTGCAGCAATTTAAGCTGCATTGGCACGTGAGAGGCCCCCTTCGCACGTGCTCTTCATGCCAGCGTTCTTCTTTTCTTTCTTTGATATTTCTTGGAGAAGAAACGACTTGTATATCAGCATTTCTACACAACTTAAAAAAAAATTGTCAAAACCCGCCTTTTCTGTCATGATATAGCTAGTAGAACCTTTTTTATCCCAATTTAGGACATTTGTGTATAAAAAACCCAAGGGTGATTTCTTTAACAAAATGATTGCTAATATCATCATCCTGCTTCGAAAAGCTGTTTCTGGGGACGTAGATTGCAAATATAAACCATCTAATCAGAGAGGGATTAGGGTATGAGCAATGCAATGGCACAACATTGTCCAGTAGATAAGAGAGAATGTGGTTTATTGTCAGCTTTCAGCAGATGTTGGAGGGGAGCAGTCGTGGAGCTTCTTGCTCCCTTTGGTTTCTTCTCCAGCTGTTCAAACCCTACTGCCAGAAGAGAGAGAGAGAAGGATTCAACCAGAAAAATGACTTACTTTGGTTCAACATGATTACCCAGTACTTATACTGGGTTTACACTGATTGGGTCTTGCGGACCTGATACGATGGATCTGATATCCCGATCCCATAAGGGTAATTATACAATAACAAGAAGTATAGGGTTTTAGAGAAGAGAATGAGTATAAAGAAAAAGAAAGTGGCTGTCTGCTGCGACTTATATTATAGGTTGCAGACATTGGAGCATCAGCTCATTTTTTTATTAGATCATCGGGTTTAGACATTATTCAGGTGACCTTACTTCTTTGAAAAATGGAACAATATTTTCATTATTAATGCGTTATAATCCATTCCTAGAATCAATGGTTCTTCAGTATTATTTACTCCTCGAACTTTGAGCTGAAATCCTTAGATACTAGCCGCTGCTAGACTTTCGGAGCTTCAGGAAGCCCAGGAGAATAATGCATGTATGCTAAAGCTTCTCGAGTCTTTGAAGGTATGTTTTTTCTTGTCTTGGTTTTTGTTCACGCAACCTGGTCTTCATCTCACTATCTAACATCTCCAAATTTTATTTTTCAGGAGCAGTTGAAAGGTGATAAGTATATTACTCATTCTAGACCCTACATGTCGTTGAATGAAAAACTACAGCTTTTGAATACCGAAATAGAAAGGTATAGAGGATTGGTAGAAACACTGCAGGTAACTAATTTTTCAGATTTTTTTCTTAGCGCTCTTTATCTTGTTGTCGTCTCTAACGCTTGCCTTCAGGCAGACCGAGTTCATATTTTGAGGAGAGAGAAAGAGCTTAGCATCAAAGCAGATTCAGCTGATGCGATTAGAAGTGGTGTAGTTGCGAATCATCTGAAGGTCGAACAGCTGGAGCTTCAACTGAACAAATGCGTCTTGGAGAGGAACGAAATTGAGATCAAGCTCGAAGATGCTTTGCAGGATTCAGGTAAATCTTTTTCGCTCAAACTGTAATCAGAGTTAGTTTGACTGGGAAGTTTTGTTCCTCGCGTTCCTTGGGGGTATTATTATCATTTTTTAATTATTTTCAGTTTCTTAGGGAGGAAAGATTTTAAAGATGAAATAGATGTAATGGCCTCTGCTTTGACTCGGGAGATAGAAATGATGGAGTCACAGTTGAAGCGATGCATGGAGGCAGCCTGTGAAGCTGTTTCACTGAGAGAGAAAGCCTCTTCTTTGGAAGCCCTGCTGAAGGAGAAGGTTATAAAATTTGAATCTCTTTTTAGCATGTAAATTGTTAATTTTTTCACTCGCAAACTTACCCAAACACATGCCCCTGTGATAAGAAGATACTTCTGTAGAAAAGTGTGTAATAGAGATTATTTAGGATAGAAGAAAAGTTATTGAGATGTTTTCTAATCACTGAAGAACTCTCCTGTCGTTAAAGTTGTATTAGATCGTAATGTTTGTGGCGTTAACTCTTCATTGATTTGATTTTGAGATTTGTTTCGGCTTGGTCTTCTTTGGTTAGGCCGTGGAACTTCCATCGCTGTCAGAGAAATGTGAGAAACAAATGCTCGAGGTAGAATCTCTAAGAAAAAAGGTAGATCCGCATCCTCTATTTCTGTAATCTCAAATTAGTAAGTTTTTAAAAGAAGGAAAATTCTGTGTAGATTGAGAAGCTAGAAAACGAAAAGGAGGAGCTCCAAATTGTTCTCGACATGTATGATCAAGAGCCCTGCGAAAGCCGGTATGTGTGCCGGTCTATTTTTCACTCATCTTTGCTGGAGGCCTTGCGTGCGAAGATATTTATTTATGATCAACCATTATCTTTTAAGATGTTATTTTTTAATCGGCAACTATTTTCTTAGGCTTTTTTCCGATATTTCTGCGGATTCAAATGATGACATCTTGGGAACTAGGGCTTGCGATCCCCACAGATGAGGACTAGAGGGAGATGAGATCTCATCATTTGTTTTCGCTGAGATGATGATAATGACAAGTTCATCATCTTCATCATCAGATGTTTGCATATTGATGAACGGTGACAATGACAACTCATCACTTTCCATAAAAAAAGTCCTTCAAGAAGATGAGGGGTAATGAAGAGTTATCATCATCCCAGTCATCTGTATGTGGCTACGTTGCTGACAAAGATGTCGATTTTGTCCTCGTCATTCTGGCTGCGGGTGAAGATGATGACAAGTTGTGCTTAATCCCCAAAAACAACTAGGAAATTGTAACCTCCAAATTCATACTTTTCATTTAATTGTCATCAATTGTTATTTGACTCCGATTTAGTATTTGTTCTGCAGAAAAATTACGGAAATAGAAGAATCAGAACGCCGTGCCCTTATGTTAGCTGAGACATTGAAGAGTGCTTTGGATGAGCATAGCCTTGAATTGAGGGTTAAAGCTGCACGTGAAGCAGAATCGGCCTGTCAAAAAAGACTGAGTACTGCTGAAGTTGAACTATCCGAGTTGAAAGCAAAGTTAGATTCCTCAGAGAGGTTGTTGCCCATTTACATTTTTCTAGTTTTCATCATCTGGGATTATTTTGCTCAATTTATGTGATTTTGGTGGATTTTTGGGTACAATTGGGGAAAGCTATTTGACTGGCCCATCATTTTTCTGGCAGACTAAATATTCATCATTGTTTGCATGAACATTTGTTTTCTTTTCAGAGAGTTATTGGAGCTTCAAGAGGCGATTAAAGTGAAAGATGCCGATGCAGATGCCTACATATCGGAAATTGAGGTGCTTACAACTTCAAATTTTTTTATTTAAGAGATTACAGAGAAAACAGTCGAATTTTTATCATGTCGGAGACTGATGCAGAATATAGGGCAAGCCTTTGAAGATATGCAGACACAAAACCAGCATCTTCAGCAGCAGGTTGTGGATCGTGATGATTATAATATCAAGGTATTCATATCCATGTCTTCTGCATATGGCAAAGCATCCACAGTACAACCCTCTAAAAGGGGTTTTGGTACTTAGTACATATAAAAGAGATCAATCCCTCTACTTTCAGTCGATTTTGTTGTTTCTCTTCCTCATTGAATTCTTTTACTTCTAGGTTTTTCTTCCCTACCTCAACAGTTCTTTTCCGATTCTATGAGTTTACTTCAATGCGGATTTTTATCTCTCTCAGCTAGTTTCCGAGAGCGTGAAGATGAGGCAGATGCATAGTTCTCTGCTTTCCGAGAAGCAGGCCATTGCAAGACAAATTCAGCAAGTCACTTCTTCCATTGATTTTCTCAAAACAAAGATCTCTCGAGGAGAGGAACAGGTTTTTTGCTTCCTTATTCATCTTTCTGCAAACATGGTAAAAAGAAATCTGATCATAACATCTTAACCTGCCCCTCCAGATGAAGTCTCTCTTAGCCCAGGCCGAGAAGGTCTCGGTGGAGAATAGGCATCTGGCCTTAGCCACAGAAAAAAGCAGGATTCAACTGGCCGAGACCGAAAGCGACCTCAAGTGTCTCAAGTCAACCCTTGAATCAGCTGAGAAGGAGTTCGAGCTTAACCAGCTCAAGACCACGAAACTCCGGTCCGACTTGGAGGAGGAGAGGTAAGCAGCCCTGAATTCTACTACTTTATGCGTATTCCTTCATTGACACTGCAAACTTCCTAGCATCTTGTTTTATTTTTATTCTTTTATTTCCTCTGTGGGCGCTTCTATTTTCCTTTTTTTTTTTTCTTTTATTCTTTCTTTTGTTTCTTTTTTCTTCTTTTATTCCTTTGGTGTCACTTTATCTTTTATAAGCTTTCATTTTTTCTTGTATTTGTTTTCTTTTTCTTTTAGTTGTTTTTCCGGCTTTTATTTTTCTTTTTTTACAAATATTTTTTGGTATCTCCTTTATTTTATTACTCTTGAAGGCATTAATTTAAGCTGGTTTACATGTACAGGAGCAAAGGGAGGAGACTAAAGGAGGAGCTTGAGCGGGTGGTGGCGCTTCTGGAAAAGATGTGTCCAGAGAACGAGGCGGCGGCCATCCAGAAGCTCCAAGATGAGATCAAGGAGTGTAAGGCCATTCTCAAGTGTGGGGTCTGCTTCGACCGCCCCAAGCAGGTATAATAAATAAATAAATAAAAGTCTATATTTATTAGTTTCGGAAAAAATTTTTATGTGTGACTAAATTCTAGGTGGTCATCACCAAATGCTTCCATCTCTTCTGCTCTAACTGCATCCAGAGGAACCTGGAGATCCGCCACCGCAAGTGCCCAGCTTGCGGTACGCCGTTCGGCCAGAACGACGTCAAGGAAGTAAATATATAGTCGTCGTCTTCTTTCTTGGTTTCATCATTCTTCTCAAGGCCCTTCTCTTTGCAATAACATTTATGTTGAATGAGTCCCATGATGTCATCAATACAATCCTCATTATCAATGTCATGTTGGAAGTTAGGGATTTGGGTTCGAATTTCATGCTTATAAAGAGAGAAAGGATGTTAGATTATCATCACCATCATCACAACCATCATCATCATCAGTGTCACATTCATTGCGAATGTTGGATGCCTTGTGCAAATCAAGGAGAAAGATGTTTTGATAATCATCATCTTGGTCCCTGTCATCAAGGGGAATTGGGATTTGGGTAACAAGCTTAAGCTAATAAACGAGATCTAGCAGTTTCTTATCATGCATCTTCACTATAAGCATCAAACTCAAATCATAAACATCATCATCTTCATCAGTGTCATTGTCACCAAGGCCCATAGGGGTTTGGGTTCGAAATTCAAACATAAGAAAAGAGCAAGTTTCGACAAAGCCAAGGATGAGTTGCCAAGGGGGTGATGCTTCCCTCTGTTGTTGCTGCTGCTGCTGTCATATATTGTTATCAGAGGTGTCTTCAAAGGCCGGTGGATGAATCAAATCACCATTTCTGGAGCTGCCGGTGGAGCAGCCATCAGGGCTAAGTTCTTCCTCTTCTTCCTGCTTCTTCATCAATTGTTCGGGTTTCTTGATGTTCAGGAATCGCCCGCTGGTTCCGCGGACCCTCTTCATTGCATGAAGATGCCTTGATTCATGAAGATATGGCTGCAGCCAATCCAAGATTCATAGATAAGTTCATGCGATTAAATTATTGCATCAAGTACGGCTTCAAATACTCAAGCCGGGTTGATCATCGATCTCGGGTGATCTTCCCTCTTTTCTTTTTTTAAAAATTGCTAAAGACAAAAACATCAGCAAACTAGAATACCATTCTGCAGCTCGTGTTCAGTGGGTGGTTGGCTGAACTGACCCGTGGGACGAACAACCTACTGAGGGTTTGGTTGACGAACAACTGGTTGGCTTTTGGTATGGTTGACTATGGGTTGGGTTGACCGGCTGACCTAACCAGACCATCCAACCCAGCTCAGGTAGTGCAGAACATTACATGCAACTTATTTTCACTCGTACCATTGATAACATAACTCAAACTCGGAAGACTATTTTGCTTTCTTTTTCATGATCATAATTGGAAAAACTGACTCTTGTGTCTTTGGAAAACAAAAGCATGCCGATTCTGATGGATAGTTCCACCTTTTTCTTCACAAGTATGATGAAAAACCACACTGCTTGGGTTTTATTCGGAATAAATCACTGGTTCAGGTGGATAATTCGATTTTCCTCATAGCATTGATGAGAAAACCCACATCTAGAAAAAACATGTGGATTGAGATAAGATAATTCAACCTTTTTTTCAATATCATGGCTGAAGGAGAAAACATCATGGCTGCAAAATCCCTATCGATTGGATTTTTTCCAAAAAAGAATATGAATGCAGATGGACATTTGCACTTCTTTTCATCTTAATCATAAAGTAAAAACGCCAGAGTTTGGAAAAACAATGCAGAGTCAGATGAATAATTCCATCTTTTAATTACCTAGATCAAAATAACCCAGCCGCGTCCATCCCTTCGAAAAAAACATGATGAAAAATTTAAACCCCTTGGTTTTTTCTCCAAAGATATTAAAACTCATATCCTGGTGAATAGTTCCATTATTCTGAGTTAGAATCGTGATTTAAAAAACTCCATTTAGACTTTACGCAATAAAGTTATATTTCATAAAGGAACTGAAACACAGTGGAGGTATCTGTACCTTCCGTCCTTTGACGAGTTTATTCTCAGCCTCCATCTTAGCCCGTGATTGCCGTCGTCGGAGTATAGCATGGTACTGCTTGGCATTGACATAGATCGGGCCATCCTCTGCGACTACAATCGGAAGCGGCACTCTGGAAGGGCCTGAGGCTCCTTGAGGTTGCAACTGTTCAAGAAAAAAATCAATTTTTTTTCAAATCAATGGATTGATGTAGGGTTTGTCGCAACCCGTCGACATTATCATGTGACATTGACGACAACAATAACCGACGGTTGATGAATAGCTGATGGACATCATGAAGGTGTCAACATCCTTGCCACCTTAATAAGAAAGTTTCAAAACATCTAGTTTCCATATCATCAAAAATGTCAACATCCATGTCAATTCGGCCCGTAAGTGTTATCAGCCTTGAAAATTATGATGGCATTGACGACAAGGTCGTTGACGATAACAGTTACATTAATGAGGGTCAACTGTCAGAGATATCCTCTAAACATCAACTGTCAATGGAACCTCATAACCTTTATTGACAATATTGTCCTCAAACCACATGGAGATGTATTGATGTTGACTGGATGTATTAATGGGAGATGGTGAATGGATTGATGGTGAATGTATGGACAATAGATGGATAAGTGATTGATGCATGTAAGGCAACATTTCACAAATATGTGGAGAGAAAATGTTACAGGATTTTTTTTTGGTGTTAAAGTTGTTAGAACTATATTTTTTATCAGACATTGACCTGGGAGAACAAATTTTTTTTTTTTTAAAATACTAGGAGAACAATTATGGGTGCTCATAAGAAGCAACTAACCATAGGGGGCAGGCTGCTGCCGGGCAAGACGATTGCAGAATATGAATCCACAAAAGTGTACGGAACATAAGTCTACAGAGGAAGCAGGCATGTAAAACATTCAGAGAATCAAATTTAGAAGGAGAAATCAGTCAGTACAAGGGATCAGACCGAGTCAACTTTCCCAAGAGGGTGAAAGAATTCAGGCACTCCCATGAAAAGTTCTGATTTTTCCAGGTCCTCAGCTTTGCCACTAACATAACCATCTCCCACTGTTTGAATGAATAGATATGCATGATCAGATAGTGGAATTGTGAAATCAATAAAAATGGGCAAGAAATTTATCCTAAAAAGGGCATGAAATTGATATGCATGATTAGAATTTCACACTAAAAATGAGCGGTGGAATGAGATCAAGTTCAAAGGATATTAGCTTGGTAATAAGGATGGAGCATAAGCTGATTATATATAACATACCTGTAGATGGGGGAAAACAATGGGCATGAAATTTATCCTTTCCTAACATCATGTCCCCTATGATTTCACTTAGTACAGTATATACCCAATTAAAGGGAATCTCAAGTTTACAATCCTAAAGAAAAATACTAGAGAGAGAAAGGGAAAAGAGAGACAGAGAGATTTAAAAACCCGGCCTATTGGAAGTTTGAAAAACACATCACTAAAAAATTATTCAGGGGAATAAAGTTTGAGTGATGAGTTATTGCAAACTTACAAGACTGAAATTTCAGAAGATTTAAGAAGAGTAGTCTTGAACTAATCGAAAGCATCATACAGTACATGTAGAAGATGGATATACCTTTAGATGGGACAGATACACTAATAGATGAACAAACGAAATCAAGTTTCCCATGCCATAAATGAAGCTGGGTAAGATGCACAAGAATTCAGCCGCATCCCCAAAATTGAAACTCTCGCATCCCAGGAATGTACCTTATTGAATGCGAAAAACAAGGACAAAATCTACAACTCGGGAGAAAAAACATTGCAAAAAATTTCAAATTCCAAGATCAACTTCGAGCGTCGAGATCAACCCTGAGAAGGCCACGCCGGGAAAAATTCAGCGGAATCTTCCGGTGAAAGAAAATCGAAGTTTGGGCATGAACATACGATCTACAAAAAGTCAAAACACAAGAAGAGAACTTCACCAGGACCCATTGATATGAAATTCGATCGCTTCAACGGGTTATTATCTCCAATTTCTTAGAATTGCGGTCTCTGTTCTTCTCCTCCGCCGACCGCCGCCGCCATCTCAGTCTTTCTCGCGTTTTCTTTCGTTTTCAGGTGCCATTAGACCTGTACAACTCATTTTTCCTAGTTAAAAATCTCCTTCCCCACAATATATTAAATATTCAATAACAAATAATTCTCACTCAATACTATCTTACTAAATTACAACATGTACACCTGTTGCCTTTATGTTTTTACCGCCCACAAACTAAATTACAACGTGTTTTCTTTATGTTTTTACCGTGTGTAAACTGGGATATTTATGCTCACGCCACGCCCACAAACTCTTTCAAAAACTAGACTTTGTGGGTTTCCATTTTTACGAAAGTCAACCACTTCAAAACAGAAAACTTCAGCCTTTTTTGACTTCGTTTTATCTTTATTTATTTACTTCTTTATTGACTTCGTAACGTTTCATCTTTTGCTCCTATGTTTTCACGCATAAGTATAGTTACGGACTGTCCGGGACGTGGATGATGGACGGGAGGGACGAAGATGGTCCCGTCCGATGTCCGGAATCAGTGCCGGGACGCGAGCGGGATGGTTTTTTTCCTCCTAGACCTCCGGACGGGATGATTTTTTTGTCCGAGTGGGCAAAGCCGCCCCGTCCTTTCGTCTCGGGACGAATTTCCATCCTGGTTTTCGTCCAACCTCGTGGACGGGATGATTTTTTCGTCCTGGGATGAAAGAACCATCCGTCCGCGTCCCTGCTCTCCCCTCTGTCTCAGTCATCCTTGCATTGTCTCTCGTTTTAAGGCATAAGATCGGTGGATCTCTCTTTCTGTAATTAACACTTTAAATCATATATAAAAGTGGTTATGTTGATGGTCAATATAACCATCAACATGGTGTTTTCTACTATGAGTTTAACATTGACTAGTTAACATGACTGGGCCCGGACGGAACAAGACTGATCAGGTAGTTGTTAAACATTGGCACCGGAAAGGGATAGTCAAAGCCTGACAAGAGGGATAAGCAGAAAAATATGGATACTTATGCTCACTCCATGCCTACAAACTCTATAATACTTATCCTTAAAATATATAAAACCCCTCAAATAGGCAACCTAGCGTGTTGGATGGGATACCTCAGATAGGATGGAGCATATCACAGTTGGTGGCGAATGATAGTGCAACATCTAGCTTGTCATGTCTCGTGTCCCGTCATGTGTCCTTTTGCTTTGACAAAACCCGTCACAATTTTTCACACATCACAGGCCCTCATATCTTGTCCTTGTCCCCTTGTTGGATGGCATCTCAATCACAAGGGACGAAAGAAAATATCATCAAATAAAAATTATATAGGTGTATTATACTATAGGGTGAATTATTGCAATTCACAAAAACATGTTGACCAAAACAACTTTGGCGCTTTCGGTGTCCTCTCTTCCTGCCACAGCACAGCCTCTTCCGAGTATTATTCCCATAGTGTGTCTTTCTATGGGACTGTCTTGCTCTCTTCAGTCATCTGTCTCCCACTGTCACTCAGAAACTCTAGCTGTGGGTAACTCTGTTCGAGAATTCTCACTCTTACTTTCTTCTTTCTGTCATTCTCTGGCTCTCTCTCACACTCTAGAATACTCTCTCTTCCTCCCTTTCACTTGGTTCCTCTCTCTCTCTCTCTTGTAGTCTCTCTCCCTTCTCTCTCATTCTCTCTCTCTCTCTTGTAGTCTCTCCCCTTCTCTTTCATTCTCTCGCTCTCCCTCTCTCTCTCTCTCTTGTAGTGTCTTTCCCTTCTCTCTCTTTCTCTTTCTCTCTCTCTCTCTCTTGTAGTCTCTCTCCCTTCTCTCTCTCTCTCTTGTAGCCTCTCTCCCTTCTCTCTCTCTCTCTCTTGTAGTCTCTCTCCCTTCTCTCTCTCTCTCTCTTGTAGCCTCTCTCCCTTCTCTCTCTCTCTCTCTCTCTCTCTTGTAGCCTCTCTCCCTTCTCTCTCTCTCTCTCTCTCTCTCTCTCTCTCTTGTCTCCTCTCTCCCCTCTCTCTCTCTCTCTTGTCGCCTCTCTCCCTTCTCTCTCTCTCTCTCTTGTAGCCTCTCTCCCCTCTCTCTCTCTCTCTTGTAGCCTCTCTCCCTTCTCTCTCTCTCTCTCTCTCTCTCTCTTTTTCTCTCGGCTCTCTCTAACTCTCTCTCAGTCTGTCTCCGATCTATCATTCTCTCTCTTTCTCTCTTTTTCTCTTTCTCTATCTCTCTATTTCTCTATTTCTCTCACTGACTCTCTCTTAATCTCTCCCATCTCATGGTATCTCTCTGACTCTATCTGTTCCAATCTCTCCCCGACTTTCAATCTCTCCCCGACTTTCAATCTCTCCCCCTTCCTCTCTTGGTATCTCTCTGACTCTCTATCTAGTTCATCTCTCTCTCTCTCTTGGTCTCTCGATGGGACTGTGACTCTCCCTCTCTCTTGGTCTCCTTCCCTCCATCTCTCTCTCAGTCTTTTTCCAAATATATCTCTTGCTCTATCTTTCTTTCTCTCGATCTCCCTCCTTTGGTCTCTCTCTCTTTCTTTCCATATCTTTCGTTCTCTCTCCCTCCTCTCTCTCTCTCTCTTTCCCTCCCTCCATCCCTATCTCTCCCAATGTCCACATCGCCATTAACTGTATTTTGTCTCTCTGCCCCCCTCTCTCTAGTTCACAATGCCATTGCAGGTTTTACTACTTTAGATGCCAAATTATAAAGTTGGTCGCTGACTTGCCACTATAGCGCGGTCAGCGGGAGATGAAACTAGGAGCAAAATTTGTGATTCACGAATGATGTGAGATCAAATATTTTTAATTGTCAAAGTTTTCAAGACATTTTAAGTATTAAATATAAGTTGTAATTATTTTTAGAGGTGTCTAAACTGTCACAATCATTCATTTAATGACTAACAATAGTTTTTTTATGAGTTGTTGTGTCAATTTTATCCATAATACTCTATAATGTCTATGAAATCATGGGGCAGGGGGGTTGTTGATGAGGAGTGTATTTGATTCATGTGTCAAAGATTAGTGTGAGGTGACCAGTCACACTTTAACGGGGTTGATCGAGGTCTAGGTATCATAGTTTAGCTGATGAGTATGGGGGGTATAGTGCACAAATGGGACATTTTTTGTCAATGGATGAAAAAAAATGTCTCGTCTGGGGCACGAGGCGGTGGATGGAATGGGACAGACGGGACGATGCAAAGTTAAATTCATAAGGAGATTGTTTTTGGTATATTATTATTTGGTAATTTATAAACGTTGGAAGGACATCAGTAGAGGGTTCATATTACTCTGCTTGATTCATTGGCCTCACTATGTGTTGTCTGAATAGACTCCAATAACATCAAGGTTCAATTATCAAGAGAAGATGCTGATTAGGTAATGAATGAAGTAGTTGTGGTAATTTGTATAATATGATACTATGTCTAGCTGTTAGGCCCCTAACTAGGCGACATTCACTGCCCAAAGGCCTGCGTGCTTATTGGGAGGGAGTGTCCGCATTGTTGACTCATGACATTAAAGGACTGAGTCATTACGGGTAGCGATGCCCGAAACCTGGTCTTTTAGGCCATCGCCCCTATATGTGGTGATACACTACAGACGGTGCGCGTGCCCATCCACGCCCCTGGCGGGACGGATCGGGTGAGGTCCGCGCGTGCTGGGTGCGCTGGCCAACAGGTGAGTGAGCGTGCGCGCGCCAAGTGCCACGCGCGGGCGCCAACGCTATGCGCAAGCACCAAGCGTTGCGCGGGAGCGGGAAGCGCTGCACGCGAGCGTGGGACGTGCAGGCCGGGCAGCATGCCGCGAGTGCAGTGCGTGGAGTTGTGCGGGGTGCCGCGACGCGGCTGCACGGGCAGCGCGCGCATTGTGTGTGCGGGGCGCGGGTCAGGAGACATCCCACCAGGAGACTATGGCATGTGGCGCACTGAGAGCGCCGAGGCAGCACAGAGGGCGCAAAGCGCTCCTACGGGTAGTGCCGGGCGCGCCGCGCCCAGCTTGGGGCGTCGAATGCGGCGGTGTCACGCAGACTACGCGCGAAGGTGTTGACACGGGTGCTAGTGGCGTGTGTAATCGTCAAGGCAGGGGTGGTGTGTGTGATCGCCACGCCTGCGGGCGCACGGCGCTCAGCCCGGGGCACTTGTGTAGCGATAGAGCGGGCGCACACGTGCGGAGCGCCAGCCTCGAGGCGATGTGGCAACACTACCCTGGCGCAAGGCACCTCGTTTCGTTCGTTGTATAACCCCGTGTCTTCCCCCATGTAATTGTCCCAACAACGATGTACTCTTTTATGATATCAATGCAATGACCCTATTCCCTGATGGGGCCGCGTCCCCACCATCTCCTCTAACCCATTCTATGTGATCTTAAGAATTTGCAAAGACTTCCGCTGCAAGAGATCAAAGCTGCTAAGTGTTTTTCTCCGAGCAGTGAGGCCGACACACGCCAGATTCGAGCAAGAGACCTAGCTCGGGATTTGACCGTGTGACACTAGCCCATAAGACTATGTTTTGTGAAGATGATTATTGGTGTAATTCATATAATTCTTTGGTATTTAATAAGATATATGGATGCGTCTCTTGTTCTATCCAGAGATGCTCTAAATTATTTTTTTTTTACCTTGTTGAATAGGGGTTACAAAGGATATTCATAAAAATGCATCTAAGATAAAGTATTTCTCTGTGATGATGATAGAGATAATTTTTTTCGTATAACTACTTAATGCAAAGGAAATAACATCATATTCATAAGGCTATTTTGACTATTTATTCATAAGGTTATTTAAGGATCATGATTTGAGAGAGTGGATGAGAAAGAGCGTTGTAGAGTCTCTACTGAAGAGAGAGAGAGAGAGAGAGAGAGAGAGAGAGAGAGAGAGAGAGAGAGAGAGAGAGAGAGAGAGAGAGAGAGAGAGAGAGAGAGAGAGAGAGAGAGAGAGAGAGAGAGAGAGAGAGAGAGAGAGAGAGAGAGAGAGAGAGAGAGAGAGACACACACACACACACACACAAAGATGAAGGGACATAGAGAAAGAGAAAAAGAGGGACGTAGAAAATGACATTTGTGGATGAAGTGATAGATGCAGGGGAAAAGAGAAACAAAAGAGCAAGAGACAAGGAGAGATGGAGAGATGGATAGTCAAGGTGAGAGAGGAAAAAAAATAAGTGGATGAGAAAGAGAGTTACAGATTGAGGAATGCAGAGAGAGGGCTGTAGAGAGAGACAGAGATGCAGGGAGAAAGAGAGAAAGAGATATAGATAGACGTAGAAAATGGCATTTGCAGATGAGTGAGAGATGTAGAGAGGAGGAGAGAAAGAGAAATAGAGAATAAGAGAGAAAGAGAGTTAGAGAGATATGTAGGCAAGGAGAGAGAGAGAGAGAGATGCAGGGAAAGAGAAAAAGAAATATAGAGTGAGAGATAGCCAAAAAGATTTAGAGTTATATAGAATGAGACAGAGTATCAGATATATATACTCATATATACATGAAAGAGAGAGAAAGATATACAGGAAGAGGGAGAGAGAGTTTCATACATATATATATATATATATATATATATATATATATCTACAAACCTATATATTCATATTTATATAGAATGAAAGAAAACAGCAGAGATACAAAGGGGAAGAGAACACAAACGGGTACAGTGTGTGAATGAGATAAAGAGCAAAGAATGAAGAGACAGAGAGACAAAAAGAGACAGAGTGAGATACATGCAGAGAAATATGTGGGGAGAGAAAGATGCATAAGGGCAAAAAGATGGAGACAGAGAGACGTCCAAAGAATGATATGTTTAGAGAAAGATCTATGGAGGGCTAGGGAGATTTGCAGTGGGTGAGAGAGTAAGCTATCCAGGGAGGTAGAGAGATATGTAGGAAAAGAAAGAGAGATGTAGAGAGGTATATGCAGGGAGAGATAACACGGCACAGAAAATCAGAGATATCTGATTAAAGAGAGATGTTGAGGGAGATACATAGGGTTAAAGAGCACTGCAGAAAGCAAGAGAGACAGGCCATAAGAGAGAGAGTGTGATGAAGAAATAAAAAGAGGCATGCCATAAGAGAGATGGAGATAGAGACACATGCAAATAGAGGTATATATGCACGACGAGCAAGTTATACAGAGTGAGAGTGATGTCGGACGTCATCGATGATGTCGTCCGACGGGTATCAAGACGATGCTCTGATACCGAGGTGATGTTGGACGTTGTCATGGGCATCGTCCGACTGTAATTCCCTGACGGGAATGTAACTATGTGAGCGCAAATGACCTAGGTGGAGTGTATGTGCAGGTCCGACTTGTGGGAATTTGCCGAGTTCTGAGCTCCAGGGTGGGCAACCGATGAGAGCGACAGTGACGTTCTGACCCTCGTCGGAGCGACGACGGCGACTATGGCGCTGAACGTGATAATTCTGTAGGGACTCACACGTATCGGACGGGCTCAACCCTTGTCTAGGGAAACAAGCAATTTGTAATTTTATAAATAATATCTCTCACCTAAACTAACCCGAGCGTGGTGGAGTGCAGCCAAAAATCCACTGAAAGACGTAATTTAACTAGCAAGCAAGGGTGATGTCGAACGTCATCTAGGACGTCCTCCGATTGACACAAATATGATGGTTCGGTGCCGATAAAGGATGATGGTACTGAAAGTCGACGGTGTCGTCGTCCGACGATAAAATGCTAACGGGTCAATGTGACTACGATGCAATTAATGTCCTATGTGTTGTACGTGCAGGCTTCGACAGGAGGGAGGTGCCAAGCACCAAGTTTGGACGGGATGCCGGGTGACGGCAATGGTGGCCTCTTGAACCTCGTCGAAGCGACAAAGGTATCTACGACAAAACAGAATCTATTCGTAGGGCTCGCACGTAACAGACGGTCTCGTCTGTACTGGTAAGACACTCAAATGTTGTAATTTTCTCTCAAACCTCTCTCACCTACCTAGCCCGAGCGCGGTGGAGTCAAGACAAAAGTCGACTACAAGAGGTAATTGAACGAGTAATGGCAAAGGATGGCATACCTCGTCGGCGGGCTCGAGTGCAGGATTCGTTGATGGTTGGCGACGTTTGGAGCAGGTGTGACAGAGAGGCGCCGGAGAGCGGCGATGGCTCAACGAGCAATGATGATGCTGGAGCTCTATGTAAAGGTCGGAGGAAGAGAGTGTGGGGGAGCCACAAAGAGTCGGCTCAAGCATTGGCTTCCCGAGCGTTCTCGTAAGGCGAGCAGCGCAAATAGGATCACACAGCGGGGCTGCGAGCAGCAGCATTCAGTGTTCCGGCATGGTGCAAGTTGACCCACGGTCGGTCAATTGAAGCAAGGATAGATACCGGGCGCCAATGAAAGTCGCGGCGCCAAAAGACACCGATCAAGCACTTGAGGCGCGCGACGGTCAGCCGTCTTGGAAGCTTGTAGGTGGCACACATCAGGCTCAAGGAGGATTATTGTTCACTAAACTCATGCAACGCCATAATTTCTTGCTCGATCGCTAGACCATCAGTCGTCGGCGGCAGATTGTGCCCAAGCGCATAGCAATGCCCAAGAATCTCGTAGCTGGTACAGGGAGTGATCAAGCTGATCAGTGATGGTGGAGCTGATCTCACTTCGCCAGGCGTTCCTGTTCGATCGGCGGGCCACCAGTCAACGACGGTGGATTTCTGGTCCCCTAGTGCATGTCAATGATCGTGAACCCTGAAGGTTGGCAAGGAGGATTCAATCGGATCGGTGACAGTGGGGGAGGCTGATTTCACGTCGCCTGATACGCAGGGAGGCTGGAATCTCAATCCACGACTAATATACTTGTTGGACCAGAAAATTCCTTATACTCTGCCAGGGTGGAAGGGGGGGAATCACTCGGAGTGGGCGTCGGCTATGGAAAGAGGGGATGGTGGATTTGATTCTACAAGAGAGGAAGATAAGGTTCCTCCTCGCCTGCCCAACTCCCTCCCTGTCTTCTCCATTGCACTCTCTTCTTCCTTCCCCTGTTGTCTTCTATTGAGCGAGGAAGGGAGACCAAGATGAGCAAATAACAAAATCCTTCTTTTCTTCTTCCTGGTCTGTCAAATTAGGGTGCCACCTCTTCCCTTATAAAGGGGGGAGGTCAAAATGGGCCCCTAATTTGGGTCAACAAAAGGGAAAGAAAGGGGGTCCATTAATTCGACCCCCTCATTACAAGGTAAAAGGGGAAATTAAAAATAAAAGAAAGAAGAGAAACAAGGGAGAAGGGAATAATGGAGGGGATACAAAAATGATTAAGGATCCCCTCCCCGTGATGATGACGAAGGAAGTACCAGACGTGTCGCGAACATGACGAAAACACAACAGGCGACAGGGAGACGGGAAAACAAAAAAAACACGAGGAAGAATGACGGAAATGAAAACATGATAATCGAGCATTTATCACCCGATCTTTGACGACAGTGGCAGGCGCAGAGGACGTCGTCGACGATCCTTGATGGCGTGCGCCATCAAAGGGGAACGACGTACCACGTTGGTGGCTGCATTCATAGTCGGTGTCTTCGTTGGTACGCAGGTCGGTGGGAGCATGTAGGTGGAGGCATACAGTCGATGCAGGAGCGTGATACCAGAAGTGGGAGACCGAGGAGAATATAGGAGCAAAGGCAAAACTCTACAAGTTAGCGGTCGAGGCTCAATGGCGCATTTTTTTCGGAGGATATCTGAAGCCAGAGCAAATCAGATAATGTTCGTCACAGCGAGAGCACAGGCGACGGTGATGCAACAATTGCCTTAGGCAGTGGCAGTGGCGCTTGCAATGAGTGGCTCAGTACAAGGCCCGCACAGGACTCTAGAGTCGAGCTTGTCACTGGCAGTAGGGTGAGCATGCACGTCGTTGATGGATTACATCGACTTTGATAGATGAGGCTCTTACACAGCTATAACAGCGACACTCGGATGCAGAGCGCTGCAACACAGCTTGCAACAGCGTCGGCTGTGTCAGCGAGGCAACCAGCACTGTCGTGGGTGATTTATCACACTAGGGGACTGACCAACCAACAAGCAAGGGTCGACCAGATAGAATATAGTGCAACCAGTCGTTGAATTGTTCAGACGACTTGCTAACAGTTCATGCACTCAGTTGTGCAATGTCCGAGAATGTGGGACACGCTGGTGTTGTCCAAAACAAGGCCATCGGGCGTGCGAGTGCTGGGGAAGGAAGAGTCTGCTGATGCTATCGCAAGCCGAGAGATTGTCGGCTTGCGACACTTGGGCGCGGGTTTCAGTTCTCCGATCGGTTTAACTCGTGACCGGTAGCTCTCCGATCACAGAAAGCATAGAGAGGTGGACTTGCGGTAAGCTGTAACTAGGGCTCGTAGGCTGCCAAAAGTCTGTTGCCGGCGCTCGTGTTGCAAATGTTTGCCAATGGAGAATGAATCGTGCACCCGTAGAGTCAATCGGCGGGGCGAGAGGGGCCCGCTCGTTGCAGTCACGCATGCTCCATTCACACGCTAGGTCCAGCAAATGGAATCTGGCTACCACGTGAACCACGGCCGAGGTCAGCATCGCAGGTGTGTTGAATTGTCAGCGACAGCCTGTGGGACACAAGCTGGGTCGATCTGTGGGATGAATGCTAATGGTCATAGGGTACGAGAAAGTCGCCGCACAATCGACTTGTTGCATGAACGTGCAATTGACTTAGGCAGTGCCCAGGGAAGAAACGGACCGACGGTGCACAATGGATCCCAATGTAGCCTGCAATTTCTCCACTCTTCTCCTTCTCCTTTTCCCTCTCTTCTTCTCCTTCGTGGGTGAGATCTGAAAATGAGAAAGTAACTGCAACACAATTTCCAGATCTACATTAAATGATGCCCATCATGGCCTTATATAGGGCCATGATGGGCCCTTACAAGAGGGTCCATTGGCCAGAAGGGTCCAACTTGGAGGGTCTTTTAACACAAGGATCCTCCTTAGAACAACATTAAAAGAAAGAACGATTCAAACGACAAATAGAAGGCAAAGATGAAGATGAAAACGATTAAGGTGATGATAGACATGAAACGATAAGATGATGAAGAAGATGAAAACAGAAAAAATAAAGATGAAATCAAAACACGAGAAAAGATATGGACATGCTTTTCACCCAGGGTGCTTGAACTCGAGTGCCTTCATTTGCGCCTTAGAGTGTTAGTCGGGCGTGACGCGAGCTGGCTGGAGTCGATGAACACGATGATGATGGCTTCGAAGATGCGGTGACAATCTCGCACGGGCGCTCTCAATCAGGGAGAATCAGATAACCAACAAGATCGACGCTAACAAAAGATAACAGATAGTAGTAAAAGCTCAATGCCAATAAGAGGTAACATATACTCACCAAGAGCCTAGATTTGAGGGTAGAGGATTTTGGGTGAAAGACCACAGAAAATCAAGAGCTAAGAGAGAGGTTGATCATCCAGCAACTCAGGGGCAGTGATATTATGCATTTTTTCATACTTTAAATTGATCAAATTTACATGTTTATTTGCATTAAATCACTCATGTTTGCATGTTATCAAGCTTAAAATGATTAAATCTATTTTTAGAACGAATCAAAAAAGGAAGGCCTTTTTTCTCAATAAATGTGCACAGAGGTTGATGCCCAAAACGACAAAACTGCTTTTCCTTTTCTTTTTTTTTTTACTAAAGGCGGGCGATGCGCCCGTGACCTGCGCGTGTACATGTGGCGCACTCTTATCCTCCGTTGATGGAATACAAAACAAAAAATACATGGTGACGTGGCGTGCGCTGACGTGCCACCATGTCAGCCTCGAGAAAGAATACCATTTTTTGTTTTCTTCCTTTTGTCTTTTTGCCCTTTTATAGTTACACGTTATGACTCCGAAAAGCGCACGCACGGAAAATGAGAAGGCATGGAATGTCAAGTGATTTGACCGCTTAACAGAAACAGAAAATGAGGAAGCGCTATCGATGTTGATGAGGAGAGAGGAAGAAATCGAGGGCTAGGATTGGCTCAACTTCAAACGGCCATATCTTTTGATCTAGAACTTTGATTGAGTTGAAATAGAGGCCTGGATCACTATGAAATTCATCTTGAAATTGCTTCCTAATTGTGTGGGATGATTGAAAGATAGTTAGTTTTGAGATCCATCAAGTGTGTTCTTGGTGTCTTGGGTGTGTGGGAAGAAGCATTGGAGAAGAGGGAGAGCTCAATGACACTCGCAAATTGCCGTGATCTTGGCAGAACGTAAGGATCTAAGGTAAGTGTCTTCGCCTTACATTGTTTCTTTTCCCGACATCATAGTTAGCTTGATTAGGGTTTATCCTCATCTCTCACTCACATTTTACTTCTATATATCCTCGTAACTCATCTCTCTATTCTCTCCATCACACAGTTCCACATTCAATCACAGTTGTCGTTCACAAACTCGACCATCATCGTGTCCTTCACATTATCTAACTCAACCCCATACCGCTTCACATAATTCAGGTTCACTTACTTTTCTTTACTAAGTAAATTAACATATAACTTACATCCATTTAGTGGATTTTGCTAGCTCCCATACTCTACTCTTGCCTACATCTATTTTCGTGTTTATCATCATTATAATAATAAATTAATTCCTTAATCATAGTTCCCTGTGGAGACGACCCATACTCATCAGTAACTAAATATTCTTAAGTACGATCAAATATATATTTTTTGAATAATCTCAATTACCAACGACTAATTAAAACCCCAAAATTTGAGATTATCAGGCAGCGGGGGCCAAAATCTTTTCAAGATTATATGTGCATGAACCTTTTTTTTACATAGTCACTAGTAAGTAACCTATTTTATCGTTCCATATGTCGGACGGGACAATACTCTTGCCAATGGTATGCCTTATAGATGGGATGGGACATGGACAATAATCTCCAGGATGGGACAAATTTCAGATGAGATGAGGCGGATGGACCCCTTTTCCTAGATGATTGTCCCCCATAATGGGGGACTAGGATGATTGTCTCCCATAATGGGGGACTAGGCGTGCTAGTGATGAGGCTGGGGGACTGGTCACTTTCTAATGGGGATTGGTCACGCTATGACGAGGTCAGTTTGTCAAGTCATTGATGATGATGGTGGGGGTGTTGGAGGCAAGTTGAGGTGTCACAGATAGGTGGGATGTATTCTAATCACACTGTGATGGGAGGTTCTTGGATTGTCAAGCACAAGGGAGGTGGTGTCGGAGATGAGTGAGGGAGTGTTGAAGATGAGTCCATCTGTCAGAGACATGTGGGGTGTGTATTCATCATGTCGTGACATGGTTGGATTTTCCAAGTGATACGAATGAGGGTGGGGGTGTCAGAGATGTGGAAGGGGTTGAGAGACGAGTGCTGGTGGTCAAGGTTTGTTCTAATTAAATTATTATTATGCTTATTTTATATGAATGTTGTTTGAATATATTTTCTTCTTTTTGCATTTGTATTAGATAGTCTAGGATGGTTTTTCACTTCTGGTGACTTCCTTAAACCTTTCTTCAATTTTCAGGTATGTCTCGTACCAAATGTAGCGAGAAGGCAGAAACAATGAAGTATTTTGTATAGGTTGGAACAAGCATATGGGTTGCTTACTTTGTAGTGAGAAAAATGTTGACCTGATGTCTAATATGCTTAAGAGTTATCAAAACAGATCTACAAATATCTCCTGGAGGCATATGCAGTTCAACATTGTTAAAATTTATGATAACTTGAGGGGCATTCCTAGTGAGAAACACTTGATTGCTGACATGCAAAACTAGAGTATTACAGTGATGAAGACTCTAGAGAAAATGAAAGAGATTATAGTGTAGTCTGTTTGTCTTGTGGACTCACCATAGACCCTAATTGATAATGTGGGGTTTAAGATAATGCAGACCTATGCTGCTGAGATGACTATTGACCAACTAGGCTTGAATGTGATAAAGGCTGCAACATAGAAACTATAAGGGTTCATGAATGAAAGGCTAGTAAATTTTGTAGTTAATGTTCCCAAAGCGTCCATGATGTGGGACATGTTGACCACCGAGAATTCATGCTGTTTACTCGGCATTCCAGTTCATTGGATGAACACTCATTGGGAACTATGTGAGTGTGTACTTTCAACACGAGAGCTTTTTTGGAAGGAGGACGTCAAGAATATGAGCACCATTGTGTTCCAAACATTACATAATTTTGGGACGCAACCAAAGGTTGTTAACAACATAGCCCATCCCAATTTTGTAATATATATGTTTTTTATGAAACTTACCATTCCTCAATCTAGGTTGCTGCATAAAATGCTTCAAGCAACAGCTGAATGATAACACTACTTGAAAAAGATCTTAGGGAGGGGAATGATGATTTCATAGTGGATCAACATGTTCCATATATTTAACATCATTTTGAAGCTTCATTGAAGTCCTTGTGTGTAACAATGACTCTACCTCCCCCAAGGGTTGTAGATGACATTATGGTATAATGGAGATGATGTTGTGTATGACATTATGTAAGGCCCCAAAGTAGGCAGCATTTGCACACATAGACCTGCATGCTAAGTATGCAGAGTGCATGGGCACATATGCATGTGGGAAAACCCTGCACACTTGGACTCAGGATAAGAAGCCAAGTGCCCTGTGTGGACACCGCACACATCATGGGTGGTGACGTCTATCCCTGATCTTTAAAGCCAATGTCCACATGGTGTTCATGCTCATAGAGCACATGCAAGGTGGATGAGGGCAGGCCACACGGACCATCTAGGCTGTTCACACAAGCTGCCAATGCTTGTGTTGCGGTCAGCAAGTACTCTCCGCGTGGGAGTGGTGCCCTAACCCCTCGAGGGGCTGAGGCATGTGGACGCCACAGTGGGTAGCCATGGTGTAAGGAATGTCGAGAAGGTTGTGAGGCACTTGGTGTGTCTTGTAGATAATGTTGCAGTGCGTAGGCGCCTAGGCTTAGGGCGCCGAGCTTGGGGCTGCAAAAGTGGACCAAAGTAGTAGAGATATTGACCAACTAATAAAGATGGGTGGAGCATCAATGTTGGCCCAATAATAGTGGTTTTGCGGGTGGATGTCGTGACGTGTAGTACGATGAACCAGCAGAAGTGCTAATGGCCATATTCCATGGGCGTGCGGCACATGACCCAGGGCCACCATATAGCGGCGGTGCCCATAGGTGTAAGGGTAGGGCTGTGGGCCTCAAGATGATACTACACTACAACCCAATGATGTTGACTGCACATCCTCTCTTCATTTTTGTGTTGGCCTTGTGTCTTATGTGATGGGTATGAATAAAAGGTCTCGGTGTTCTATGATGGGCTTATCTTACCTCTTTCCTTAACCTCCAAGCGATCTCAATCATTCAAAAGAGACTTCCACTACCAAAGGAGGGTTCCTCAACATCCCTACCCAAGCACTAAGGCCGGCGCATGTTAACTTTGAGAACTGAACTTAGCTTTAGATCTGATCATGTGACACATTGACATAGATAATTGATGAATCATTCTGAGTTATTAAAACATATACATCTTAGAGTCATTCCATGCATCATTTTTATCGATCATACCTTTGTTTAAGTATAAATTCCCATTTTATATTTTTATTTCTGAGTAAGCTTAAAATCACCCTTTTTAATGAAATCGCTAACTAATTGATGAGCCCATTTACCCCCATTTTGAATATTTTTCAAATTTTGTGCCTTTAATGGAATTAATTCTCGCACCATGGGGTATTCTACATTTTTGTAGTACAGAAATTTGATAAAATAAAAAAATTAATAAATATAATATTAATGAAGGGATCTTTAAGAAGCCATCAACCAACACCTGAGTGAGACACTTGTAGTGCTCAAGAAAGCTGCAAGCATGAAAGCGCAGAGTGCTCAAGCCTGCCTATAGCTGGCCAGCACTACCATGCCCAAGGAGCCACACACGTGAGCCTAGAAGGAGCCCACAGATCCCACATATGGATGTGGATGTGAGCGGGAGAGAGGATGTATTTAGTTTATTCAAACGGTACTCCTAGTTGAAATTCATATACTAGTTTTAATTTTCTATATTATTGATATGGGATAATGTCTAACACATGCGTTATGCTCCATGTTGGGTGAGCCCAATAAACAAAAAATGGATCGCAACCCATTGGGTCATGATCTAAAGATATTAAAAAGAAATTCTGATTGGGCTTTGAGTCGACCCAAATCAAAGCCTGTCATATCAGGCTGCTATAAGTGAGTGGATATAATCTCAGTTGTTTGAACTTCTTAAGGAAGATCAGACGGTGAGATCTGCCTCATACTATCAAATTGTCCTTTTTCTCTTTTCACACATATGATTGGCTCTGGTCACTGACATAAATGGTAGGGCCATGCGATGCACAAATCAAAAGTGATAAATGCTGACAGAGTTGGTGATGTGGTCGATGACATGGTAACAAGTGGTGCATTGTTAATGAATGGGTCCACGATTGCAATTTTATCTTAGTTGTTGACACATCTTCCTAGGGATGAAATGGTGGGGGGGTGACTAGACTTGTCTTCCCCCCCTCGAATTGTCATCCCTGTTGGCGGCTGTCATTCGCCGATGACAGGGAGACCATAGACCGATCCAATGGCTCCTAGAGAGACGTTGGATCAGGTATAGCCCATGTAAGGGTTGAGAGAACTCTAGAACCTTTAAAATTAGTTTTTGTGGGTAAACTAAAGGTCTCTCTGTTGGGTTCTATAGGCATAGATATGTATGAAGATGAGGATTCTACGCAGTGTAAGACATGTAACGTAATCATACGACATCATTAAAAAACATTGAATCGAAGAACCTGTGCACGACTCGCATGTGTGATTTCTTTGATCCCTGAGCAAGAAAATTTGAGTTGCTGAATTGTGGAGCCTCTAGACATATCCTCGGGATCCTCGGCACGTCGGATCTCCTCCTTCTCATTGACGAGCCTCGTTCCTCCATCATTGTCGTTACATTGTCCCGATCACATCCGGAGTGGAGAGGAGTCATGGGGAGAAGGAAGAAGAGAGGAAGGCCCTTGAACAATTCTGGATTTGGTGAATTTTGTTTAAGGCATTCCCCTATTTATACTAAGTAGGTTTTTTCATAAAAACCCCCCCAAAAGTCCATTTGTGTGTGACCCTATAGACCCATGTATAATCTAGTCAACAACTATAGTGGCCCAATAACCTTTATACACCTTCAAAATTAATTAGGTATATCATCATATAAATTAATTAACGTTGGATAGATTTAACCCGATCGATAGGTTGAGTCTCCAACATGTGGGGGTGTCACACTAAACCTCGTGCTCTAGAAGATACAATTGAGTGTATATTGACTCACTGATGGAACATGTTCATAGTTGGTTACCATGTACGTATAATCCCTCATTTACTTGATGATCCTTGGACGCCTTAGGGTATGGTAAACTATCAAACCCTAATTGGTTATTTGAGTTAGTATTGATGCATTCGAAAATCATCGGAGAACTCTTCTCTGATATTTCACTACTTTGGCCAAGGACTTCATCCAATCATCTTCCTTGAGCTGTCATCTATTATACCGAGGTTGGATGATCTCATCTTAACCCCTCAAACATCTTTGTGAACTTGTTGATGCACCCGAACTAAGAATGTTTAGAATCCCATGATTAGGGACATGTAGGTCATAGTCAAAGTACAACTTCCCATCCACAAGATGTCTTTGGTGGCTCAAGTTTAAGGACCACTAACACAACCGTGACATGAATCAACTTGATTGGCAGTTCTGCATAATACCATTCAGGGATTCATATGGATTAATTCAGTGAAATCTTTCCACTAAAGAGCACCCTCTATCTATCCTTAGTGTCTCTACACTAATGGCTACGCGAACGACCATAATTATCATATGAGCGAGGCTAGATAATGGTATTCTATCCAGATACTTTGATGGGCTTCTCATGTATCCTTCAAATAATAATATTTAGAACACATGTTTAAAGACTAGTGGTCTTCATATTACGACCTCATCATAATTCACTATGTTTGATCATGTATTCATGGACTTCATTATAAGCATCACACGTGCACTATAATGAATATGTTCTATTAATGAACATGGAATGAGATGTGGAATGTGTGATTGGCATGTCGACCACATATATTTCCATCACTCTCATCATAGGAAGGAGGACAGCGATGACCCTTTTATGGGTCAGATTGAATGCTCGTAGTTGTGGTAACTTCACAATGTACAACCAGCTCATGGAGGCAACAAAGAAGGGCTAGTAACAGTAGAAGCTATCCCAGCATGGAGGAGAATAGAGGGGGGAACTGCAAATTGGAGCTAGGGGGGGGGGTTGATGCTCCCACCCTCATTAATTGTCTCAGAGCCAACTTGATACTTTCTAAGCCTGATTTGATTAAAATTGCCCATGAACATAGTAGATGTTGTAAGTTTTCAGTTTGATTTGAAGAAATCTTTGATTTCATCTTGTTTGAGTATAGCAGACTCTTTGAGACATTTTGTCAAAAACCTACATCCTTCTGATAGAATTATTCAATTTTCCTTGATTTTATTTCATAAATAAATACAAAAGAATACTTCTTAAATGGATTTATTAATATAAGTCATATTACTATCATTCTAAAATAATCATAAGTATAAAATCATAAAATACACACTAATATTCCTCTTAAAAATATTCATAATTCTTCTATATCTTATTAATCTCTCTTTCTCTATTAATCTAGTTAACTAAAATATCACCAATATCCGCTCTATCTAAATACTCGATTCCCTTGTAAATTAGATAATCCCTATTATCCTGCCTATCTCTCTTACTCTTAAATTCCAAGCATATAAACACATATATTTCTGCCCTCCATTAATGTATGTCTTAATATACAATCCTTTTTCCTCCCCACCTATCATAATTCTATCCCCTTCTTTATTGTTCTTCTTCCTACATCTTATTGAAATAAATACGCCTGTTAATTAACTTCTAACGTCTTATTGGAATAAACTATTTTTAACTATTTAACTAAACCTTAATATACATCATTATTATAGCAATCTCCTATCATATATACAACTTACCTTTAATTGAATAACTAACCTTCCTATCTTTTATTAAAAATGGTATATTATAATTATCTCTATTTTTCTAATCTTACATACCTCTTCCACTCCCTATTATAGTATCATCCATTATTCTAAAACAATAAATCTAATTCATAATCTCAACTTGACCTTTCGCTACTACTCTGTATCACTAGTTACTAGTAGTTATTATTAAATATGATCCTAATTCTTGCTATCGATGACTCAACCATAAAATTAAATTCACCTCTAAAGGCCAGTCCTTGTGGAGATGACCTCGCTCCTACTATACGTTTGAGTGATTTTTCTATAATTATGAAATGTATTTTATTTGGGCAACTTAATTTAAAATGACAGACAATTAACACTGTAATTTGCTTCCATCAATGATTTGGACAAAATTAACAAGGCTGCAGCGATGCAGGCCAATGGAGTCCATTGTTTTCTTGACCTTTGTCTTGGGAGATGTCATCGCTCAATTGAGAGCCTTAGTCATATGCATCCGAGTATTGACTCAATGACGCCAATAATACATGACAGTATGAAATTATCATGAACATAAAAATCATACCATATCTTGTTGGACTACCCAACATGGTGGAACAATACACATGCCATGTTAAATGCAGAATTGGAGAAGCACAGAGTCATTGTTTCATGGCTTTGCCAATCTTGGCTATGACGGATAAGGACATTAGAGTGTCTCGTGAGAAGTGGAAAATGTTTGTTGACTTTGAAGGACATTTTACATAAGAAACAACTATTTTAGTGTCTCAAAGATAATGAGAGGCATGGAAATGCTTTCCATTTTGAAGGCATTAACAAGGCATATCAATAATGTGATACAAAGGTTTGTTGTGTCTACTATCTAGCCCCAAATAACCATAGATCTAGCCTCAAATGACCATCAAGATGAAAACTATGTCACTGAACTCATTATCGGGTCCACCTTAGAGAAAGACAACATCTATTACTCGCCCCAATTGAGGAATTAGAAACTTATCTCGAAGCATCAGGGAGGAAGGACACCGCGACATCACTAAGATGGCGGGCAGGCTAAGACACATATAGTAACTATGGACTAGTGTCACGCGGTCAAATTCCAAGCTAGGACAATTTCTCAAATCTGGCTCCTGCCGCCCTAGGTGCTTTGAGCAGAACATTGAGTAGCCTTGATCTCTTGCAGTGGAAGTCTCTTGCAATCGCTTAAGATCACATGGAAAGGGTTAGAGGAAAGGGAGGGGACGCATCCCCGTTGAGGAATAGGGTCATTGCATTGATATCATAAAATGTTACATCATAGTCATGAACGTTACATGGGGAAGACCATGGTTGATACCAAAGTAACGAGACGAGGTACCGCGCGCCCTGGTAGGGGCACCACTACGCCTTGAGGCCCGCAGCCCCGCGCGCGTGCCAGCTGGCACCGCCGCTACACACGTGCCCCCAGGCTGCGCGTCCCGAGCCTGTGGGCCTGGCGATCACACACACCACCCCAGTCTCTAGATGATCACACACGCCACCCTAGCCTCTAGGCGATCACACACACTACATCACCCCGTTGACACCTTTGGATAGGTCCACTTGGATGCCACCGTGCTCGGCTCCCAAAGCTGAGCGCCATGCGCCCAGTGCTACCCGCGGGGACGCCGTGCGCCCCCAAGCTGTCTTGGCGCTCACTATGCGCAAATAGCCTTATTCTCCTAAGGGGATGCCTCCCACCCCGCGCCCTGCACACACGATGCGCGCAAGGCTTGCTCGGCCGCTACGTGGCTACCCACACCACTCTGCACACTACCCCGCGGCACTACCGCCCGGCCTGTGCGTCCTGCGCCCATGCGCAGCGCTTGGTGCTCCAGAGCGGCTCATGGCGCCCATGCGAGGTGCTTGGCACTGTCACATAGTGCTTGGCGCCCACGCGCACGCTCCATTCAGCCCATGCGCTCAGCACATTCGGTCCTCGCCTGATTCATCCCGCCTAAACATGAACGGGCATGTGCACCATTCGATGTGTATCACCACTACGAGGGCGATGGCCTCAAATATCAGGTTGGGCGTCACCACCCTTAGTGTGTTGTAGCACTAAATAGAACTCAGTCATTACAGATTATGAGTCCAACGCCAACACGCCCTCCCAATAAGTACGCAAGCCTCTAGGCAGGGAATGCCACCTAGTTAGGGGCCTAACAACTAGCTACACTTGCAGAATAGTTTCTTTCTATATGTATGACTAGGGGGCCAATGAAGTGTTTGTTCTCTACTGAAAGGGCAATAACTTTGTCTATCTACATAGTGATAAGAGCAGAAAGCACTAGTGTGTCATCACCATATGCTTTATTCCCAAAGGCTTAACATTTTGAATGTGATGCCACACATGATTCAAAAGGCATAGCTTAATGCAGAAAGCATTAATCTTCTTGTCATTATAAAGTTTTTGGCTATGGGCTAACAATGCACAACATCATGATGCCAATAGGGCAATGGGTTTTCTGACAATGGTGAGTAGTGTGAGGTAATGGTTCTCATCTTTAATTTTCACATTATTGTATACAACTTGTTATTTTGTTATTTACCCATTCTTTTTTTTTCAGAGAACAATATGGGCTCAAGTTGAAGCTACGAGGGGGCATACTAAAGTGGGTGGGGGGGGGATTCAACACTTGTACCATTTGATGGTGTTTTGATTTATAGTTTGAATGATGTCGCTCGATTTTCCATTAGAAAAGTCATGCCACATGGGAAGTCTTTAGTATGTTGTAACACATCTTTTGATTAATTAATGGGATTGATATTCATTTTTCCTGGCAGTTTGATAATTTAATGACAACTTTATTAATAAGTAAGAAAAAAGCAAGTGATATAGTGTCCAAAGAAATATTTTAGGAAAATGCTCCAAACATATGTGAAGGATCCACTACTATTGCTGTACATACAAGGTATCATTTAGATTCACTATATCCTTTCTGAAAAAACTTAATTATTTCATACTTTATATCAATTTTTTGCACCATACAAGAGTATCAATACTCATATTAACACTATATTTTATGGGTTTGATTATCTATCAATCTTACTTAATATTTTTTAATTAGTTTGCATTTATATTTAGCTTTTATTCATCATTTCTAAATACACTTCTTTATTTCAAAAAATTAAGCTCAGAGTAAAACTCAGATACATGATTGACATTCCGTACTGTGGGGTGGGTAAAGAGCACATATAGTGCAGGGACGCGAACGTGATGGTAATTTTGTTTGTGGACAAAAAAATCATCCTGTCCAAGACTTCGGACGATTGATGGGACGAAGATTCGTCGGTCCGCCCTCGGAGGGGACGATTGCTTTGTCCATGGACGAAATAATCGTCTCGTCTGGGGCCTTGGGGGGGACGAGACGGTTCCTGCGTCTTGTGGGAGTATAGTATGAGTCTCACAGGTCTAGCTGGCCGACACACTGCTGCGCCACGTGTCAATTTCTGAGTGGTCTAATGCTGACGCACACCCTATTTCGTCTTAGGACGTCGGAGGAGACGAAAACTTATTGGACGGGACGGTTTCGGACGAGACAGGACATGGACAAAAAATTGGGACGGGACGAACTCCGGATGGAACGAATTAGTTGAAACTCTAAAAACTTGGAACATAGGACATGACGATATAGACGAAACTCTAAAAAATTGGACGCAGGACGGGACGATTTAGACGAAGCTTTAAAAAATTGGGACACAGGACGGGACGATTTAGACGAAACTTTAAAAAATTGGGACGTAGGACGCGACCATTTCGAGGAAACCCTAAAAAGTTAGGAAGTATGACGGGACGAGGACTGTCCCGACTCGTCCCTCGTCCACGTCACAGACGATATGGAACCATAAGAGCACGACTGGATTGGTCTACGAGCACGACCCAAGGGAGGCCAGCAGGGGGGCCAAGACGAGACACAAGTCTGTTTAAGTACCAAACTACCGATCTCCCCCTCCCTTCGACTTCCAGTTCGAGGAGGAACTGGGGAGAGGGAAGGAAGAAGGGGAATCGTTGGAAGGGGGATGCTTTCTTACATGCAATTGCTGGTTTATGGAGTCGGAGGTGTGGCGGCAGCGGGCATGGCGCTGTTGATTGCTTTTCAGGAGAAGCTGGTGTACGTGCCGGTGCTTCCGGGGCTCCCAAAATCATACCCCATAACTCCAGCGCGGCTGAGGCTCAAATACGAAGATATCTGGCTTCGGGCTTCCGACGGAATTCGGCTCCACGCTTGGTTCATTCACTGCGTTCCGCCTCGACCCGGTCAGTTGTACATGTTTTTCTTGATTAGCCGTGTTCAGGATCTACTTCTTTGATCGATTACCCTTGTTCCATTTGTCAATTATTATGTTTTTCTTGGTTTTCTGGTTTAGAATTCAATTTCTGAGTTGATTGCTGCGGTTCTTGGGTGTCCAAGTTTACTGGGTTTTTTCGTTGTTGGGTGCTAGCAGATGCCCTTATTTTATGATTTTGTGAAGGAGTAAATTTATTTCGCTTAATTGGTATGAACCGATGAATCAGTGTAGCATAAGACCTGGTCGAGTATCCTATTTGTTAGTTTTGGAGAAAGTCCCAGAGTGATCTGTCTATTTGGTTAGAAAATTGCACGATTATGTTCTTGTCTCCTATTTTAGTACCTTCACTACAGGCGCTGTCATTCCAAAAACTCGCCTGTGGAATTGTGACGAGAAGTGCGCGTTGATTCTCTACTGTAGAGTTTAAATTCTTTGAAAATAGGCAAAAGTCCATGTCTTGAAAACTTCAGGATACCCTCGACAAGAGTTAGAGTAACGAGACTGTGTTTTTATGTTGGTCTGAGATCATTTAAAGAAATAGGTTTCCCACTTTTAATCGAGAACTAGTCGCAATTTTGTTTATTACTTTAGGTTCTTGTTAACCCAATATTTACGATGAGAACTCAAGCGGCCAAAATATATCAGTCGTCCGTTCTAAGTTGTTTAAATGAACCGCTAGAGCTTTTTATAGAGTTTTGTGGGACAAGTCTATGCCCTTGTATAACAACATCTGAGTAAAAACAAGCGAATCTTTGTTCTCTTTCTATGATGCAAAAGCTGTGCGTTATTGCTTCTGATCTTTCCTTCATCTCCCTTGGAGAGGTTTAATGACCAGTTGAGATAGTGACTGCGAGTTTGTTATCAGTTTGCAAGTTCAATATTGTAACATGTATTTCAGCGGTTTCAGGCATCGGGGAGACTGATAAGGTACCCGATCAAGTCTACAAAAAAAGTAGGTACCATGTAGCAATATGCTTGAGACCTTGACCTAAGAAGGGATGTTAAAGAAGGAAATAATAAATAAAACAGAAATTTATCAAAATTTGAGGGAAGGGAGAAAAAGATTATTTAAGGGAACAGAGGTACCGTGGTGGAAACAGGCCCGGTTCCACACCTGTATCTCCTAGAGAGCTTCTCACATTATTAATTTGTTCTTTCTAAGGAGCACCCCCTGTGCTAAATGTTTATGATAGGATTCCCAGCCCACATGGGGGCATTATCGTCATTTTAGTATGTTGCCCTTCTTTCTATGTTGCCTTTAAATAGCACAGCCCTCCTCCAAGGAGGGCAGACTGGCATTTGGTTATGAAGTGTATTGGTTTTCCTTCCCCTCTCGTCTCTCCTACGTCTACAGGCCCTCTCCCTCTGCGATCCCCGTCCTCGTGATCGCCTCTACCTCACCGCGTCTCCAGGCGGCTCGTCCTCGGCCGATCCCTATCTCCTCAGCTCGGCCTCCTCTCCTACCCTTTCTGTTCCACCTCTCTACCCCGGGAATTCCCTTCTCGTCTCACCTTCTTCCACCTTCAGATATGGACCTCGACCAAGGTCCCTATCAGTTTATAGCACAATGCTTGACCTTCGTCCTCCATAGTTATGTTTATTGCCTGCTCAAGGTCAAGCACCTTTTCTTGATTAAGCATCTGACTCGTCAATGCCTCATACTCAGGATCTTCAACGCATTAGAAACATTAGCATTCAATCTCTGAGACCTTTCTCCCACTCATTAAAATTTGGAATTGGCTTGTAATGGTCCTATTCTAACCAAATAGGGTACAATTCATTTATATATCTGTCATGATCCTGTCTCACTGCCATAAGTTTGACGCTTTTATGACTAAATCATAAGTTCCCCAGAGGTTCCACTTCTTAAGGGCATTCTTTTGAATGCAGTCCCAGATCTGATTGGCAGTCTTCAAGAAGGACATCTTAGGGAATTGATCTGTTACGATTCCCATGGAGATCTAACAAAATCAAGAAACGGGACGAGGGATAGAGAGGAGAATAGGAGGGATGGAAGAGGTAAGAGAGAAGAAGAGAGAGTGATAGGTTAACAGACTCTCAAGAACCTCTGAATCGGGAGTTCTTGCCCTCACGAAAGCCGGATACAGCTCCTCGTGCCAAGAAACCACAGTGCAATCATTCATCAAAAGTCCCTCTAATGACCTTACAAGGGAGTATTTATAACCCTACAATTTCAAGAATTGATTATCTCATCAGGACTCTAACATGATCCATGCACATACTTCCCAGTAAAAAAATGTGGACATTCACATCATCCCACTTTTAAATTTTATATGATGATCACTAGGATCCACCTCTGTGGTGAAGTGGTCACCTAGCTTCAGCCCTATAAGAGTAGGTTTCATTATCTGCCTCCAATTGGTGAATTTTAGATCATTGTGCCTATGTGGTACAGCAACAGGATGAATCACAGAAGACACAATACGGTGTCACTCTACAGAAGGTCCATGGAACTCACTTTCGGAATATGACGAAGAATTGATGGCAGAACTAGCAGGCATTGTGTTGCATTGAGTGAACATCAACTCTGGCTGCTACTCGCTTTTACTACACAATGAAGAAAAAAGAACCTGGTCGTTGCTGATACACTAATACATGTGCTGCACCTTTGGCTACTCCTGACTTATGTCTGACTTCTTGTGATAGGTCAACTTACCGTCAGTGTTGCTGACAACAGTTCCGCCGCATGATCCTACAGACATAGAGTCCCCCATGTCAGCTGACCACCTACTCGATAGTGCTTGCGGTGTCAACCCCCTCCACAACCGTCACAGTCCGAAGTGACACTACGCGATCACACTTTACAAACAAATCGTAACTTTCTGCCCGGACAATGATGTCTGCTGTGCCCGTAACATTGATGGTGGGTAGCAGATTTCGGCAAGTTCCTGGTGATATCTTAAGACTTCATGATACTTTGATCCGGTGCTGAGGAGCTCCCATGCTGATCAAGGTTATGGCTGATGGAGGTTGTGACTGATTGAGCTCCGGAGCTTATCAACCTCTGATACCTCAACGATACAGGAAAACTCCCACGGCTGATCCAGGTTGCTTGCGGACTCCGCACTGGCTCCCATGGCTGTATCAAGCTCTGGTACCATTTCACAGGTGAAGGCACAGCTTCAACCTGTATCAAAAACTTTTGTTGACAGGTGGAGACACAGAGAGACAATGGGAAGAAAATATCTGACACGCTCTATTATGCCCCATATATCCCTTATATAATGGGATACAATGGGCTTCATATAACGGGCTCCAGAACAGGGCATATATAAGGAGAAGACTTAGGGGCTTGTTGGGGGGTCATACACAAGAAAACAAGCACTCTATAAAATAATAACGCACTTCAGCTAAGATGTTGGAGAGGGGTGATTTTCCATTGACTTATTTGATCTCACGTCTATGTTATTCTTCATATTCTGACATGAACCTTCCCAAAAGTGGCTTGACGAGGCCACATATAAGAAAAGAAGCATCATCAGGGTCCTAATAAGGGCGGGCCTCACGACACTATAAAGAAGATGGTAATCTATCATCAAGAAGGATTGGGCTATTACTACCTGATGGGTATTGTGGATTGGAGCAGCAGAGATTCTAAAAATCCAGCGGAGGGCCAGCAGATCCAGCAAGCTCTCCAAAGAGGATGCTGCCAATCCGGCAGCATCTGTGTTATCCTTTATAATTCCTCTACTGTCTTGTGAACTATTCTCTTCGCAATTATTGGAATTCGTCTCAGTGCATAGACTCAGTCCTACTGGATTTCTTGGTGCACAAGTGAAAGGTCTTTCTTCTCTCTTATTTCAGTGTTTCTTGATCGGATCTTTCAGGAGGTTTGTATCACCTTCCTCATTGATCTTAATAATTTTTCCCTATTGAATATCCAATTAGATATCAGCACAACTTCTCTTAGTTTTCTACGTTTGTATTATTATGTAATCATTTGATGACTAGTGCTTATCTCAAAGGAAGATTAACCATGACTAATGAAAGTGATTCAATTTTTGCCTTAACTGCCTCTAACAGTCCATGGTTCTCCACTGCCACCCTACTTTCATCTCCTCCACTCTGTGATTCTTAACATGTGTGATTGATACGATCCCGATTTGAGACCAGATCTTACAGAATGTAATTCTTTCGAATTGTAATTCAATAGAGCTGAAGTTGAACAGATTGATGTCCAAGAAGAGTAGAGAGGGAGAGATGTTCCCGGGAGTAAGAGAAGGACGGGAATGGTGAGGAGAGAGCAAAGGATCGCCAGAGGAGGAGAACGTCCCGCAAGCAGACTGGCGATGTCCACCTGCGAGTACGAGAGGGTGTCACGGAGAGGGAGAGGGAAGGGAAAAGGGCTAGAGGGAGGTAGGGGAAGGGGTAGACTCACAGGAGTATTCTTCTTCTTGCCCTCTACTCTCACGAGTGAGGGCTTAAATGGGAGCGACCATGGGCTGGGCCGACGTTGCTGGGCTGGGCCGTTTCCGTACCTTCCTCCAAATGTAGACGCGGTGGTGGATCATATCAGTGATTCAGATTTTCTCTGAGCTGTGTTCCAACCTGGGGTAGCTTGCTTTTGTCTCCTCCACTCCTGTGCAATTATTGGCGTGATGTTGCTTAGAAAAGAGGCTGGTGGGGTATGATACGATCTGATGGTGGGGGTTTATCCCTGCATCTGTCGATTCAGTAAGCTGCTGGTTATCCACAGAAGGGGGATCATGCAATTCTGCTGAGACCTTCCTCTGCAGCCTTCTTCCTTGGCAGGCTCAGCCAACTTGCTTCTCTAAGGGGATCGGCAGAGACTATGTGATGTAATTCATCAACATACTCTGTCCAAGCTATGACGCTCCAATGTTAGATCATGTGGCCCAAAATGTACCATCGGGCCCATAAATGGGCCCGAGCATTGTAAAATATGACCGTTGATTCCAACGGTCATACTCTCCAACAGTCGAATATGCAGCCCCTCTAAAAGGGGACGTAACATCTGTATTGTGTGACTTTGAATGAGAAATTATTCTTTTCTACTTCTTATCTTCGATTTTTTCCCAAAGTGACATGGTATCAGAGCAGCGGTTGTAGGCACCAAAGGGCGACAGTTCTTTTTCCTTTTTTCGGCAACAAGTTCTTGCAAGATCGGAAACATCGTTTAGCGACGATTTCGGCGTCTTTAGGCGACGTTTTTCAGCGTCGACTTCCGGCGTTTCTTTCAGCAGCATTTCTTCGGCGACGTTTTTTCGGCAAGTTCGGCGACGACTTTTGGCAACGTTTTTCAGCGTCAACTTTCGGCGCCTCTTTCAGCAGCATTTCTTCGGCGACGACTTTTGGCGTCCTTCGGTAGTTCTTCAGCTACGATCTCGGCAAGTTCGGCGACAATCTCGGCGCCCTTTGGCGGTGATTTCGGCAGCATCATTCTGCGAGCTCGGCGATTGAGAAGGAAGTGGTGATTTCAGAGACTAACGACTCCGTGAGTGGTTTCAGAAAGACTCCGTCTACTCATTTCAGATGGGAAAATCCAGGATGGTTGAGAAGGAATCTGAAATCACCTCCTTAACCTCTGTTAAGACCGGTGAGACACCTACTCAGCCAAGATTGATTTTACCAGATCTTGACATCAAGTATAATGGGATCAATGGACAAAAGTGGATAACTTTGGTCCAAAGGTCCCTCAAAGCTATCTACTTGGGGAATCACCTGACAGAAGACCCTCCTTCAGAAGACGCTCCCAAGCTCGAAAGAGTAATTTGGGAATCTGAAGAAGCCTTTATCACCAACTGGATGATCAAGAATATGGAATCAGACCAGGCAGACGACTATCTACTTATTGACTGCGTACGAAACTTGTGGCAAGAAATTCAGAGATCATGTGCCGAAACTCATAGCGACTACCGGGTCTATGACCTTCGAGAACAAGAAAAAGCGTTGAAACAGGGAAGCCTGTCAATTTCTTCCTATTCTGCGAAATTAAAGGCCATATGGAGGGAGCTGGACCTTCTCTGGCCCACAGGCGACAAGAACTCACCGTCCTATCTCAGAGAAACCAAATTTAGAACTCTCACTTTTTTGATGGGGCTGAATTCAGAGTATGAAAATCTTAGAAGTCAATTGCTGCACAGAGAAAGATTTCCCACCTTGGTGGAAGCTATCTCTGAATTACAAGGGGCAGAATGGCGAAAGAAGCTTAATTCCAAAGATGGTGAGACACCTACCCCTGTCTCAATGGCTCACTTGGCTAAGAAAGGAGAACCAAGGAGCAATGTGAATACGACAGCCACGTCCTTTACCAATTCCCAGCACCAGAAGTCCGCTCCACAGGAAGGTACCTCTTCAGAACTTACCTGTGGCTATTGCAGGAAACCAGGCCACCTTAAAAGGGATTGCAGAAAGTTAGCCTGGAAGGAAGAACAAATACGGAAAGGGACGTGGAACCCATGGCAGCACAAGAAAGCCTATGTGGCTAGTGAAGGAGAGGAACCATCTACTGCCAGGAAGGGGGAGGACGGAGGCGAAATTCAGAAGCTTATTCAGTCGGAAGTGAACAAAATTCTCCAAAAATTTAGCTCCACATCCCTCGTACAGTCAGGTATGAAATTTTCTTTCGCTACGATTATAAATACACCTGCTACAGTTTCTTGGATTTTAGACTCTGGGGCGACAGACCATATGTCACCCCACAAAATGCTATTTAACAATTATGAATCAGAAACTAGTAATCTCAGAGTTTTTACCGCAAATGGGGGGATATTAGAAGTGGCAGGAAGGGGGTCAATTGAAATTAAAGGAAAATTACTGAAAGGGGTTTTACATGTACCTGAATTAAAAGCGAATTTACTGTCTTTAATTCAGTTAGTAAATGATACTGGCTGGCGGTTTATTCTAGACTCAGATTCTTGTTTCCTATGTCTTAAGGAAACCGGACGGAAGATTTCTTCTGTTAAGAGGAAGGGAGGGCTTCTTTTGCTAGATGGATTGGAGGAGGATGAAGAGTAGACATCCACTTATACCGTCCAGAGTGAAGAGCGGATCACCCTCCTGCATAGGAGATTAGGACACCCCTCCTTCCATGTTCTGAAACATTCTCATCCCCACTTATTTAAAGGGATTGTTTTTGATCATTTAAATTGTGAAAGTTGCCAGTTTGCTAAACACAAACGATCCTCTTTCCCACTTTCAGACCACAGAACGCAATCAGCATTTGAATGTATCCACAGTGATGTATGGGGACCTTGCTCCATACTCGGACTATCCCATCACAAATGGTTCATCCTATTTGTGGACGATTTCTCTAGATATACATGGGTATATCTACTGAAATCCAAGACTGAAATTCCATCTGTTATCATTAAGTTTTGTGAAATGATTCATACACAGTTTGGGAAGAAAGTCAAGATATTTAGCTCAGATAATGCAACAGAATATTTTTGTGGAAAAGTAAATAATTACATGGAAGAAAAAGGAATAATTCACCAGTCCTCATGTGTAAATACCCCTCAGCAGAATGGTCTTGCTGAGAGGAAGATTGGCCATATAATGTCTTCAGCCTGAGCCCTTTTGTTTCAAGGAAATTGCCCCAAGAATTACTGGACTTAGGCAGTTGCAACGGCCACTCACCTTATAAATAGAACGGCTTCGAAAACACTGAATTATCATGCTCCTATTGATCTATTATCTGCTGAATTTTCACATTTATCTTTAAGGACTAACCTCCCAGCCAAGGTGTTTGGCTGTGTTGTGTATGTTCAAGTGCATCATGCAGGGAAATTAGATCATCGAGCCCTAAAATGTGTGTTTCTGGGATATTCGCCAACCCAGAAAGGTTATAAATGCTATCATCCAAGCTCCAGGAAGATCTTCATCACTGCAGACGTGAAATTTGACGAAATCAGAATGTTCCATGCTCATTCCGAACGGTCAGAAGCTTATCTAGAGTCCACTGAGCCAGGAAGCGACAGTATACAGCGAAGTCTCTCCACAGCATCCGAAAACCAAGATACGATCGTGGCTATAAGCACTCCTCCAAGTCCGCCTGAGGAGGAGGAGGAGTCTTCCAGACCACGGGATGATTCGAGTGAAGAAACAATGCCAGCAAGTGAAGAAGACTCAGGAAATGATGGGTGGTCCATTGCTATAAGCAAGGGAACTCGTAGCTGTACGAAGACCAAACTCTATCCAGTCAGAAATTACATATCCTACTCCCGGCTCTCTCCAGAGTATAATCGGGTGGTTCAAGCTCTGATGACAGTATCTATTCCGAAGAATGTGACGGAAGCTATGTTATCTGCAGAATGGAAAACGGCTATGGAAGAAGAAATGGCAGCACTAAAGAAGAATGGCACTTGGGAGATGGGCCCACTACCACCTGGAAAGAAGTTAGTGGGAAGTCGATGGGTGTTCACTGTAAAATATCATTCAGACGGGTCAGTTGCACGACACAAAGCACGGTTGGTGGCACAGGGATACACTCAGTCTTATGGAGTTGACTACAATGAGACCTTTGCCCCGGTTGCCAAGCTAAACACGGTCCGGGTCTTGATCGCACTTGCAGCAATGTTTGATTGGAAACTTTATCAATACGATGTGAAAAATGCCTTCTTACATGGAGAATTGAAAGAGGAAGTTTTTATGGCACCTCCTCCTGGGTATCGTCTAAGTCACAATTCAGGGGATGTATATCATCTCAAGAAATCTTTATATGGACTGAAACAATCGCCGAGAGCGTGGTTTGGGAGATTTTCAACAGTTATATTAGCAGTTGGATTCTTTCAAAGTGAGGGCGACCACACTTTGTTTATAAAACATGGCAAGGATGGGAAGATCACAATCCTGATTGTATATGTGGACGACATCATCATCACTGGAGACGACCACATTGAAATCCAGAATCTGGAACAACATCTTTCATCATCTTTTGATATCAAGGCCCTAGGTCAAATGACATATTTCCTGGGAATCGAAGTGGCTTATTCTCGGTCAGGGATCGTACTCTCTCAGCATAAGTACATTCTTGATCTGTTAAGAGAAACCGGAAAATTGGATTGTCGACCAGCAGCTACACCAGTGGATAACAATGTTAAGTTAAAGGCTGAACAAGACGACAAAGACGCACTGGTAAACAAGACTTCATTTCAACGACTTATTGGCAAGCTACTTTATCTTAACCACACACGGCCAGATATAGCTTTCGCAGTGAACTCTCTAAGTCAGTTCATGAATGATCCTCGGGAATCACATCAAAATGCAGCAGATCGCATCCTAGCATACCTGAAAGGGTCAATTGGACTTGGCCTACTATTTAACAGAGGAAATGAGCCAAGTGTATCACTCTACATGGATTCTGACTACGCAGGATCGTTTGAAGATAGCAGGTCTACCTCTGGGTATTGTAGTTTTATCGGAGGGAACCTCGTCACCTGGCATAGTAAGAAACAAAAAGAGGTCTCTTTGTCAAGCGCAGAAGCTGAACTCTGAGCACTGAAGAAAGGAGTATGCGAAGGAATGTGGCTTAAAGGTATCTTACAGGATTTGAAGGTGTTCCCTGACAGAGGGATGATGCTGTACTCTGATAGCAAATTGGTAATTGCTATGGCTAAAAACCCAGTTCAACATGAAAGGACGAAACATGCACGGGTGGCGCGACACTATATCAAGCAAAGTATTGATGCGGGATTCATTATACCCCACTACATCCCGTCTTTGGAGCAAATTGCAGACGTTTTCACCAAAGGCATTCCTGGTCCACAGTTCCAAGCCTTAGTGTCCAAGTTGGGCATGATTAACATCTATACCCAACTTGAAGGGGGGTGTTAGATCATGTGGCCCAAAATGTACCATCGGGCCCATAAATGGGCCCGAGCATTGTAAAATATGACCGTTGATTCCAACGGTCATACTCTCCAACGGTCGAATATGCAGCCCCTCTAAAAGGGGACATGTAACATCTGTATTGTGTGACTTTGAATGAGAAATTATTCTTTTCTCCTTCTTATCTTCGATTTTTTCCCAAAGTGACATCCAACCTACGTCTTCTCTATTTCTCCATGGGAGATCCTGGCTAGTATGAACGGTTGGTTTGACATTGTGCTCTCCTCTGAACTGCATCAGCCTGATTAACATGTTTATCCTCTGCACTATCAATTGGAGGCTTTTCAGGAATCTAGACTTCTGTCTTATCCATTCAAAGGGTATGGTGCTTGAAGTTCCATGCACGTGCGAGAAAAGACCAACGGATCATCTCCAGATGTATTCAGGCAGTCTCTGAGAAACCTGGAGTGTTTTTCACATGCCAGGCAGGAGTCTCCACAGCCTGACCATGTCTAGAATATAGCCCTTTTCAAGGTGGATTAGATTGTCTCTTGAAACTCAAAAAGAAGCTCTGACATTCCAGATGTTGCAGAGTCAAATGCAGGAGGGGATGCTCACGGTAGGGATGCAGCTGGAGGTACTAGATATTGTGTCCAAGTGTATACAAACTGATGCAGACTCTTAGGATGCAGCATAAGAGCTCTTTGAGAAGATTGACAGTATCATAGGCGCCACACTTGGCTGTATTCTAATGGTCCTGCCACACTTACAGTTTGTGGACAAATGACTCACAATAATTTGGGGCGGATACAAGAAGACATAATGGAATGTCTTTCAGTCATCCATCAGATAGCCTACCATTTTGTTCAATATCCCGTACAACATGCTGGGCAGAACTGGTGAAACGACAAACAGATGGCGGTAAAGTTTTAGTAATGGGACAGACCAGTTGACAGAACAGATGAGGTTTCATTCCCTTGTCTGTTGTGAGGTCAGGATGGAGGAAAGGTTAGAATCTGGGTTTCATTTCGTTCTGTATGTTGTCATTCTGCAAACCCCAAACCCACATGATGGCCTGATTGTGTCTACAAATGACATATTCAGGCATGAGTCTTGCTAAAGAATGACTCATGTAATATTGGCTGCAGTAGCAGGTTCAGCCAGAGGACATCACTTTCAGCTTCCATCACTGGAAATGCAGAACGCTGGGGTCAACTTGCAAGTTATATTATAAACTTACTCTGCTCTGCTCTAAGGACGTCTCAGATCTGTGCAGGGTCCATGACTCCTCTGCTTTCCTCCAGGCTAATACTGTGCTTAATGTTGGCACATGCTAGTCTGAAACAAATTCTGCACAAATGGGCCAAGTCCATAGTCGCATTCACATAATCTCTGGCACGATTGACATTGAAAAACATGACGAAGTGGGCAAGTCATGCATTCTGGCCCTCTTGCATAGACCTTATGAAACATAAAATAAAGAAGGAAAGAGGCATTGCACCCCAGTCCCCAGTTTGCATAACTTATAGGCACCACTGCTCATGGTGGCACTATGACCATGCTCATGGAAGTCATGTAGGGATTGCTTGCTATCCCCCCGAATCAACAGGGTCTTTGATCACCAGGAGTTCCAAAAAAACTCGAACACAAATCATCCGCAGATCCAGTTGGACAATGAGGACTGTTGGAATATAGTTCTAACTTGTGGATAGCTACTACTTTCAAAGGAGAAGACCTGTATTATTTTCCTCTGTGAATACATTTTTAAGAAAATACATTCCCTCCACTGCGAGATCTGCAGAGCTGGAGCCCTAGCCAAGAAGAAAACACAGGAAAAACTTTCTTAACCCTAACTACACCCATGTACCCTTGTATACAGAGATACTAATATGGGCTATACATTAACGGTCCCATTGTAACAGGCCCTATTGTGACAGATAAAATAAGGTAAAAAATAGAAAGTGCACAAAATAGGAATGTAAATAATGGTAATAGACTGTCAGCATACACTCACAGTAACAGGAAGTGGTATAGCACTTGTACCAGTGAAGGATATTGTAGCTATCTGCCATTGCTTAAATCTGAACGAGAGTTTTATTTGTCAAAGTGCGGATAACATTCACATGGAGAAAAACTCCTCACAAAAATGGAAGACTAAGAACAGTATTAAAATTGGTTCTCATCCGCAGACACTCTTGGAAGACAGTCGATATGCTGAAAAGGTGCTCAGTGTTGTATGGGATGCAAATATGTAAAGGAAATTTGATATGCACCCAGGAGGATATTGATGTAGAAATTGAAAGGAGGAAGTTGTAATTCGAAATTCAAGAGAATACCAGAGACTTCCAGGAATAGCAACGCTGTTCAAGAAATTTCACAGAAGAGGACATACCACGAACAATGTGTAGGGAGGACAAGACTCGAGAGAGAGATGGAATGTGGAGATAGGACTAGAGAGACAAGAGGAATCGTTCTCGTCTTCCTCTGATGGGGAGGATCTCCCGCTCAGCCCAGGCTGCTGCAATTAAAATTTTCAACTTGCCCGAATGGTCCTTCGTTCCCTTTATTTATAGGCATGGTCCCCACCTATTTCTTTTCTTGTGTGTCGTCTGGTGTGGCATGTGTGAGACGACTTCACTTTTTCTTCCTTTTCTTCAGGTATGTATGAGTGAGACCCGTATAAAAATTGTCAACGCAGCATTACTGATGTGCATACAAAACATTGATTGATATAGACCTTGTTGCGAGTTTTGATCAATCGAAGGATTTTGGAAGTGATGAGAGATAATGATAAAGGGATCAAGGTAGAGAGAGAACAACGGCTAAAAGCACTGCCCTTGTCTGGAGGATCTGTGATAAGTTTCCTACATGAACCTCTGAATTCCAGACGAAATTCAAGTTAGGATCTGTCACATGTGCTGAATAAAGCACGTGCCAAAAAGAAATGGGAAAGAGTACTGCTTGAGAAGCGAGGTTTGCAGATAAGAGAAGCTGGCTGGTGTTGCTGCGACAATGAGACTGAGGCATGGAGTTGCCCTCACAGGAGATTGGCTGGTGGGTCAGCTACTCCTTCTATCACTGATTCACTGATTATACCAGCTGTGTGCTAGGATGATGGGGAGAACCCCTATTTCCTTTCTTTTATTTCATTCTATCCATTCAAAATCTTCACAGAAACAGTTTGGGTCATCGAGGAATATGCAACTTAATTTTTATCTTATCATGTCAAAAAGTTACTACTTGAGTACGATGATGACAGCTATGTCTGATAACATAATAACATAATGACTGATATTTCTGATTATTAATTACGCTCTTTTTCATTTAAATTCAACTGCAGGTCCGACAGTACTATTTTTCCAAGAGAATGCCGGCAGTATCCTGAGAATTTCTTTTTAGAATGCACCACCAAATTAGAAATTTATTCCCCTTGCTCTGTTGGTTTCCTTTACTAAAGTACCCAAAAGATATTGCACACCGTCTAGAGTTTATACACATTATGCTTCAAAGGCTACAATGCAACGTCCTCATGCTGTCCTACAGAGGGTAATGGTGCTAGTTTAACGTCACAACTTCTGTGTGACAGCCTTGCTAATGGTACACGCCCAGAGTTTCCTGATATTTGGTCATCTGACAAATCACATGTTTAACAGATACGGTGCGAGTGATGGTTACCCTTCCCAGCATGGAATTATTAGAGATGCTCAGGTTTGATATGATTTCTGATTATGTTTTCCACGCCATTTAAAAATTTCTAAATGGGCTATTTTTTTGGGTTTTCTTTATGTCCAGGCAGCGTTGGACCATCTGGTGCAGAGGACTGATATTGATACCTCACAAATCTTTGTATTTGGTAGATCACTTGGTGGAGCAGTAGGAGCTGTTCTCGCCAAAAACAATCCAAATAAAGTATTTCTTCAGTTTGCTGCTTCTAATTGCATTGTTTCCTTTTTAAACTTAATTGCTGAAATAAACAGAAGAGAATTTTTGGATATCTTCTTTATGCACGAGCCAAACTAATAATACTAAAGTGTCTTATTGTGAACCATATTAAGAAGGCGATAAGATGCCTGTGTTTGAAATACTTTGTTAGGATTCCCATTCCTGTCAGGTGCATTTTAGATACTCGTAGCCCATCCCTCAGGAGGGCAGACAAGAAGTTGTTTTGTACTGGCTGGGTAGTCCTCCCAGATGAGGCAAAAGCATGGATCTGGGCCTGTTATTTGGTTCTCTCTCTCTCTCTCTCTTTCTCTCTCTCTCTCTCCCTTCCAGGTTCATTCGCAAGGGATACCTAACCGTGATCTCTTACCATTTTTCTTCCCTATCTCAAGAATTTACAGATGTTTATCGCTTTTACATTCAGTTATTTCTAGCAACACGTGCTTAAGAATGTTAGATGTATGAAAAGGTCATAAATCTCAATTGTGATTTATAACCCAATTCAAAGTTTCTTAAGGTTTTTTGAATAAGAGGAGTTTGTTTTCTGGGAACATTTTTGGCATTTGCGGAAAATTGTTTATTCTCTCTGATAATCAATTTATCTGCAGGTCTCTGGTCTCATATTAGAAAACACCTTCACCTCAATTCTTGACATGGCGGGCGTTATGCTTCCATTCTTGAAATGGTTTATAGGCCACGGTGGCTCAAAGCATCCGAGACTGCTTAATTTCCTAGTCCGGTCACCGTGGAACACCATTGACGACATTGGACAGGTAATTTACCTCTTCTCATACCTGTATTTCTTGAAGCATTTATGATACATTTCTTACAATTTGACTTAATTTTATAACATATTTGTTTACCCTAAGCTTTCAAATTTTCTCTCCTAGTAACACCCAGAAATTTCCCCGGGGATCCAAAAATAACTGGATGGAAAATGCTTTGATGGTAGCATTCTCTGGTTTTGTTTTAACAAAAATATCAGTTGGCTTACCTGGACTAATATGAAAATTTGTACAAAGATTCCTAATAATAATAAAGCTGGAACTCATAATTATTAAAAAGCATTAGTAAATATATTTAGCCTCATAATTCGTCATAAATAAAACCATCCAGTAAAAGATAAAACCTCCTGATTGTATTGGAATGAATAAATAAAGGCTGAATTTCTCCGCCGATAGATAGAGAAGAATTATACTTTTTATCTGTTTAGATAGATCGGTGGATAAATATGTTGACTGATTGATTAATAGATAGGTAGATGAATAGTGTATAAATAGATGGATGAAAAGATAGATAGAATAGGCATATTGACACCATATCAAATATTGAATCTTTGTTCTGCCCATATTTGGATTGCTTTATGAATCATGTAAGCTTAAACCCAGCATTAAAAGCTGACTCACTTGTTTTGGAATGGCAGATCAAACAGCCCATCTTGTTCCTCTCTGGCCTGCAAGATGAGATGGTGCCTCCTTCTCACATGCAGATTTTATACGACAAAGCAGCGGAGAACAACGACTGCTGCCTGTTCGTTGACTTCCCGTCTGGCATGCATATGAATACGTGGCTGTCTGGTGGTGACCGTTATTGGAGAACAATCCAACTATTCCTGAACCGTCATGTTCCAGGAAAGGAAGGAACCGTCAATGGCAGCAATGGTACCATCTAGGTGCTTCTTTTGCGCGTGCTAAAATAAGTTGAGGGAATTTTATAATTTAACATTCAAATGTTAACGGCATTTGTCTACTTTCTGATTTGCTCAACTTTTTGTTTCACAATACTTAATTTGGAGCATCGCCTTTATTATATTAATGTCAGTTTTACGAATTTTAATTATAGTTAGTATTGTTGCATTGCAGATCTACGCTCGGCATACTGATTTTCGAGCTGCGTTTCATCAATTGACCCAACCTTTCTTGATAGGGATTTTAGAGATAAAGGAACCCCTGTATTGATGCTGTTGATGTTATTCAGAAGAAATGATACAGGTCATATTTCATATGTAGTTTCTCATCGTTTGAGGTACATTTCTGATGATAAGATAAGTTTCTTTTTTTTTCTGGCTCCTATTTAAGTTCATACATGATCAGTCGTGCCATAAAGTCATGCTCCAATATAGTGAAATGTGAAATGCGTCATCCAATATATTTCTCTGCCATCTATTATAGATTAGTTCTTACTATCACCAAAAATAGATCTTCTCTAGGACTCAGAAAGTTCTAACGTAAGATCTTCATCTGTTGACAATTTTTTTTTGTGAAAGTGTACGTCAATTCAAACATGTAAAATGGGGTCTAGTTCCAACTGGTATTCTAGACCTGATTAAGTTACTCCTGGAGCGATAGTTCACTGTCATTGAGGAACCCCCCCTCATGAGGTAGACACAGAAGAACGAGTAATGGTTTCTTATTATTTGAGAAATAATTGTCAGAAAGTATGAATCTTGTCATTAAAAGTAGGTTTACGCTCTGATTCACCCAAACTTCAGTCGTATTACACAAGAAAACAGTTAATTCATCTCCAGTTCCATGAAAAAATGAGCATTTAAAATATTTCAATGTTTACAAAAACACAAAAGGCCGGATCAGGTACTAAAAAACTCGTGTTCTTAGAGTGACACGTATACTAGATGTGCCTACATCTAATCCTCTCCTCGATTCTTTATTTTTTCCAGCATCTATTAGATTTATATAGATCTCTCTTTGGGTTAAAGATGCCATAATCTCTAATAGCCATGTTAATCCCTGATCATTTCCTGGGTCATCTGTTTCTCTCAGATTATTGAAGATTGAAGCCCATTCCATTGACTTAGATATTTAGCATATTGGGCTATATAGATTGGAGACTAATTCGTAAGTTTGTGTCTCACTGAATATTCGAGTTAGACTTAAAGTCTAAGTTACTTGGTAGGCCTGGTCATCTCATGGTAAACCATGAGAACACGACCATACCACATGAAGATATCAAAGTAATCAACATTTTTCCGTCATCATTTAAGGATGAATCATGATGTACTTGTTACGATCCCCATGGAGATCTAACAAAATCAAGAAACGGGTGGAGGGATAGAGAGGAAAATAGGAGGGATGGAAGAGGTAAGAGAGAGTGATAGGTGAACAAACTATGGAGAACCTCTGAATCGGGAGTTCTTGCCCTCATGAAAGCCGGATACAACTACTTGTGCAAAGAAACCACAGGGTAATCATTCATCAAAAGTCCCTCTAATGACCTTACAAAGGGGTATTTATAACCCTACAATTTCAAGAATTGGTTATCTCATCAGGACTCTAACAGTACTCAAGAGAGTCAAAAGGATGAATTTTTAGTGAAGTCTGATTCTATATGTTCATGGTCTATCCTATCTAGAAAAGTTGTCTTGCAATGATGAGATTGATGGTTGTGAATAATATATGAGAAAGGTTCAGGGTTTTGGTTGAATAAAAACTATCCAGCCATTTAAGATGATTCAATGCAGATATCCACATATGAAATTGACCTGATTCATTCATGGTGTTTTTTTGATAACCTTCACCTTCATACCCCATATCTAACGTCTGAATACCCATTGTTTACTTTATGTAGCTTCCCTTTGACTCTCTGTTTCATGAATCCCCTGTTGAAATATCACCAAGATTTAAAGAAAAATAATGATTGGGTCGACTTCCATTCAGCTATGATTTATTACAAAAGTCATTATTATGTATGCCATGGTCAAAATTACCATGATGTGCCGGTTGAAGAATACCAGAATGATTGCAATTTCAGAACTGGATTTTGTAAAATGATATTAAGTTTTTGGATATCATGGATAAGATGAATGAAAGTGAGCATTCTGACCAATATTATTGTTACCACAATCATTTGGTGATGTAAATTGAGGAATATCATGCAGATGTCAAAATCAAAAATAACGGAAATTGATACGGAAAGATGAAGAATGACCATGGTGAATTGTAGCTATTATTGTCAAGAAATGCATGTTCTTTAGCTTTATAAAATTGGCTTCGATCATTATCATTTTGATTATTTCATGATAATGCTAATTTATCCTGGAACAAATAAATAATTCTTTAACACATACGGATAGCTATATATTATTTAAGAAAATGTATGATATTCAATAGTTTGCAATAATACAGTAGAGAAAGGAGACAAGATCATCCAGCTGGTGCCTCCTCGTACATCTTTTGATAAAATGCTGCATTCAAGGCATAACATAGGATAACACATATTTCCAGACCTTAAAAAAGGGAAATCAAATGCTTCTTGCCTTCACAGCAACTACATTTATTTATTAGCCCAAATTTAGGGTTGTTTTAAAATAGTGGGTGGCAGGTGTACAAAGATGGTGAGCTGCAAAAATGGTGGGTGGCGGTCCTGGTTAAGGTGAGCAGCAAGCTCAAACAACAGTTAGTGCGTGAGAAATTGATGTTACAAAGAGATAATTGGGTTTTGGAAGATAGACATGTGGGAGAAATGATGGAATGGATAAATATAGTTGTAGAAAAATGGATGCCTTGGAGAAAATGGTAGAGATGTGTGAAACCTAGGTTTCCAAGATTTCGGTGTACATATCCTTACCCTTCCACATCTTTTTCAGACCTCAGATCCTTATATTCCATAAGGATGGGGTACTTGTCACTACAATGAAATGTTAAACAGAGAGAAATTACATTAAAGCAATTACATCAACCTGGTTTATGATAAGATCCAGCCTCGTTGTTGAGAGATCAACTAAAATCTCCAAGAGATAAATCATTATTGAAGAAGACAGGTGTGGATGAACACGATCCCCATGGATCAAATGAGAAAATGATAGTAGAGTTTTGGGGGTGAATGTCTAGAGTGGAGATGGAGGGGAAAGAACTGAACAAAGAAAATAACAAATGAGAGCAAACTGAATCGGTTCTTGCTCCTCTGGCCTGGAGGATCTCCCCCCAGCCTTCTCGCCAAATGCGAATTCAACTTCCAAGCTGCCTCCCGTTCTTGACTTGGGTCTGTATTTATACCGTCTCGTTTCCCGCTCTTTTTATTCGAACATTCACACGTGCCTTTATTGGGTTTCACGTGTGGTATCTCTTCTCTTGCTCCTCTGATATGTATTCATGAAGTTTTTGTTCAGTTTATTCAACGGTTTTCTGGATAATGCTTTGGCCTGCAGGCAAGCCTATTATTGAGTATTTGTGGAATGAGGAGAGAGAGCCAAGAAGAGAAAATAATGTTCTAACATAGGGCACAATTACTGAAATGACCTTAGATCACATGCAATGATCTCTCCTTGCCATTTCATCCTATTTTCTTGTTGGTTGATAAATCCTTGATCATATTTTTTGCTCTTTAAAGGGAGGCCAAGGGATCCAAGAGGAAGTATCCAGGAAGTTTCATATTGATTACACACTATTCATTGGATTATTATATATTTTTTTATGTTGAGTTTCAACAGAATGATCATAAATGATAAAGGTATTTCCTTGGTTAATATTCTGAATTTATCAATTTTTTCTGTTGTCCATATGGCATTTTATTACATGAAAATCATATCTCTGAATACATTTTTACAGTGATGAAAATGCTTTATTTAGTTGTAAATGACATTTCTCTGAACTCAATAAATGAAAATTTATCATGTTTGGCATATTTTTTCCATATGACTAATTCAGATTGGGTTCAGTCGTCAATTGTCACCAATGATTGGGTTCACCATCATTGCAAATAGGACGACATAATGGAATAAAGATAACAATAAATAGACAGTGATAATTATTTATGATTTTATATAATTTTTTTAGAAAACTCTTTTATATATTATATTTATATTAAATATTTATTTATTTTATTTTTGGGGAATCTTTTATGTATTCCATCCCATACCTATTAATACCCTCTAATCTATAAGGGGCTGTGAGTAACTCTATAAAAACCTATATTAAATTTTCTACAATGTTTCTAGGCCTAGTGAAAGAAAGTGAGTTTGGGATTCATTGAGTTTCTTGTTGTAATTCTATGTTTGAAGCCTTGAGTCAAAAAGGGATAGAGAAACTCATTCTGCAGCAGTAAATTGGCCTGAACTTTGCTGAACATAAGAATCTGAGGTGAACTTATTTCATCTTTGTGGTCATCATCTTCCATTGATCATGTATTTATATCTTTTCCGTTCTCTCCATCCAAAACTCCTAGCACATCATTACATCCTAATTCAACACATCAAACTATCCCACTTTAATCCACAATGAAAAAACTATTTGCTACATTGGCCTTGATTTGGAAGTAATATATTAGATTCTTGCAGTGCAAGACTTGGGACAGAATTAAAACAACTTGTGCAAAATGATCAATCAAATTACTAGAACATAATCCAATCAGTGATTTTTTGGATCCTCGAGTGAGACACGTTGAGCTTCTAAATGTGCAACCTCTAGTCTTATCCACGTAATCCCTAGCATGTTGAATCTCCTTCTTCACATTGGTGAGCCTTGATCAAGTTATGTTGTTCAGTTCACATCAAGAATGGAAAGTCACCACGAGAAGAGAGAAGAAGGGGAAGGGGCTTGAATTATTCTGGTTTCAATGAATTTTGTTAAGGGTGTTTCCCTATTTATACCTAATTGTTTTTTTCATAAAACTCTAAACTTTAACTATATATTATAACTCCCAAAAGACAGTTTGTATGTGACCTTTTAGGCCCATGTATTAGTCTCATTAACACCCCTAATGATGCAACAACCTATATGGGTCTCTCGAATTAATTAACTATATCATTATATTAATTAATTAGTGATGGATAGGTTGTGTTTGGAGTCAATGGGGTGCCAATCTAAATCTTGTGCTCTAAAAAATATGGAGTGTGTATTGACTCAATTATAGAACCTGTCTTTTATAGCTTTCCACATAGGCATAGTCCCTCATCTACTTGATGCTCTTTGGATGACTTATCATATGGTCAACTATTAAACTCGTATCGGTTATCAGAGGCATCGCTGATGCATTCATAATTCATGAGAGTACGCTTGTTCAATATTCACTTATTTGGCCAAGTACTTCATTGCATTGTCTTCCTTGGGTTGTCTCTTCTTATATCGAGGGTGGATGATCCTATCTTGACAACTCAATCGTCTTCATGAACTTCTTGTTGATGTTGAACTAAGTATAATTATAACTCCATGTTTAAGAATTTTATGTCATGATTAGGAATTTTTATGTCATAATTGATGTACAACCACACCCATCCACAAGACATCTTCAATCTATTAGGTCTGAGGCCTGTTTATATAAACATGGCATGCATCAACCTGATTGACTGTTGGTATATTTTTATTCATGGATTGATACATATCAATTCAGTGAACATTAAGAACACCTACTATCTATCCTCAATGTCTTCACACGAATGGCTACTGATCATATGAGTTAGACTAGATAGTGTTATTATATCTGGATAGTTTTATGCTTTTCTTGAATGTTCTTCAAATAAGAATATTTAGAACATATGCCGAAAGACTAGTGATCTCTGTTCTATGATACCATCATATTTCATTACGTTGGATCATGTAATTATGGAGTTCATTATTCATCACACGTGCAATAAATTGAGTATGGTATATTACAGAACAATGAATGAGATGTGGAATGTGCGATTGGCTTGCTCGCTACATAAATATTCTTATATTTTCAAGTGTTATTTAGATATACACATACATATACATTTATTCGACCATAAACATCGATTAAACCAACATACTTTTCCATATTTAAACGGTTCCCTCATTCCATTTTTATTTAAATGAATATTTCACTTTTTTAAAAAACATCACAAAAATTATATTACTAGTTTATTCATGATAATCTTTTATATTCTTATTTTGTGTGCAAATGTGTCATTACAATTTTTTAAGGGGAAATAATTTGTAAAATGAAAAGAATGTTGTTTTTTATAATTTGCATTTTTATTTTATAACTCAAGTTTTTATAATAACAAAATATGACGACACACTTTTAAACAGTTTTTAATATACTTGTGCTACATGCGGGGATATGATTTTAATCGCAATGACATAAAATGTTTATATCACTTAGATTTTCATTAGACTGGGTAAAACTTAGGCACACCGTAGATTAAAGGGTCTTAGGAAGTTTTATTTTGAATCAGTAGTGTTCATTTATACAAAAACTTAAGTGAGCTTTTGAAATATGACTTGGTACTATTTTCATTTCCTATATTCACTAGGAAAAATTATGAAGTTGTTAAATTTTACTGAGTCAGATTGGAATAATTTGGTTTATGGTGTAATTGGGATCAGGTGTATATCGTATTTTCATAAACTAGCACATAATTAATGTTGCAGGTGATAAACTTCATATGAATTGAGGTAGAGATGCAATAATGCGGCAAAACTCTCTATTGTGAAAAGGCAATAAATCAAGGATTATGTACAAAAAGGAGTGATCTATAAATAAAAATTAAATTCAAGAGGCTACTTTAACGATGGAATAATTTGTAGGGAAAATGTAACTTTGGAAGGTGTATATATGCTTATTTCCTTAATTCGTTGCATTGGAAAAAAATTAAACATTTGCACCCGAAACTTGGCAAGTTTAATACTGAGAAACAAATGTATGCATGTCGGAATATGCTTTGGCTTTCAAGAGCATTGATGGTCAGATTGAATCCATATAATAAATGAATTTAAGTTATCAAACTAGACACTGCACCAACTTCATTGAATGCGCAATAGAATACAGATACATCCGTCCAACTTTAGATGACACTCAACGATAGTGCCTCTAGGGAAGGACACAGTCTGACCGAAATTCGGTCAGCCCTTTTAGGGCTTACCGAACCTTCCGGTCCGGGTCCGGTTCGGATGTCAAACCACCGAAGACTGGCCCTCTCTCCAGCCTCTATCCGCTCTCGCTCTCTCGCCCTCTCTCACTCTCTTCCTCTTTCCTTCTCGTTCTCTCTCTCTCTCCCGTCTCTCCCTCTCTCCCGGTCGACTCTCCCTCTCTCTCTCTCTCGTCCTGTCTCTCCCTCTCCTGCTTGTTCTCTCTCCCTCTCTCCTGGTCGTTCTCTCTCCCTCACTCTCTCTCTCTCGTCCTCTCTCTCTCTCTCTCGTCCTCTCTCCCCCTCTCCCGTTCGTTCTCTCCCCCGCTCTCTCTCGTCCTCTCTCCCCCTCTCCTGCTCGTCCTCTCTCCCCCTCTCCTGCTCGTTCTCTCTCCCTCTCTCCCAGTCGTCCTCTCTCCCCCGCTCTCTCTCGTCCTCTCTCCCCCTCTCCTGCTCGTTCTCTCTCCCTCTCTCTCTCGTCCTCTCTCCCCCTCTCCTGCTCGTCCACTCTCCCTCTCTCTCTCGTCCTCTCTCCCCCTCTCCTGCTCGTCCTCTCTCCCCCTCTCCTGCTCGTTCTCTCTCCCTCTCTCCCAGTCGTTCTCTCTCCCTCTCTCTCCCTCTCTCTCTCGTCCTCTCCCCCCTCTCCTGCTCGTCCTCTCTCCTCTCTCTCTCGTCCTCTCTCCCCCTCTCCTGCTCGTCCACTCTCCCTCTCTCTCGTCCTCTCTCCCCCTCTCCCCCTCGCCCTCTCTCCCCCTCTCCTGCTCGTTCTCTCTCCCTCTCTCCCAGTCGTTCTCTCTCCCTCTCTCCTCTCTCTCTCGTCCTCTCCCCCTCTCCTGCTCGTCCTCTCTCCTCTCTCTCTCGTCCTCTCCCCTCTCCTGCTCGTCCTCTCTCCCCCTCTCCTGCTCGTTCTCTCTCCCTCTCTCCCAATCGTTCTCTCTCCCTCTCTCTCTCGTCCTCGCTCCCCTTCTCCTGCTCGTCCTCTCTCCCCCTCTCCTGCTCGTTCTCTCTCCCTTTCTCTCTCTCGTCCTCTCTAGCCCTCTCTCTAGCTCGTTCGCTCCCCCTCTCTTCCTGTCTCTTTCTCTCTCTCGCTCGCTCTCCCTCCATCCTTCCCTATTGCCGTCTCTCCCGCTCTCACTCTCTTCCTCTCGTTTCTTTCCCTCTATCTCCCTCCCGCTCTCCCATTCCTTCTCTCTCCTCTCTCACCGGCTTTCCTCTCCTTTCTCTCTCGCCCTTTCTCCCCCTCTTTCACCCTCTCCCCCGCTTTCCCTCTCCTCCTCTCTTACCCTCATTTTCTCTCTCCCTCTCTCTGTCAACCTCTCTCCCGCTTTCAGTCTTCTCTCTTCTTCTCATTCTCTGGTCGCTCGCCCTCTCTTTTGCTCTCCTTCTCTCCTTCCCTCATTCTCTCTCTCATACTCTCTCCCTCTAGCCTTCTCCCTCTCCCTCGCGCACTCTCTCCCTACTGAACTCTCTCCCTCTCTCCCTCTAACTTCCCCTCTCACTCTCTTCCTCTCTCCCTCTCTCACTCTCTTGTTCTCTCCCTCGTGTACTTTTCTTCTTAATTGCTCCCTCTCTCCCTCCATATCTCTCTCACTCTCGCTCTCGCCCTCTCACTCTCTCACTCTCTCCCTCTCGTATTCTCTCTATCATGCACTATCTCAGTCTCACTCGCACTTTCTCACTCTCTCCCTCTCACATTCTCACTCTAAATATCTAATTATATTCGTCTCCCTCTCTCTCTCATTATCCAATACTGCTTCGGCTCCAGCACGACATTAGATGCAGCGTCCAAGTTAACTTAACATGGACCTTCACATTGACTAGTCAACTTGACAGACCAAAGACCGGACCGGGCTGAGACCGGAGTGAGATGGAGACCGGACCGAGACCGAGACTTGACTGAACTTCAGGTCTAAGTTTAGGTTTTCGGTAAAATCGGACTGAGACGGGACCGTGTCCTTCCCTAAGTGGCTCTATTCATTGAAAATTAGAGGTGCATATTGGACAACAGAGTTCAGGAAACGCAAATTTTTAGGTCATTCCTTTAATTAACATATTTCCCGGCCTACTGATTTCGTCCAGTGGAATTGCACTATGTTCTGTACACTGGAAGTTAGCCCTCTTGGATTTTAATCTTCACAAACTGGAGGCCGCTATTGATAATGATACGTAGCAAATCAGATGGGAGTTGTTTTACCAGCTCAAGTCTCTAGATCGTTTTACAACCTCCATGGAATCTGAAGAGGTCGCTGGCATCTTCTGTTCTTTATACACGCTATATCTGGTCTTTCCACGTCTTTAAGTTCCTCAGCCTCGGCGTTCACTCCAAGGAAATCATAGAACCTTACATGTTTCCCTGCATCAGTAACCAGATTACGCCCATAAATATTCGGAAAAGGCAAATACCCGGAAAATTTCATCCTGAAATAGAATAAATAAAAGCACGCAAAACAACTATCATCCGATAGGCACGTTCATATCCTCTCCCAGGTATCATATAAGTACTTAAAACGAGTTATGAATGAAAAATATTATAAACTTCACGCTACTTTATCCTCTAAGACATCCACAAACAAGACAAACTATTCATATGTTGCCTTTAGTTTTCTTGGTTTTATCTGATGGGTTAGCTTAACGTTAGAACAATAACCTACTTCGAGAAGGCATCAAAGACCGAAGTTTGAAATTCGGTTCCTTACCTGTGAGAATGGGGACAGAGGCATGAACTCCAAGATTAGAATGACGATAACTGCGTTTCTGTTTATGACAAGTATTATCATGTGGACTATTCTCCTCTACCCCGTGTTTCTGATGTTTCGAAGAGTCACGCCAATGCTCATGAATGATTAACCTGGACTTCTCTCGGCATCGTCGCGCCATGACTACATGCCAGTGATTTTTGATGGCGTTGTCCGTTCTCCCAGGGAAGAGCCGTGCAATGACTGCCCAACGGTTTCCATAGATGCGGTGCAACGCGAGAAGTCGTTCTTCTTCCTCCGGCGTGAACGCGCTTCTGTCTATTCGCGGATCCAGCTGGTTGAACCATCGCAGCCGGCAGCTCTTTCCTGAGATCACGTATTATGATACAGAAATCCTCTGAGAACGTACTGAATCAGAATATATTAAAAGAAAAGACCGTATAAAATTTTAACCGGAGTTAAGGGAGAGGGATTATGAAACCTGTTCTTCCGGGTAGCTTTTCAGCAATTGTGTTCCAGTTATATGGCCCGCATCTCCCCACCAGCTCTTTGAGTTTCTCGTCCTCCCAAGGCCTCCAGTGTGCACGCGAGAACATTGGCGCGTTCCGACTACTATTTTCGACTTCTTTTTTATGTTGAAGTTGAGACTTGATAAAAAAACCAGGAAGAACATCAGAGTGGAGTCATCGTATATGTGCTCAGACCATGAAAGCCGTCACTGGTAGGGAGGGAATGGCTGACAGACTGACCAACGAAAGAGAAGAAGCTTCATTAACAGAGGTAGAAGAGAAGTACGCTCAGTTCACGGTCCTTTATTTATGGGAAGTTAATGAACGAAAGACTGAAAACGAGAGAGAGCGAGAAGGGTAGGGGGTTGCTTGGTGGGGTGAATTCCGTTGCCGTCTCCGCATCCGCTCGCGTTTCTAACCTACAACATCTACTTTTAACAAACCTTTCTCTATCATTGATACGTATGATCTTCAGTAATTTCGGGAAATTCCTGACGTTTAGTAGAGTTGGTGAGAGCGACGAATCGACGGACCAGATTTTGTCCCAGGATTTCGCAAAACATGCTCTCCTCCGTTCGATCAACCGGCGGGCAATCTCTTATCTGATGATATAAACAAGAAAATTCGAATGCTCTCGCTGCACGTCGAGAAGAAAGACAAAACAAAGTGAAGAATAGGCCGACGTCGTTGTTTTCTACACGTGCAAGTTCCATTAGCTATTTACATGTCGCCGTCTAATTATCCCTCTTCGTCTATAATTCCACATGTTCTCATGCAACAGTATTTTGATGCGCATTATTGAGCAAGAAAAATATTCCATTTAGTTCCTCGGGTTCAAAGAAATCGACTCCCATCCTTATCGCGTGAATGTGACGGTTGAGCGACCCTCAGAGCAGAGTTTCTCGGTTACTTATGCCTTAATAGTTAAGACAGTTTAAACAGAAAACAAATCTTACCGGTCCCTCGCTCCGATTAGAGAAGATTATAGTGAACGAATTCATTTCAGATAAGTCTAACGACTATCAAAATTCTTCAAGAAGTGTTTATGTCGTCATTACCAAAGTTCAGTTTCTTTGAAGGACTAAATGAAACAAAATTTATTCATTTATCGAAGATCTTTAATCTCCATAGTCAATAACTGATCTTTAAACTCTAATTAAAAGACCAAATGAAACACCAATTGTTGGAACATGAAGGCTCTCTCCTTGATTTCACCCAGGGAACAATCGAGTAAGCGAGATAAGAGAAATGGAAGAACACTTCTATTCAACAAGAATACTACTTGCACATTTATTGTCCTTAGATACAACTTTTCAAAGCGCCATTACGAAGAAACTTTAAAAAAATAAATCCCGTAGACATAGAATAGAAACCTTTTGGAATTATTAGAAGGGTTGCATCTCTTCACCTTGACTTTTCAAAACCATAACTGCGACTTTAACATCTAAGGGTCAAGATTAAACCCAACAATCTCCAATAGATGTAACGATGATCAAAGTTCGTCATTTTCAGAGTTCTTTTCTTTAAATGACTAAATGAAACATTAATTATTTATTTATCACTGATCTTCAATCGCCCATACCAATAACCAATGATAACTAAGTATGGATAAATGTAGCACAAAAAGCGATTATCATCTTAAATCTTGAATCTTGAAGCTACTTTGTAAGGTGAACTTAGATTATGTAGTTTCTATCTCTTAGCTTATGCGCTCGCAGCAGTACAGTGGGGATTTCAATGATTTCTGGGAAGTATGATCTGTAACAGATTACTCATAATTTAACATTTAAACCATCGACTTACTCTATCACGAATTAAGCTTCTATATTGTTTCTACCTACGCTGTTACTTCCATGGCGATCGCCGGAACTTGAAATCTGAATTTGGCCCATAACATGAAATCTGAATTCAGGGCCAGAAGGTTCTCAACGACATGCGACGAAACCCTTTGTCTCGGCAGACCTGACTTTTCTTTTGTTTAGTAATTCTATTCGACGAATTAGAGCTGTTGGAAACATCGATAAGAGTTTATCTGGTTCTTCAAAGGGCTGTCAGTGATGGCTTCACCGGAAAGTGAGGTCTAAAATTTAGTTAGTCGGTAATTAGGCTCCGTTTATTGTCTCTTGTAACTGTCTCGTTCTTGTATCTTATGCTCCACATTTCTTTATCGCACTCTGCTGAGTATACGAGTTGCCGTCGAACGATAAAAACTCAAATTTTCTGATTAGAGGAGTTCATCGTCGAGAAGGCCGCCATGTGGCTTGGGAAATAAAAGAAGATGCCTTTGCACAAAGCCGTCATTTCCAGTACCTATCAGTAATATAAAATGACTTTTGGCGACGTCGAAGAAAACGACCTCATGTCCACCAACCGCACCTAACGAAAATTTCGTTTGCTCTTAGCGGACGACGTCATTTTCCGATCAGATAAACTGTATACATATTAACCATGTTTCACACAAAAGCGATGAAGGCATTTGTTTAACCACAATTTCGTGTAAGCTCGTATTTGTGCCATGTAGTGCTAGGTCGTTCTCAAAACGACCATCAAGTTACTGTTTTGTTCGTAATATAGAAATAAGGAGGGGGGAGGAAAGTTGTTGTGCCGTAAGGGAAAACTCAAGTTTCGTCCTCAAGTTTTCATAAAGTTGCTCGGTGATGCGTCTTTGGTGTACACCTTTTAAACTTCGACGCATCCCCTCAAGATGACAAACGGCAAAATTAGATTTTACTGTTAATCGTTTTCAACATAAGTTCAGCATCCTTGAAATAACCCCACGGAAAAAGTGATTCGTTTTTGTATTTTAGTTCGTCAAACGAGCAGAGTGGAACATTTACGGACAAAACCACCTCGTCTTGCACAAAAACTGTTGTTTGGTAATGAACCCCAAAATCGTATAATCTAAACTTGAGAAGGTCTAGAAAATCAATGATAATATGTTTAGTTCACTAAAAAGAGCGGAGTTGAAAGGGGTGCGAAGCCATCTTCATTGCACAAAAAACTATTGCTAGGTAATGAACCCCACAATTCTATGATGCAGGATGACTAAAGACAAACTAGGCTTTGATAAATCAAGCCACAAACCCACATGGTAGATTCAAACCTTCAAATCTGGAGAAAGTGGTGATGATGTGTTGAAAATGTCCAACCCCCAGCCTAGCGTTTGGGGATTGTGGGGGTTGACTAGTCATATACCACATTCAGTTACAGATCTTAGAAATAGAATTGTGCCTAGTTTTTATGGGGGCACTCAGGCTGTTGGTTGTGACTATCAAATGACTCCCATTCCTCTTGTTTTCTATTTTCCTCTTGCATTATCTTCGATCCCGTTGATTTGAGCTTTCTGTACTCTCTACACAGAGATGACACGGGGACTTGACGAGGCTGGAGATTAAGTCTCATGTGTTTTCCTCGTATTGGCTCATTGATCATCCTCACTATCTTGTGCATTTGCTCACGTCCAAATACACTTCCGCGAGTATTTACTCCCAAGAAGTGGTTTTAGAGCTACATGTTGATGGACATTATATGGTAGTAAAGCCAAATCACACCACCATGTTTTTAAGTTCATTGAATAAAATATTAAGTTCACTATTATTCCACTATGATGTTTATAATGAAGTCTATTAGTACATGAATTGTCATAATGAATTATGATGAGATCATAATACAATGATCGCTAGTCTTTAACCTTGTATTCTAAATCTTCCCATTTAATCGATAGTCAAGATGGACATCAAACTATCCGGACACAATACTACTAATTCATCCTACTTGTAGGATAAGTATAGTTGATCCTATGACTTTTAGTGTGGCAACACTTTGAACATATAGTGGGTGCTCTTTGTAGAAAGACTTCTTCGAATTGATCTGAAGAATCCATGAATGTTATTATACCCAAGCTCCAATCAGGTAAATTTATATCACAATTGCATAAGTGATCCATTCACTAAGGACATCTTGTAGATGGGCGACTGGATTTTGACTACAACTTACGAGTCTCTAATCATGGGATTCAAACAAGTCATAGCTCGGGTGTAGTAAGAAGCTCATAGAGGTGATTGAGTTGCCAAGACGAGATAGTCTGCCCTTGGTATAAGAGGATACTGATTCAAGGAAGACGATACAACAAATCCCTGGCTAGGGTAGTGAGGATATTGGAAAAGGAGTTCTCCAATCACCCCTTTTACGCATTAGTACTAATCGATTGATGATTTTGGGTTTAACAATCAACCATACCCTAAGTGGTTCGAGAGTCTTGCGCAGATGATGGATTATATATATTTAGGTAACCGATGATGGTAAACGTTCCCTGAGAGATTTCAAACACTATTCGGTATCTTCTAGAGCATGAGGTGTAGCTTGGCACTCGACAGGCTGAAAACTTAGCCTATCGATTGGGTTAAACCATTCCTTAGCTAGTTAATCTATATGGTGATATAGTTAATTATGGTTGACCAATAATTATTATTGGGCCACTTATTAACTAGAATGATACATGGGCCTAGAGGGTCACACGCATAAGGGTATTGGTAAATATATTTTACTTTATAGGGTTTTTGATAAAAACTTAAGTATAAATAGGAAAGGGGCACTCATTTTAAGCACCTAGCCAGAACAGCGAGCCACCCCTTAGTCCACTATGCTCTCTTCTTTACTCATCCAAGGAGAGTGTCTTTATGGTGCGAAGATGTTCAAGATTTTCAAGGAGAATTCAAAGAAGAGGTGGAGATCCAAGCACAACATGATCGTGTTGATACTTCTGGAGGCCGAGCACGTGAATGGGTTCAGAATGATTTCAAAGTGAGCACGTGGAACAAGTTCCCCATAATGTACATGTGATGTATTGATTTTACAAATTGATTAAGATATTATTAACACTTCTAAATCCATCAAAAAACTTGTTTTTCATGGTTGAACCAAGGCTCAAAACCCAAAACATGTTTGATTGGACATGTTACGGCCTAGGAATTAACAACTTCCATTATTTCTTGAAACAACATTGGGAAATTGAGCAGTTTAGTCAACTTCCCTGTGTGGAAACAAAAGATGAACAGTAGAATAATGAAAAATGATGTCATTTTGGCATTAGATGATTCTAGACATGAATGTTTCAAGGATGCCGAGTGGAGAAGGATACTGAAGGTATCAGAGTGGTGAGTTTTTCTATGGTGGAGATTGTTGATTTGGCACATAGAACGTTCAAATGCAGATCCTAGAAAATAGGATGGTGCCTAATTTTAATTTGGTCATTAGTTATAACTTTTAAGGGTCCCCATTCCACTTGTTTTCTAATCCCCTTTTGCCATCATTTTATATCCCATTGACTTTAGTTTCCTTTGAAACAGAAGTGTCTCTTTCCATCTCTCTCTCTCACTTTCTCTCTTCTAGAGTCAATGCTCTCTAGACTATGACAATGCATCAATGTGATGAGGTTGAGGAGTATGCCTCGGGTGTTTCCTTGTATTAGGTCATTGATGATCCTCATCATCTTTTGCATTGGTTCACATCTAAATATGGTAACATGATGCTTTAGTCCAGACATCATGCAACCCCTTTCTTCGATTGAAGACTAGAGTACTGTCTTAAAACCACACAACTAAAACAAATATCCTAATAACCTAAGTGCAATATGATGGAAATATATGTGGTCATCAAGCCAATCTTCCATATCTTGTTCCACGTTCATTGATAGAATCTATTCATCATTGTGCTCGTGTGATGCTTACAATGAAGTCCACGAATACATGATCGGACTTAGTGAAATATGATAATATTGTAATATAGAGATGACTAGTCTTTAAGCATGTGTTCTAAATATTCTTATGCGAAGGATGCATGAGAAGGACATCAAAATATCTATAGATATTAATAATATCTAGTGTCACTCATATTATGAGTTTGGACATTCTCGAAGCCGTTAGTGTGGAGACACTAAGGATAGATATTGGGTGCTCTTTAGAGGAAAGAGTTCACTCAACTAATCTGTAAGAACCCCTGAATCATATTATGCCGAACAATCAATTATGTTGATTCACATCACGGTTGTGTAAGTGGTTGTTAGACCTAAGATACCAAAGACATCTTGTGAATGGACAATTGTAATTTTAGTATGACCTATGTGTCCCTTATCAGTGGATTCTAAATAGTCTTAGTTTGGGTGCGTCAAGAAGTTCACGAATATGATTGAGTGATCAAGATGGGATCATTCACCCTTATTATAAGAGGTGACAAGTGCAAGGAAGACGATGCGATAAAGTCCTTTGTCAAGCCAGTGAAATATTGGAGAAGAGTTCTCTGATGATTTCCAAATGCATTAGTACTAACTCGGATGGCCTATTGGGGTTTGAAAGTTCAACATGCCCTAAGTTGTCATAGGAGCATGAAGTGGACGAGGGACTATATATACACGGTAACTGATGACGAACATATTCCATGAGTGATTCAATAGACACTCCTTTGTATCTTTTATAACATGAGGTGTAGCTTGGCACCCCATGTATTGAAGACTCAACCAATCGATTGGGTTATATCAATCCAACATCAATAAATCTATATGATGATATAGTTAATTAATTTTAAAGGCCAATAAAGGTTATTTGACCACTCAAGTTGTTAAATTGATTGATACATGAGCCTAAATGGTCACACACAAATGGTCTTTTGGACGTCGAAAAATAGACTTAAGTTGGGGGGTTTAATAAAAAAACCACTAAGTATAAATAGAGGAAGGCCTTAAACCAAATTCACCCAAGCCAAAATTTTTCACGGGTCTTCCCCTTCTTCTCCCTCCCCCCATACCTCTTCTTCGCTCTCAATGTGATATGAGCGACACAACAATAGTGGCGAAGATTGAACGGGTTCGTTAACGAGGAGGACACCTGACATTTTGAGGACCATGTGGATACTTCTAGAGGCTGCACAAATGAACATCTCCATGTGACTCGTTCAAGGATAAAACGAATCATAGATGCAATCCGTGCCGAGGTACTTCGTTTCACTGTCTTATCGTTGCCATTGCGATTTTGCTAAAGTCTTCTGCTGCAGATCATTTTGATTTGTTTATCCAAACATAGGCCTCTAGAACCCAAAAAAATCTTGGATGATGCACTATCTAAATCACAAAACATCAGTCAACAATACAAAAAAATATAAAGACACAAAACAAAGTAATGTGGATTTAGAGAGAACAAGGAATGGACCTTTCGTGCTAGTATAGCATGCTAGGGTGGTGCTGAGTGATAGAGGGTGGCAGGATAGGTTCTGTGATGGGGCATACAGAGATCAAACTTAAACACTAGATGTTGATGTTAGCATCAGATAGTGATAGAGCGCAATGGGGCGATGGTTAATATGGCAAGAAGCCAATGTATAAAGGCTCAACACTAGCCAACTAGGGATGGTGCCACACAAGCCAGCCTCGAACGGTGTCACATTGGGGACCAGGATGGCAGAAAACTACAACATGTGGTAAGGTGGCATGATGGATACACAGAGGTCAGTACAAGCATGATGCGGGATGATGTCGATTTGGCCGACACATAAAGGCATGCGTGACAACTTGGAGAGTAGCAAGTCAGGAAGATAACATGGGTTGCGAGTGAAATTATGCAGATGGCAATGTGTTATTTGAAGGTAATGCATATTGATAGAGGTACATAATAAGAATGTAATATCTGAACAGTGATGTCAAGAGCAACAAGCAGCAGTAGTGGTGACAACGAGGAAACATTAGGAAATATTATGAGTAGAAAACTCAATTCATAAAATTATCAAATTATCTATTACAGAAATAGCCTATTTATATGCATTGGAGGAGAGATAAAATAACTAAAAAATTAAATTTTACAGAACAAATCAGAAATGAAATCCTAATAGCAAACAAAGTTACAATCTAGGATCCGAGGTGATGATGATGGTGTGATATAACATGGGTAATTTGTGATGGTGGTGGTGCCCTTTATTCAAAAGTTATGATGAGGGTGTTTACTCCACCATTGCGTAATATTAAGCTAAGAAGATAAAGGTAGCTGACAACCATAAGAATCAGATGATGTCAAAACAAGTACTCTTGTAATGGCAGATCAAAATTTCTAATTAACGAACAACATAAAGAAATTCAATCATATCAAATATGGGAATTTTCTATAAAAAAGTTATATTTCAATTTCATACCCACGTGACAAACCTATATCATGAAACATAAAGTGCATTGATAAAAAAGTCTATTGGTCGAGTAAGATTCATCAAATGATTAGTTAAAATTTTAAGAAATCACGTTCAGCTAATGAATAAGAAGTCTATGTTGATCATAATCCCTTGGTACAGGACCTATATTAGGGAATACTAGGGTAAAAGAGTTTTGAACTTCAAAACATTATTTTTTTTGTCCAATTCACATCATTACAGATTAAGTGAATGCCCGAGTAAAATGTATCCCAACTTCAGATATCATGAATGAAAAAACACATAATTATTTTAGAGAATTGCAATTTGGAGAGGAAAATATCTGAAATCAAATTTTTTATACATTAAATTTTAAATTTCTCATGACCAAGTAAAACATTTTATTTTATTATTGACAATTTGAAAAAATCAATGCACACAAAATAACAAGTGCTTAATTTAGTAGGCCCTTGCGTTCATTAATCTTTAGAATGATTGTAATACAAAGTATGAGTCTGTATGCCAATGGGCCGTGCAACCCCATGCCAAACTCTTTTGGAGAATATTACCAGTCATGCCGAGAATAAATATAAACTATTAATCTATTATAAAACAAGAACGATTTTGATTGAAAGTTAACCTCAACAAATAATAATTACATTCCTAATTTCTAAATTTGCAGAACTAAAATATCTTTTGATGGAAGGAGTAACTTTTTATCATATCACTTTAAATATATTAAACTGTCAACATATTTAATATTTCTTTTAATTGTGGTTATTTCCAATGAATAGGAGACACCCAGAAAAAGAACTAGCACAAAGAATATAAAATAAGTAAGAAGTATCTAGTTTTTTTTAAACTATGCAAGAACTTACAATCTGATCACCGATTATGTATAGGCACCTTGTTTAATTGTCATCTAATCTACTAGTTGTTATCTCCTGGCTCAACAAAAAAGCGGTTCCCCCTCAACCATTATAGTTACACTTATTTCCTATTCCCTCCAAGCCCCTTGATAAGCCAAAAAATAGGGGTAAATTTTGAAATTTTATAATCCCTCGTCGTTGTTAATTTTAGCTTATAAAATAAAATTTATAAAACCTTAACTTAAGATTTATAATGATAAGTTGAGGTATCGTCCAAGGGAAACTAGTAAGGGTAATTCAATTGTGATATGCGTGAATAATTTGACCCTAATTAGGATTAATTTAATCTTCAAGGAAGATCAAATCACCCTAATTAGATGAAGAGTTTAGAAGGGGGTAGTAGAGATGGGAAGAATAAAAGAAGAAAGGATCTCAAGATTGACTTCTTTGATCCAATAAGTAGGATTACAGGGGTCAATTAGAGAGGTTAATAAAAATATTTTGTCTTACTTTGTTTTGGAGGGATTTGGAAACCAAATTCACTAACTATTATATCATAAAGACAATCTAATTTTTCCTAGAAATTAAACCCTTTTTATATTTTTTTTCTTAGTGTGCAAATGGAGTAGCTTAATTGATTTCATGATCTCTCCTCTCAATCCTAGTAAAGGCTTGTGCATGCCGCTCTAGCCAAGCAATTTAGAAATGCAGACCACGTTCAAGAGGAAAAATCACAAACTTAACTAAAACATAATACAAGTTACACTAATACTCAAATACAATGAAGAAAAAATTACCAAATAGGTGGATCCAGGATGAAGCTCCTCTCTGTCTTGCATCTGTGAAAGAACTACCTCCAGAATGACCTCCTCCTCTCAAAATTTGGCTTTTATACTTAGGTTACATAGTAAAAATTACCATTTACCTCCCAGTTAGTAATTGATTTTTATCCACCAAATAGGTTGATCTAATTATCCAACTATACAGATAGAAGGAAGAGGTTGAGACGAGCAAATTCGTAAAGAAAATCACCTCAATCAGACTTATGGATCAAATGTTATTAATAGTTGAAAATCGACCAATCTAAGCCGTTGGATAAATTTTTGTTTATTTAATTTATTTTTTCTACACGAATGTCGTGTCCTTCTCTGATTGGCCGATGCATTTGAACTTAAAATGGTGGGTTCATACTCGAAGTGCCACATAGGGATCGCCCATCCTGATACCAGTATCAGATTACGGTATCATGACAGATGCTGTACTAGATACCGAAAATCAAATTTTTGGTTTACATTTTTTCTGATATCCGGATATAGGATATCGATATCGGATATCGGTTGCTACAACACAATATCCGATATCGGTATCCGTCTCGATGTCTTCATCCGCCTCTGTTTATCGGGGAGGATGACGATATCGAATATCGGACGTGGATATCGGATTTCGATATCCAACTTAGAAATATTGTTTAAAAATATAATTTAACCATCATTGTGCAGCAGTTAGAAAGGATCAAAATGGGCAAGAAGGTGATTGGAGAGCTTTTTATTTATTAAGTGGCTCATTTAATATATATAGCTGAATCTTTTTTTCCTTCCATATGGGATAACAGGATTCAGAGTTTAGCATCAAACTCCGAATCCTTTGATCCCATATGGAAGAAAATAGAATTTTCAGCTGGATTTATTGGATGAGGAATTAATATATTAAATATATTATATCTAACATGCTTAACATATAGTGACTATTTATTAAAATATTATTATATGATTTAATATATATTCTACCTCATTTAATATATACAGCACAAGATTTCTATTTTCTACCATATGGGATAACAAGATTCCGAGTTTACATTAAACTTTGAATCCTGTTATCATATATGGAGGAAAATAGAAATCTTGCGCTGTATATATTAACCTAGGTTGAAAATATATCAAAAGCATACAACATTCATGTACATAAATCATTGAATCTGATGATAAAAATTAATTTTTTCTTTCGATACCAGATATCGATATCCGGATACTGGTTCCGGTATTCGGATATCGAAATCCAATATCCAGTATCCGATACGTGTTTCCTACTTACCCCTCTGATATCCGTCATTGATATCTGTCTAGACCTAAAGGACGGATATTGACTGATACTTGATATCAGACACCGTCACGGTTTTTTAATGTAACCATACGGGATATCGAACTGATATCAGTTGGAAAAAAATAATAAAAATAGACACAATACATAGTGATTTGCATGTACCTGTGCGCCTTGTAACTTACACCCAATCACACAGCGCCACGTCACTTCCCCTACGTGTGGTTTGTATGCATAGCAGGGGAGGTGAACTTACCGTCTGGAGAGAGAATTTCTTGGAGTTTTGCATAAAAGTCCCTGATTAAATATGCACATGCAAACCGATGCTGCCCAAACAAATATTTATGAATATGCATTTTTTGCTTTCTCTTTTCTCCATTTTTTCTGAAAAAACAATGAGAAAATCCTGATTAATTTCAATCAAGCCTTGCAACTATTTTAATTGCTTACAACCTCAACCGAGAGCTGTTTTAAGGGCATAATTACAATGACTATCTAAGAAAAACCCCTTTCACATTAGAAATTGCTGAAAAACTCTTATTTTCCTTATAAATATATATATATTATTTTAAAAATAATTTCTTCCTCCAATAAATTCCCAAAACATCCATTGAAATTCCATAAAAATCTAGAAAATTCAGTAATTTGTTCCCACAATAATTAAAATTAAAATTAATTTTTAAACCTGCCAGTTTCATTTACTTAGAACTATTCCAAGCTAAAATAAATTCCCCAAAAATCATAAATTAACAGAAAATTAGGGAAACATTAGAAATGACTTGCAAAAATTAATTAACATGTAATATATGATAACAAACCTATTTCAAACTCTTTGCATGCATAAAAATATGATAATTTCTTGAAATAAACATCGAATTTAGGGTGTTATCACCCCTTATTACTTTTCCTCAAGCATCCACTTCTATTTTTCCAGATACGTCTGAGGTACCCACTCCTTAAAACTGAAAGCCTAATTCCCTAAAAATTTTACCATATGATAACCCCAAATCTAAGGTTAGTTTGTCAACGTTGCTTTAGTATAAATCCATAACAACTGCCCTTCTATTCTTCTTTTGCTTTATGTGGTTGTGTGACAAAATTTTTTGCCCTTCTATTCACATATTCAAGTTAAATCTGGATGGCCATTAGTATGTGACAGCATGACTCGTGCCAAAGAATCCCTTCAAAAGTTTGCTCGGTTCCAAGATAGAAATGAAATCCTTTCAAACCCTTTTCTGCCCATTAATAGGAGGTTATCTAGCATACACATTTAGCTTGTGTTCCAGATCAATGGTGTCCATCTGCTCGCGTTCAAACAATATTTGTGAAAGGCTTCATTAAAAATGGATTTAAACATCCAAACAAGAAAAGAAACTGTCCCAACCATGCTCTGATGAATGGTGAGAAAAGGTCAATGTTGTCAAATCTTCACATTTAGTAAGATTTCATTCCAATATTCATAGTCAAGTGTAGCTTCATGGAGGGATCACCAAATGATATGATAGCCAAGGTATGATTGTGAGTGAGGATTGACACACATTTGTTCACAAGTATCGTAAAAGGATGTCTGTTACTATGCCAAGATTACACTACTGACCTGAAACAGGGTGGCCTATATTGTAACTCATGTGGAAATTTCTAAATTGCTCATTGTGGCTTTGATGATAGTGACAACTTCATTTGCTATTGTTGCGTTTGGTTGGAAGTGAGATAGATTGCCATCTTGAGGGGTTGCACTATTCATACAAAAGCCCTTTATAGGTTCCCAGTCCTTGTCAGCAACACTTCGTTTTTAGCATTTTCGATGTGTCTGTCAAGAAAATCCCAGTTCTTGATGCAGACTTCAACTCAAACTCTTTGAAAGTTAAAGGCCACTCTTGCTCATAGGGTCCTAAGTGTGGGGGTCTTTAAATTGACTTATGCCAAACACATAATCATATTGTTTTTGCTGCATGTCAAACTAATGCCCCAAAATGTAATGTTCTTCTCTTGAGCCACACATAAAAAAACCTCTAAAATTTTATTTCCATCTCTCCATTGTATCAATATCTTAGCCAATTGGGAGCCACCAACACATATTGAACACTCATGGGTTGGCCACTTCCATATTTGATATCATCATTTGGTGCTTCTGATATGGGACAGATCCTATCTTTCATACACACATATACATATTGAGAGAATAAAAAGCTTCTGAGGAGGTATTGTTGAAATCACATGATTTCTAAAAGTTACTATCCCACCATAATTCCAGGACAGGTATGAGTTTTTTAAGAAATGACAATATTTGTTTGCTGGGTTCGATCTTCTAGAGGCTTCATGAGTATGTTGGGAGATGAGAATGGCCAAGATTTCAAAGACTATACATCACGATACAAATACATACAAATAAATATAAACTACAAAGAAGAAAAGCATAATAGAAGGTTGGGAATACAAATACAGAAAGAAGATAAATAATAAATTCATAAAGAGATATATAGTGCCTTTAGATGATACAGATCTCCCCTAAGTTGATTTATTGATCACAGGCGTATATCAGGTTCAGATACAACATTGATTCAACATGAGCTGGATAGTGGAATCCAAATAACAATTATTGTACATGAAAAGGTGGCCCCACTTAAACAGGTCATGGACACCTAAATGCATTTGATTATAAGCCTTGAATGCTCCTTACTGGTGGCACCACTGAAATAGGCCTTGGATCCATAAATGCATTTGATTTTTGGCCTCCATTTCTCCTTGCATTATGTTGTGGTTATAGTAATGAAAAAGTTAGGGCCTTGAATGCTCCTTGCGTTCCGGTGGCACCACATGATTCTCCTTTTTTTCTAATTTGAATCTATAATTTCTTATTCCATACACTTGAGAATTCCAACTGAAATATTCTCCAGAACATGCGAGAATACCAATTTTTAGCAACAAAATCAAGTGGTATCAGTGTGATGATGATCTTAAATTTGTTTCATTTTTTATAGTATAGTATTAATAAATACATCAACCTTTTTAGTCACATAATCAGAATATAAAAATTGGGAAATTATAAAATACTTATGGTAAATTATCTTATGTGAATTTACAGCATTATCAATTAAATAAAAAAATACAAAAATAGCAAATTGAAAGTTCTTCAGCTATATAAAAGTCTAGGAACTCAAACTGACAAAAATAAGAAAAAATCAAAGGAATGTAACTATATGAGAAAATCAAAATATGACCTAGGATATAAAATAGATCACCAGTGATTTAGAAATTTGAAAGTAACCTAGTTCATAGTGACAAAGTGATGCAATGATTTCAGATGTATATTTTCTAGCTTCTCATATTTATGATAGGATCATTTTACTTGATTCAGGATCATTTTACTTTTTACCCATATAATCAAATCAACAGAAGTTATGTGCTGAATAAATATCTCTATTCTGTCTTTCTAATGGATACAATAACACACTCTAACATCAGACATATTTTTTTTTCACTCTGCCCAAAGAAGAGCCTATAACCATGCAAGCTAGAAGTAAAGGGATAGATGAATTATTGAATAATAAATATTTTCATAAGATCATAATCAAAGGCTTATATTCTACTTAAATAGGGGGTGTGCTTTCCGTGGACCTCGTACAGCATGCCATAGACCCCATTAACTCAAGTCAAAGTTGACTCAGTCTCAATGGAGTTAACTCTAGTAATTCCATGAGTTTTGCCTAAGCTTTTGGCCTATTTAATCCCCGCTATCCACTTCATTGGCCAACTTATCCAGTTCCATTGTCAGCTCCTATTGGACGCCTAAGAAAAATGTTCTGATATACTATGCCACTCGGAAAACCAGTACGACGATCTAATAAGTTACTAATTCCCGAAATGCAGTAATATAAATAGTTCAGGATATACATCTTGAATAAAATTTTATTTTTAAAATAAGTTCCCAATATTATAGAAAATGTTTTCAATATCTATATATTTATATTTTCTAAATGAATATTCTATAGTACTTTTTGTAAAAACTGTTTGTATAAGTTATATGAAAATAATGCAAGATGAGAAAAAACACGATTACATGGGGTTTTGTCGTAAATCACTGGAGCAAATATGGTTCTTAAAACTGAAAATATAGGTAATCAGGTAACCTAGAGTGGAAATACTTCCTAATTACTATATTCCTTAGATGAGTCTCTTTAATATTCGTTCATATGTTTGGCCTTTAGATTCTAGAACTATATGCGACCAGCAAGCTATTTCACATTCCATATTTTGTTCCATGTTCGTTAATATAATCTATTCATTATAGTGCACATGTGATGCTTAATGCAGGTCAAGAATACATGATTGGCCTTCGTGAATGATGATGACATCATAAATCAGAGATTACTAGTCTTTTGGCATGTGTTTTAAATATTAATATTCAAAGTATACTCAAGAAGGACATACAAGCATCCAGATAAACTAGCTGATAGAAATATATGTGGCCAGCAAACCAATCACACATTTCATATCTTGTTCCATGTTAATTAATAACACATATTCATCATAGTGCATATGGGATGCACATATTCATCATAGTGAATTATGATGAGATCATAAACGAGGATTGCAAGTCTTTAAGCATGTGTTCTAAATATTCCTAATTCAAGGATACTCGAGAAGGACATCAAAGTATTCGAGTAGAATAACACTATCTAGCCTCACTCATATCATGAGTACGACGGGTACTATAGCCAATAGTGTGGAGACATTAAGGAAAGACAGTGGGTGCTCTTTAGTTGAAAAGGTTCACTGAATTGTTACGTACAAATCCCTGCATGGTATTAAATCAATCTGTCAATCAACTTAAGTCATGCCATTGTTGTGTAAGAGGTCCTTAGACTTGAGACACCAAGAAGTCTTATGGACAGATGGTTGTACTATGACTATGGCCTACAAGTTCCTAATAATGGAATTATAAATCGTCTTAGTTTAGGTGAATCATAAAGTTCCTAATAAGATCCTTAACCCTCGGTAGAATAGGAGATAGCTCAAGGAAGACAATGCAATGAAGTCATTGGGCAAGATTGTGAAGTATCGGAGAAGAGTTCTCTGATTATTTATGACAGACATCAGTACTAACTAGGATGATTTATTAGGGTTTAACAATTGACCATACCCTAAATCATCCTAGAAGCATCAAGTGAATGAGGGACAAGATATATATACAGAACTGATGACAAAGAAGTTGCACGAGTCAATCAATACACATCCTTTTTTTTGTTATAGAGCATGAGGTGTAGCTTGGCAACACATGGGTTGGAGACTCGACCTATTAACCAGTTAAAGCAATCTATAAGGGCAAAAGGTTATTGGGCCACTAGTGTTGCAAACTAGATTGATTTCATAGGCCTACATGGTCAAATGAAAAGGGTCTTTTGTAGATTGGAAGATATAATTAAATTTTAAGGGTTTGAATAAAACTCTAAGTTTAAGGTAGCCCCTAAAAAGAATTCACCCAAGGCAGAATTCATCTCGGGCCTTTCCCTTCTTCTTCCTTCTCCTCTTAGATCCTCTTCATCCTAGATGTGATTGAGACGTCCAAATGATAACGATCAATCGTGAACAGAGCTCATCAAGGAAAAGGAGGAGATTCAACATACCCAAAATCACATGGATATCTCAAGAGTAAGCACACATGAGCAGCTTTACAAATCTCACTCAAAGATCAAAGAAATCATGAATGAGCAGTTTGTGCCGAGGTGATTAGATTCATAATTTTTCAGATGCAAGGCAACATTTTGTTTTAAGGCCCTAGAACCCAAGACTAGATGTGTCCAGAAAATCTTGAAAGAACTATATGTCCTCCTTCCCTTGACCTGCGCACTAAAAAATCCCACTGTGTTTCCTAACCGTCCAGTCTCACATTGGTAATAGTGCTCGGGGAGTGTAAGAGAAGTGAGAGGGGGGCACCGAATAATGACGCATGAGGGTATTAAATATGTGTGCCCTACTTTATTTTTAATATTTCGCATTATTTGAAAGAAGTTTGTGGGATTCTGTTAAAGCCCTGAAACTGGAGAAAATTATTTAAGATATTGATTTAAACATTTTCCATCTATCAATAAGAACATGACGCAAAATAAGACAGACATGAAAAAAACTCACAGTTCAGTCGCTGGAATCACAATCTCGAGAAACTCCGCCAGTCCGATACCGGAATTGCAGTCGCATATTGCTTTACATATATGTATATATTCGCACAGAACTCACTGCAAAATTTTCACATGTCTACGTTTTGCCTATACCAGCTCTTTATAGTATTCTAATAAGGGCAAATTCTACGAAACGTCACGAACTCCGTTTTTCGTTCAAAAAGTAGCACAAACTTTTAGTTTTGTTCAAAATATAGCACGGGCCAATCAGAAGACGCCATTTGGCGTCTTCTTTTTTGCCAGCGATGTCCAGAAGCTGACGTGGATTCCACCTGGTAGCCAGGTAGACTCCACGATGGCATCCACGCCAGGTGGACTCCACGTCAGCTTCTGGACTTCGCTGGCCGTTGCCGCCGCTGCCCGTCGCTGCCCGTCGCGGGTGGCCACCGCGGGCGCCCGTCTCTGGCCGCCGCCGCCCGTCGCCGCCCATCGCCGCCCGCCGCCGCCGCCCCTCGCCGCCCGCCTCCGCCGCCCCTCGCCGCCCGCCTCCGCCGCCCTTCGCCGGCCGCTGCCGCCGCCGCCGTCCGTCTCCGGCCGCCTCAGCCGTCGCCGGCCGTCCGTCTTTTTCTCGCCCTCGCTCTTCCTTCCCGTTTTCTCCTTCTCGTCGTCTCTCCCTCTGTCCACTCGTTCTCTCTCTCTCGACCTCTCTCCCCCTCTCCTGCTCCTTCTCTCTCCCTCGCTCTCTCTCCTCTCCGTCTCACCCTCGCTCCCGCTAGTTCTCTCCCTCTCTCTCTGTCTCTCGTGCTCTCTGTCTCATTCTTCCACTTGTTCGCTCTCCCTCTCCCCACATTTCTTAACACCTCCCTCTCGCCCTCTCCCCCGCTCTCTCCCTCTCGTTTTCTTTTCCTCTCTGTCTCTGTCTCTCCCTGTCTCTGTCTCTCTGTCTCTGTCTCTCTCTCTCTCTCTCTCTCTCTCTTTAGCAGCGGAAAGTAAAATACAAGGTTTTCGCTTTAGATAATCCCGTCGTCTCTGATATTCATTGTTATTTGTTTCTTTTTCTCATGCGATTTCCAGCGGGCGAGGCGCGATACATCTGCACGCGCTGAGCCGCCGGCAGACGCGGGGTGGAAGACTTCATAGTTGTTTCTGTGGCTGGAGTGATGCACCCGTCCTGGTACGAGAGAATAGTCAGTATCACCGGTGGAACAGCCTCTGTGCCTTCTTCTCTCTCTCTCTCTCTCTCTCTCTCTCTCTCTCTCTCTCTCTCTCTCTCTCTCTCTCTCTCTTTCACCTATCTTGTTATCTCTTCTTTTCGTCTCCGCTCTCTTTTCTCCGTCCATTTTTATCTTTTTTCTCTTTATTTCGTCTCCTGCTCTTGAATCTTTTTTTGTCTTCCTATCTTCCGTGCTATATTCCCCTCCGTCATTTCTTTATTTCTCTAAGCCGTTCATTACGCTTATCTCTTGTGAATTCGCAGCGTGTTCCGCATTACTTACTCATCACCGCGCCAGCGTCTGACGGAGCATCCACATAAGGCCTTTTCCGCTGCCGCCTGCGTCCTCAGGCGTTGTGCTGGTAAAGATGACGCAAGGGGGTTAACTCTCTGCGATCCACTTGTCATTAACATGGCTATTAGATTAACAGAGACTACTGACGGCTCTGCTTCTCCCAACTCTTGGACGTTCTTTCGATTTGTCTTGGGGATTTCTCGGCCAGATAGCTTTAGATGAAGGGGCCCTCTATGGTTCTCTCATTTCGGATACGGTGATATCGTCTCTATGATGTTTCAATGGAAAAAATATATAACTTGAAGGATAACGGTATTTAATAACATTGATATAAAATTTCTCTATAGCTCATGACACTGCTAATATCTTAAGCACAATCTAGAGTGCGGAAATGGTATCTGCGTCTGGAATTGGACTGGGATACTGATATTGTTAAAACCTCTAACGATATGAATACCGATATCGATAATGACACAGAAAATATATAACCTGATGGAGAACTGAATTTAATAACATTCATATAAAATTTCTTGAGAGCTCATGACGCTAAAAATTAATTAATACCTTAATATCATGAAGTATCCAGTGCAGCTTCTTTGAGGGTAATTAAAATGGTAAGAGAGAGTTGAATAACCAAAATCACTTCCCATTCTGAATATTAGTTTTGAAATAACTGTTGGCAATCACATCACTTAACCATTTATTCGCATAAGAATTTCTTATCAGTTTAATGTTACTACGCTAACTCTAATGCCATAAATTCTCCTCTTCAAAACTTTCTTCGACCTTCTAAAAATAAAATGGATAATTTCTTATCTATTAAGCAAAACTACTATTCCTCATATAAGAACCAGATTTTATTTTCGCAGTCAACCTTATTTCAGAAGTGTGATGCTGTAATACTTTGTTTTGAGAAAAATAGTTATGTCAATTCAGTTTTGTATTATTTTATGGGAGAAATAGCAATTGGTTAGGATATATCTGTTGCTTTCTCTCTCCCTCGCTCTCTCTGTTTCTCTTCATCCCTCTCTCTCTCTCTCACTCTCTAGATCTCTATCATTCTCTCTCTTTCTCTCTCTCTCTCTCTCTCACACACACACTTTCCCTCTCTCTCTTTGTTGCTCCCTCCCTACCTCCTGGAACTCGTATGCCAAAGCAACCCATGGGAGCTTCTATGGATGATATTTCTGGGATTCTGCTCCAGTGTTTCTCTTACAAACATATTAGTTCAATGAATTTATTTTCCCAGATACTATGTCGTCAAAAACAAATAGGTGAATTATGATATTTCACTTCGAAGTAAAATGGCTAAAACCAAATCTTTATTCCACCAAAAATGTTCCAATTTAGACCCCGATCACCCTTCTTTTTGACTAACATTGTTCTAATAAATACTAAAAAACAAAGATCTGCAAAGTCAAGTCCAGACCTAATTCCAAGTATTGGTTGCAGTGAACAGTTCCTTGATGGATTGGAAAAAAGTCCACATTCTAGAGGAAGAATCCCAAGAAAACATGTATCCTATCCAAATGTATGAAACGTTCCTCGTGAACAAGGATATCAGAGAGAGCATGTTTCAAAGACATGGAGAGCTAGGGTCACCATGAGAGAGTGGAAGCTCCCAATGATCAATAGAGCATGATTTTCTTACAAGTTAGAGGCCTCATGAAATAAGGTCAATCCTTATGAATCAAGGTTCAGATAAATGCAAAAAGTGATAGTTTATAAAAATTTGTAAACCTGTAATCCTTGCTTTGGATTAGTATCTAGGTCATATAAAAGTCAATTAGAGACATTTAGTTGTATAGATATCAGAAAATCTTTTCAAATACTGATAGTATTTCAAAAATATTAATAGTAAACCCACTTTTCCATAAATTGTTAACCGTCCCGAGCACACCAGAGGCAAAAAAACCTAGTTTGACGAGCTGACCCATGTAAAGGACTAAATCATCAAATACTTCAGTGGAATAATTTTTCCACTTAAAAATTTTATATACATATATATATAAATATATTAAACATCACACATCCACATATTGGGAGAATTTGTCGATAGAATATGCCCTACCATCAAATATTATGAACATAATATAAATAATTTATTTAGAGAGTTGTAACTTCGAGAGGAAAATATCCATAAGCAAAAAATTTTAATTATAAATGAATTTCAAATTTCTCATGATCATATTAATCATTTCAATCTATTTTTTAACTAAAAATATAATGCCCATGGATAAAACACTTGCCTACTTTACATGGCCCTTGGCTCCATCCCCATTAAATGCATCATATTATAAGGCATCTGATGTGTGCAACCTTCTTGGAGATCAGGTTTCAACAACATTACTAAGCATGAGAGAAAACTAAACTGAAATTTTATTATTTATCTTAAATTGGATGAAGCGTATCTTTATTTGAGATTATTCAGTAAGCATCAGATATTATGTAGACATGAACCATTTGTTTTTCAATTTTCATATTACCTTTATAATAATGAACATTGGACTTTTGTTCATAATTATTGACATCAAGCAATTTATAGAAAATAATAACAATTTTTTTTAAGCATATGATATCAGGTAGAAAATACTTATTTTATATATTTTTTATTAATATGCATTTACCTTTATAATTGTCAACAATAATATATATATTTATATGCATTAAAAATGTTAGTATAATATTTATAAGCATGAGATATTGCACAGAATTAAATCATTTTATAATTATCTTATAAATTTTAAATTATCTTTATAACTATTTACATCCAGAATTATTAGATAATTATAAATATTTTTTACACAATTAAAAATCATATTTGTAAATATTTTGACAATTATAAGATGTTACGTACACAATAATTTTTTTATATTTGCAATTAGCTTTATAAGTCTTTAAGCATACAAATTTTTAAATACATAGAACTGATTGTAACAGTAAAAAAATAGATTCACCATGTCCATAATATTGTACATATAGGTCGAATTGTTTGATACCATATTTCTAATCCTTGGCAACCACGATTCTAAAATAATAAACAATAGCTTACACAAATTAAAAAACTTGTAGAATATTATAATCATGAGATATGAGGAAGACAAAAATGTTTGATCTATATATATATGTCAAGAAAATATTTTAAAGCCTTATAAATAAATAACAGAATTTACTTTCAAATTATAACTTTCTAAAAAGAAATCTGAGTTATTCGTTCCATTCCCTGTGAACAATGAAACTAGTGAGGAAATGGTTCATCAGCTTTAAGCAGAACATTTCAGCCTAAGAAATGTATATCATCATTGTTAAGGTCATTGCCACCAATATTTTAGAGTCATTAGTTTCATCATGTCTCGAATGTCAAACTAGATTGCTTTTAGTTGATGACAACAAGACTTGTGAAGAAGAATCTATACCGGTGAGGCCGTCTTCAAAATTGACATCAAATACTTTGAAATCCTTGCCAACCCCACATAATAGTGCTCAAATGTTATCATCCATCAGTAAAATGGCTGTGTTTTATTGATAGGAGGTCAGGTGCTATCCTAAACAAATGGCATGCATATGCTTTCTCTTAAGCAACAATTCAAGTGCTTCACTGAAAATGGCTTTAGATTGTTGAAGTTGGACAAAAACCTCCAAAGCAACCTATCTAACTAATGCTCTTCTGAATGATGACATCATGTGTAAGTGATAAATTCTGTGCATTACATAGGATCTCATTTTGCTAGTCATGCTCAACTAACCATAGCTTCATGGAGGGATCAACAAGTGCACCAATACCAAAGACATGTGATGACATGATAAATGCATGGATACTTAGATATATTGTAGATGATTATTGTATTATTAATTCAGAATTTATCATGCTATTATTTGAATTAACTAAATATTTATGCATAAGTTATTTTTTACTAAACTCCTTGACTTATTTCAAGTCAAGCAGTTTTAGTACTGATGATTATTATATAATGGATGTGCTCTAATAAGTGGCTTGCCAGAAGGAGAAGGCATATTTCAGAATCCTGATTCTTCAACCTGCTTAATGTAAGTTTATTGAAGTTTTGATTCAATGTTGTCTCTTGTAAGCATTGAAAAACACATGGTCCTGGAAAAATATAAGGATCCAGACTTGAGAGGAAGCATTGAGGGCTCACCACACTTGCATTGAGGTTTTAGGAACATAGATCTTATCCTTAATATCCCAAGTTCATTCCCTCAAAATTTCAAAAAAAAATCCTCCATTTGCACCTTCAAGTTCCATTTAAAACTCTGACAACTTGCACGTCATTATATAAAATTGATGAACATTACATAAATATATCTGTTCTATTGGCCATATTTTCATGTTATCCTAATTAAATGTACATAAATAGCTTGCACTATAGTTTTATGATTTATTTTTAATTTTTTAGTATTTTTACATGACATCTTGACCTAAGTGCACCAAAGATTTATTTTTTGTAGGGCATAAAATACTAGGCTAGAGGATGTTATGGCATTTAAAAAAATTTCTGGAATTTTTCATATGTCTTTTATAATTTTCTGACCAGTATTTAGCCAAGAAATATTTGTTTATAGTTAATTTATTTTAGCGAATTCAAGTGGTTTTTCCGCGTCATTTCGCCCAAAAATTCAGGCAAATGATTAACTGCGCCAATCATTTTCCATAGGATAAATATGCATCATTATTTGAAATACCAAAATTATCCAATAATTGTTCTCATTATCGCCTGGTGCGGGTGGCTTGAGGAGATCTTCCTCTTTGCCTTTTCATGCAATAAATGCACGTGAGAATTTCTAAGTGCATGCATTTATTTTATTCAATGTAATATTATTTTTATTATTAAAAATGAGGCACGCCGATGCAAATCGGGTGACGTGGTGCGCTCCCACCCATGCAAAAGGTATATTCCCGCTTTCTCTTTTAACGAGAATGAATTCATTGTTTTTAGTGCGAAGCAATGTGGTGGCACGTGATCTGATGGCAGAGACAACAAGGACAGCGCCCTGGCAAATCAGAAATTGAGATTTTCACCTGGCTGGCGGTTGCGTGGAGGAGAGATAAAGATAATCCAAGGGTAGAGATTAATCGACATGGACATGTCGATGTGTCGAGAACTAACCGTGCAATTTCGCCCAAATTTTGAGGGTAGGTTTTTCTTTCCATCCTCTACGATCCGTACGGTTGGATTATAAAATGAAGGCCAGGAGAAAGGAGAAAACCACCGAGGAAGCTCTCCCCCAACTAGTTTGGCCAGGAAGCACACATGATCCGGTTCTGAAGTAAAACAGTTCTTGATTCAAGGATCAAAATTGTAAGTTTCTTCTTTACTATTTGAACACCTTCTTCAATAATTTCAAAATGCCAAGGCAGACGGAAATGTACATGTCATTGGAGGTGAATTGAATTGTGATTAGCATTGCATTTTTTTTCATTCAAGATCAGAGTTTAAATTTACAGTTCTAAACTGTTTCTCACCTCATCTGATAGCTTAGATCGATAGATTAAAGTTGAATTTTACCTACAACTACTTTTCCTCAATATTTCCCACTATCTCTCTCTAAGTTATCTCGCATAATTTCTCTCTCTAGATTTCAAAAGTGATTTTTGAAAAAATTCAATTCCATATATATCATACCTAAATTTAAATTTTCACTAAAAATTTTGTCCATCTTGAAGTCTAATTTGTAAATGAACTGCTTTGCTTAATAATACCCAATTTAAATATATAAAAAATTTTCTTGATAAATCACATTTCATGACATTATAGTGTTTCAATTTTTTTGTTATAGGTAAAAAAATCATCATCTCTGTAGTACTCTGACCTAAATATAAATACCAATATTAAGAGTATAAAGACCTTTTAGTAATCACAATACAAAATCAAACATAACAATGTCTAAATTAATTCATTCTCTAAATTAATTCATAAAAAAATATAATGAAAATGTTTTGGTAAGTGCCTCACTGTGGTTTGACCCCTTTCTCATCCCAAACTTTCTAATTATGATTTAGGGTAAAAAGTGAAAATTTATTGCATCAATCAAATTTTAATGATATTATTAACTCAATTTTATTAATCAATCTTTGGCTTATCAAACTCCCTCTACCCCCTTCTTCATTTTTTTCTCTATCTCTACATTTTAACCTTTTCTCTCTCTAAAATTTTTTATTTATGTCTCTAAAATCTTTCCCTTTCTCTCTCTAGACCTTCATACATATCTTTATCTCATCCCCTTAGAATTTTATAAAAGCTCTCCTTCATTGACACCTTCAAATTCCATCTCAAACTCTTTCTACACTCTCTCTTCATTTTCTGTATCTATCATTTCATTTTAGTCATTTTCTCTCTCTAAAATCGTTCCTTTATCTCCCCAAAATCCACTCATATCTCTCTTTAGATTTCACAACATTTACTTTTTTAAATCCCAAAAAAAATTGCATTAAAAAATCATTTTTTATCACGTCAAAACCCAGATTTTTTCACCCTTATAACCGCCACCGTGAATTGTTGTGCAGTGTCATGCGGCATGTTTGCGGTGCTTGTGCAGCAAAGACACCCCTCTGCCCGCCAGTCTGCGCGTGACTGTCATTTATAATTTCTGAAAACAACAGTAAAAAAACCCAAAAATTAATATAATTAATTTCAAGTGATTTTAACATATAACAAAATTCTAAAAAATCTCTAACTCCCATTTGAATATTCTAGCGGTTTTTGGGGTAAATGAAATTCCATCAAACTCTAAAAATATTTATTATTTATTTCTGATGTTAATTAAATTTAGGAAAATTAGAGAAAACTATTTTTGTGTTTTTCTTTGTATTTCTGTTTCAATTTAAGTCACATGGAATTATATATATTAACTAAAATCCATATAAATCCCAGAAATTATATTTCTTACTTTTAAACTCATATCCTTCATTCCAAGACTGAGAATGATTTTCAAATTAGATTTGTGCCTCTTTGTGGATTGACCCCTTACTTGCCCTGTATTAATTATAGAGTATTTAAGTGGAATTTTTGATAAATATTTTTGGTGAAGTCTGAACTAAAACAATGAGATTTAAACCCTAAATTTGGACTTATAAGCATGGTAATGAATGAGGATCGAAGCATACTTGTTGATCTTCCTATTATCCCAAATACTATGGAAGGATGTATGTGACGAATATGAGGTGGCCGCAAAGCCAATCGTACTGCAAAGTTTTATTTAAGTTCATTGAAAGAAACTTTTATTCATTACTAGTATTGTGTGATGTTTATAATGAAGTCTATGAATATATCTGATGACCTAGTGAATTATGATGAGATCATAATAAATTTATCACAACTCTGTAAATATGGATAGACATCAAACTTTCCGAATAGAATACAACTATATGATCCTAGTCACACGATAAGTATGGTTGATCTTTGGCCATTAGTGTGGAGAAAGTAAGGACAAACATTGGGTGCTTTTCGGAAATAGAGTTCACTGAATTGATCAATATGGATCCCGGACAGATATTATACCTACACATCCATTAGGTTGATTCATCTCGTGGTGGTTTAAGTAGTCGGTTGACCAAAGACACTAATGACATCTCATGGGTGGATGACTATGATTTGACTATGGCCTTACAAATCATAACAATGGGATTCAAGTAACAATGGCCTTATGAAGTATACTAAGGTAATTGAGTGGTCAAGATGTGATCATCTATATTGAAGGAGATTGCCTCAAGAAAGATGATGCAGTTAATTCCTTGGCCTTGGTAGTAAGGATATAGAAGAATCCAGCGATCCTTGTTGCAAATCAGTACTAACCGAAGGAATGACTATGATTTAATGATTAAACATACTCCAAAAATTTTTGGAGGTTTTTGTGAATGAAGCATTATACATATATGGTAATTGATGATGCACAAGGTTCCATAAGAGAAATCAAAGATTAATCTATATCGTTTAGAGTGTGAGGTGTAGCTTCGTACCTCACTACTGGAAATTTAACCTATTCATTAGGTTAAATTCATCATTAATTAATTAATCCATATATTGATATATTAAATGAATACGGTTGGCTCATAAATATTATTTGGTACTTAGGGTTTTTAATTAGATTGATATTTAGGCCTAGAGGGTCACACACATTAGACTAGTGGACATTGGAAGATATACTTTATGAATTAGGATTTGAATAACAAATCTTAATACGTATAAATAAAGGGACCACCCTTTTTAGCTGCTCATGCAAACTAGTTCTGGGCGACCCTTTCTTTGTCAACTATTTTCTTTGCTCGTTCGACAAGTAATACGTGATGGTGAGAAGATCAACAAGGTCTTCAAGAAGAGTTGGTGAAATAGGAGAGGAGATCTAGAGATCTACTTAGTCATGTATATACTTCTAAGTGATGGATATGTTGGAAGCTAAGAGGGGGGGTGAATTAGCTTATCTATTTTTTGTTTGCCTAATTAGCTTTTAAGATTCCTTGATTTGACTCTCACCTTCTTTCTCTCAAACTCTTAGATTTACTTGGTTCCTCGATCCGCTTAGTGATCGAGTCAATCCAAGGCCCCCCTTCGAGTCCAAATTAGGACTCAGGATAACCTTACTAAGGATCCTCCCTTGTAAGGTACCCTAACCCAACTTACAAAGTTGCTTCTGCAGAGGAGTCTTCCGATTGCACGTCACGTTCTTTGGTGCACGAGCTTCAACGCCGAACCGCCTTCGGGTAGACCGTCACGAACCCTTCCTCGTACGTCCACTTCCCTCGTCACCGTCACGTCCCTGGTGCCACCAACATCACCTCCCTGCCTTCTGGATCTTCGTCACCTGCTCAGATTAGTGAAACAGAAGCTATGCCGGTCCCCGTGATTGATCAAAGGTCAATCACCGCTCTCAATGATGTATGAAGGATAATCAACACTAAAATTCAAGATATGATGTCAAGATCAATATGTCAGCCTTTTGCTTTCCAAAATGTCTACTCAGATCACAAATTCAATCCCACTAAAAACTTCTTTCAATAATTCAAGATCAATCCTTCACACTCTTTTAAGAAATCACACAAATTCACCACTAATAACAAGAATGTGAAGGAAACTATCACTCTATTCACTAAATGGACGAATGATGAAAATGAAAAACTTCCCTTATCAATGGAGAAGCACAACCACACTGATTGCAGGGGAGAAACTTCACAAGGAGTACTTTCTTCTTCAAGAGTAGTACAAGAGAGATGGTTTTCAAAAGGGATGCCTCAACCCTTGCTCTGAAGGGGTATTTTTTTTTATAGGACCAGAGGGGTAGGTTGTAATTTTCTGAGAATTTCAAAAAAAATTCGAGCTCAAAAGGAGCTTATTTAATTTTTTATGAATTTTCAAAGACTTTTGGAAGGTTTCATTAATGACGTAATTACTGATATTAATTACCCATTAACGAAATTAATAATGGAATGTCAAAAGTCGGAACAAATTTGAATTTTGGCATTTAATAAAGACCTTTTCGGAAGGTCAACCGTCGGACCCGCCCTTTGACCCTTTAAATTCCTTCTTTAATTAAGTTTAACTTAATTAGTTATTATATAAAAAAATCTTTCTATAAATAAAACCTTCATGGCGCACTGGTAAGGTGCTCCATTGCTGGGGCAGAGGTTGTGGGTTCAAATCCCGCCCTCCCCGTACATATGTGTATATATATTTTTTTATTATTATTCAAACTTTAGTAGCGGACCCGACTACGGATTTAACTGGTTAAATCCGTCCGTCGGGTCCGCCACTAAGGCTAATGGGCTCCGCCCATTTAGGCCTTATTGGGCCCTTTTTAAATGAACTAAAATACCAAAAATTTATTTAAAAGTCAATTTTGCACCATTTAAAAGGCTTTTAATTGTTTAAAAAATTCAGAAAAATATTTGTAATATTTTCTAAAGTAGTTAACAATATTTCTAAGGCTTCTGAAAATAATTTCAACATACCTTCAATATAAAATGACCTTTTAAAATTATTTTCAGAAAGTTTAAAAAACATTTTTCATTCTCCCAAGTACTTTAAGATTATTTTAGTTTATTTTATAGTTTTAAAACAGTTTAAAAACATAATCTTAAAATATTTTTAAGCTCTAATTATGAATTAGTTTCTTAATTATAAATTCATGATATTAATGTAATTTAGTGTACATTAAAACACAAAAACCTCAACAGGATATTATGTGGTCGTTAAGCCAATTACACTACCATGTTTATTTAAGTTCATTGGATAAAATATTTGCGTTCATTATTATTATGTGTGATGTTTATAATGAAGTTTATGAATACGTCCAATGACTTACTGAATTATGATGATATCATAATACAATGATTACTAGTCTTTAAACATGTATTCTAAATATTCCTATTTGATGGATACTCGAGTCGGACATCAAATTATTTGGATTGAATAGCACTAGCTAATCCTACTTATACGATAAGCATAGCTGATCCTATATCTATTAGTGTGGCGGCACTAAGGACAGATAGTGGGTGCTCTTTGGAGAAAGAGTTCACTAAATCAATCCGTACGAATCCCTGAATGGTATTATACCTTAACGTTAATCAGGTTGATTCAAGTCACGGTTGTATAAGTGATCCATTGATTTGAGACACCAAGGACATCTCGTGAGTGGACGACTACATTTTGACTATGACTTACGAGCCTCTATTCATGGGATTCAAATAAGTTATAGATCGGAGGTAGTAAGAAGCTTACGCATATGATTAAGTGGTCAAGACGGGATCATTCGCCCTTGGTATAATAGGAGATTGACGCAAGGAAGACGATGCAAAAAAATCCCTGGCCAGGGTTGTGAGGATATTATTGAAGACGTTCTCCAATGATCCACATTATGCATCAGTACTAATTGAATGACAAATTAGGGTTTGACGATAAACCATACCCTAAGTCGTTCGAGTCTCACGCGGATGATGGTCTATACATATACGGTAACCGATGATGGTGTAGGTTCCATGAGAGAGTTCGAGACTAATCAATATCTTCTAGAGCACGAGGTGTAGCTTGGCACCGTAGGGGCTCAAAACTTAACCTATCGATTGGGTTAAATCATCCTTATTTAATTAACCTATATGTTGATATAGTTAATTAATAAGGTTGGTCAATAAATATTATTGGGCCATTAAAGTTATTAACTAGAATGATACATGAGCCTAGAGGGTCACACGCACAAGGTCATAAGGGCATTGGTGGACATATTTTACTTAGGAGAGTTTTTGAGAAAAAACTTAAGTGAAATGTAAAGAGGGAAAGGGGTCTCATTTTAAGCACCCATGCAAGCCGGATTTGAGAGCCCCTCCCTTTCTTCATTCTCTAAATCAACCAAGAAGAGAGAGTCTCCAAGAAGAGCTGAAGAGGAAGAGGTGGAGATCCAAGTGACGAGTGATCACGTGGATACTTCTATAGGCCGGACGCGTGAACAGCTTCAGAATGATCTCAGAGTGGCAAAGTCAAGGGTGGAACGAGTTCCCCAAAAGTAACTTTATATGTTTTGTTTTAAAGATCGATTGTGAATAGATCGACACGCCTTGGTTCGTCCATGGAACATGTTTTCCATGGACGAACCAAGGCATCAAACCAAACAGTGGTATCAGGCAAATGAACGGCTTGAAGAATCCTTCCCAAGAAGCCAGTCAAGGGTGGAAAATTTTTATCACATGGTGCCATATATGATATATATTTTAGAGATGAATTTTCAATTGATCATTTTCTTTCACTGCATTGAATATAATTTCACGCACAAAATCATAGCGACATAGCCTAATAGTCTGTTGGTGCATTGAGATAACACGACTGACTTAAAACAAGGTCATATCTGATACACCTTGCATGACACTATCCACATGTCTCATTGTTGCGTTAATGATAACGGGGGTGTCATTTTCTATGGTAACTTTCAATTGGCAAGAGAGATTGATGGCCATCTAAAGGAGATTCACTATTCCGACAAGGAACTTTCTAGGTTCCCAATCCACGTCAACTAAAACTGGTTTCTTTTTGCATGTTCAATGCTATTGTTTCAGTAATGTTCCCCTTCTTGATGGTGAATCAAAATCAAACTCTTTAAAGTTTGAAGAAAGCTCTTAATTATGTTGGCCCTAATGCGGTTCCATGGAAATTGGCTTATGCCTAAAATATGCTCAAATAGTTTACAGCGTGCCTTTACCTAATGCACATTCACCCCTAAGAAACCAATATTTTTGTTCAAAGACCACTCATCAAGCATGACATAGGCTAAGTCAATGTTGATCAATTTCTGTTCTATGATCATGTATATCTCTGAATATAAAGACTATGTTTTTACCTTGATAGACCTCATCGATAGGACATAGATATCCTCTTGAGTAATTTAACAGACTCTTTCTATGAATCACTTATTGGAAAAAATATTCCACTTCACATCAGACATAAATATGAAGTGCAACTGTTCTTCTTTTTCTTCTCTACTATGTCGATAATATAATAGTTCTTTATAGTCTCTTTCATGGGGAATAAATCTGCTACTAACATGTTGGTAGATATTTGACTCCCCTAGGGTTCAGGGTAACATACACTTTATGGTGAACTTTCTAGAGGTCTCTAGGGCGGAATTATGCTTTGATATTAATTACGCTCAACAATGATGTTGTAGATTTTTCCATTTGACCTTTTGTCATCCTACATAGGTGAATTACCTAAACAGCCCATACGCCTAAGGCAAATTTTAATTTTGTAATATTTGTGCAGCTGTCATTTGATTCATCTTCTACAAACACTTGTACGGAAGTTTTTTATGTAGGACAACAAACATTATTCCGTCCTTTGAAGTTTAAAATTATATATATTGCTTTTCCGAAAACAATTTCACACTTTAATGATGGCATGACAAATAAATAACAGGAACATTAAAGCCATTATTGATGCATAAGTCAAAGAAATCCGAGTTTGTGATAGGCGAAAATAGGAGCAGAGGGAGAAGAAAGTAGGAAGAGAAGAACCAAATATAAGGAAAAGAGAAGAGGGAGACAAGGGGAGGATAACAAAATGAAGAACTGAATAAAAGAAAGACAGAATAAAAAAGAAGAAGAAACTAGAAACATGATCCGCAAACAACAGAGGATTAAAATTTAAATATAAAAATAAGAAAAACATGACGAACAACACGAGAAAGTAGAAGGCGATTGACTGCTCTGTCGCCAGAACCAGGTCTCTCGCGTTCATGAATGTTTTTTTTGTTTTATTTTTTTACACAAATTCGCACACAACCGCACACACCATCGCACTGTACAACTTGCACATGTCTACGTTTTGCCATACCCAGCTCTTATTCTAATGAGTAGAAGAAATATTACACCTCAGAAGATGCGATGGCCACGCGGGGCCGGGACTCCCACTTCCCTCACTTCCCTCACGTGACAGCCAGAGGAATTGCACCCTGGGGCCGGGACTCTCTCTCACTACACCACAAACAGTAAATCCCCAACAATTTCCACAGTGCTAACTTAGAGTTGCTTCTTCTCTCGCTACACCACAAACGGTGAATCCGTAATTTCCAAGGCACTTAAATAAATTTGTCCTCCTCCCGCAGGGTCGCCTTTCAAGAAGGGGCGGACTGCAGAGAGATAAAATGGTAGATCGAGAGAGGTTGCACTCACCCTTTCTCTGGCTAAAAATCCTCGCTTTCTCCTCATCCCTCCTCCGTCCTCTTCCCCCCTCCTCCCTCCCCCTTCCACGCTCATATCTTCACACTCTTGCAAGCCCCGCCGCTGATGAGGATCAGAAAGAGGCCGCAGCTCCGCCTCTCTGCTACAGATTCGCCGTTTCCCGCTGCGCCGGCCGCGGAAGCAGCAGCGGCGGTGTCGCATGCTCGGTCCGTCGGGCCAGGGACCGAAGAAGGGAAGCTCGGCATCGCTCCACTGGCGACGACCCAGGAAGCCGACAGCGAGGTGAGGAAGATGGATCGACTATTCCTGGTCCGTGTCGGTTTTTTCTATTCTTCTTCTGCCCTCTTCTCGTTTCCGCCCCTCGCGGATTCGCAATGGGGCTGATCTGACCACCCTTAGCGACGTCCTTCCTTTCCAGGCGCCGAAGTGCGAGGCCGAGGCCGAGGACGAGGACCCACCAAAGATGTGAGCCTGGTCCTTCCCTTTCTCTCTCTCTCTCTAGACTATCCCCCCCCCCCCCCACCCCCACAAGAAAAGCCAATATGCATGCCGTCCCCATGCTTTCCTTGCACTCAGAGTTCAGAGAAAGAGAGAGAAAGCGTAGAGTCTGCGCACTCTTTTAAACTTATCGGAATCGGTATCGGCAGGATGGTTGCAGAAGCGTCGGCGAAGGGGAAGATGGGAGTGACGGGGGAGGGCCCGTCTGTGGGAAAGGGGAAGAAGCGGCGGAGCCCGGCGGTACTGATGGAGGGCTCGCGGTGCAGCCGCGTGAACGGGCGGGGCTGGCGCTGCTGCCAGCAGACCCTCGTCGGCTACTCTCTGTGCGAGCACCACCTCGGCAAAGGGCGAATCCGGAGCGTGAACAGCGTCCGGTGCAAGAAGGAGCCGGTCAAGGAGGAGGACTCTGACCCTGGCAATATTGGCAATAAGAAGAATACGAAGAAGAAGAAGATTGGAATGGTGAAGGCTCGCTCCATGAGCAGCTTGTTGCACCAGGCCGAGCTCTCCACCACCGCTGCTGTCTCGGCCGTGGCGGCGAGTTCTGGCGGCTGCGCGGGCGAGGCGAGATACATCTGCACGCGCTGAGCCGCCGGCCGACGCGGGTTGGGGGAATTTGCGAAATTTGTGCCTGTTCAAGTAGTTTAATTCGGTCGCGAATTGCACCCTCCAGGGTGGGGAAGAATAGTCTTCATCACCGGTGCAAAAGCTTTCTTACACTTGAGCAAGACGAGGACTCTAGGATAGTTTTCCCTCGCTCGAGTTGTTGGCCTGCTATCGTTGTGACGTCGCCGCTCTTTGTCTTCTCATCTATATTGGTCTCCCTTGTTCTTAAAGTGGGGTGTGCTCTCTCCATAATGTGTTGCTCGAGGTTCGGGGTGTGTGCGGAGAAAGGCAGCGGTATTCTCTCTTACTCCTCGTCTCCCATTCTTTCTTCCCCAGCCTCTCCTCCCTCTCTCTCTCTATTTTCTTTCTCTTCTCACTTTCTTTACACTCATGCGAGTTCTATGTCTCCTTTCTTCCTCCTCTCTCCCTTCTGTCAGCCGCTCTCGCTCTCTTTAGATATCCTTTCTTCCCTCTTTTTATCCATCTCTTTCTCTTTGTTTCCCGATTGCTTCTCCTCACACTCTGTCTCTCTGCTTCTTTCTCGATATCGTTTCCATTTCTTCTACCCTGCCTCATAAATTTCTCTCCATATCTCTTTCTTCCTTCACGCTATTCTTTCTCCGTCTCTCTCTCTCTTTCTTCCCCCCTATTTTCTTTCCCGTCTCTCAACTCTCTCTCTTTCTCTCTCGTTATTTGCGTATTTACTTTTTTCTGGACACGAGCCGACGCCAGTGACAACGGAGCATCCACACCTCTTTTAATTTTAGTGCAACGTATCCTGTGTACTCGGGCTTTACGCCGGGAAAGATGACGTTATCGGCAGCTCTGCGAGTGCCACGTGTCTATGACGTGGCTACCACTCCCCAGCCGTAGACCTTCTTTCGATTTTGTCTTTGGGATTTCATGGGCTGCTTAACGTTTGGCTCACATGCTTATACAAGTATAGTGCAGGGACGCGGCCAGGACGGGAATTTCATCCCGAGAAAATCGTCCCATCCCAGGGTTCAATTGACAAGAGTCTAGGGATCGGCAAATGTCATCCGTCTCATCACACGTCACCGTGACGGACACGTGAGGGTGATGGTGACAGAATGCATAGGCCGTGACGGTTACGGTGGCGCGTGACGGGCTGTGCGTGACAGTGACGTGATGGGGACGGGATACCCCGGACGGATGACGTGAGGATAGGTTCGTCACGGATGACGACCATGATGGATTAACAAAAAAATAAATATTATAAATAATAACATAGTAAAATAAATAATATAATGCTTCGACTATGTTTATTAACATAATAAAATTAAATATTATTATTTCTGTCACCGGTGATGGTGACGCCGTCACCGTGACGGTGACGTGACGGAACGAGGATACATGGACGCGTGACAGGGTACGTGATGGATTTTTTTGAAAATACTTGAACGCATACGTAAGGGTGACATGACGAACATTTCTTCACGTCACTGTTCGTCACGGGTCGTCATCCGTCCCATCACGTCACGGGCGTCACGTCCCGGACGGGACAAAGAATCGTCTGCCTGTAGCCAGACGGGATGATCTTTTCTTCCACGGATGAAACAAACGTCCCGTCCGGGGCCTTGTTTAAACGGTGGATGGGACGGTTTTTTCATCCTACGAGAGTCATGTATCTGCCAGAGAGCTCCAGCTGTTATTCGACACATTCTGTGCCACGTGTCAAATTCCAAGTGGTCTAATGCATTGCTCTGTCCCGGACGTGGGACGAGACGAGAATGTCATGGACGAGACGCTTTTGGATCGGACGAGTCGTGGACGAAAATATTAGGGATGGGATGAACTCTGGACGGGACGATTCGGACAAAATTTTAAAAATTGGGACGTCGGGCAGGACGATCCCGTCCCTATCCTGGACGATCGTGCACTATAGGTGCTGGAAGTCCTAATATTTACAGACATGTATATTTCAACCAGCATAGATAGTGCTCAGATCGTTACGCCTTTCACAAGAGTTGGAACTTGCCAGGGAGATAGTGATGCGATCCATCCATTATCTGACCTTGTGTAGAGATCTGCTAATCCGATCGTACCCACCCGAACATTTTGATTATCAGGGACATTAAGTAATAACATCATGACGAGCGCATACCAAAACAACACTATATAAAGTCGACATTAGTGACATTAAAATCTGAAAATTCAAATTTAGATATACTCTTAGTGAGTCATTAGGCGTTGATTGCGAGGGGACACTTGGGATTGCCCATTGGGCACCACTTGGCTTCGCCTTGTGGCGTGAGCCACATCAGCAGCCATGGTCCAATATGATCTGCACAGGGGATTTTCTTGACCTACATAATGATTATTTTTTGTGATGGACTTTGGGTGTCACGTCAGGGTTGGGATTGTAATTTAGCAGTGTGCTGGTTGTTACAATCCGCAATTCAAGTAGCCTTCACGAATACCTAGTACTGATATCTGTGATCTGCATCCAATCTCAGCATCGGGACGGACGAACCCTAACCCCTACTTAGACATCTATATAAGCTTCCAACAATCATCCACTCATCTTCTGTTGATCTCCCCAGCTGGACATTGTCTGTTTTAGGGAGAAAGAGACCGAGTTGAGTGTTACAGTGTCTATAGTACGGCTAGTTGAAAAGAACGGCTCGGACGTGATGGGACGGGTGAGAGTTGGTGACGGACAAGAGCGTGACATCGAGTTCATCACATCTCCCCTCCCCTCACGTGTCCGAGGTTTTTTACAAAACCCGTCACTTTTTTTGTCCCATCATATGTCACGGGCTCACACGTCCCGTCCTCATCCCATAACCGGACATCATCCCTGTCAGAGGGGATGAAATAACACATGAAAGTTTTATTTTTTACAGATCTCTCTCTCTTACAGTTATATAGTTCTGGATCGTCCAAGACGTGGATGATGGACGGGACGGGACGAAGATCGTCCTGTCCTATGTTCGGATATTTCAACTTCGTCCAAACCGTCCCGTCCACGGATTCGTTCATTCAAGAAAAAAATCGTCCGCATCCCAACTTTGGCAGTTTCGTCCCGTCAGGAGAAAAAACGTCCAGTCCCTCGTCCCAGACGACAAAATCAGGTTTTAAAATTTTAATATACTTTTGTAAGTTTTTTAGGGAAATATGGAGGGGAGAGAAAGCGGAGGGACATGTACACTTACTTTTGGGCGGGGTCAGTTACGGCGCGCGAAAAAAAGCAGGGACTTTGATGCAAAATGTCAAGGAATTGGTTAAGTGATGCCACGTGGCAAGATCTCAATCGTCGAAAGCGAATCCAACGGATTTTAGTCCATCCCTAACCATCCATCATCCGAGACCTCTGGACGAGACAATTTTTTCGTCTGACGTTAGGAAGACTGTCCCGTCCGTTGACCCGGGATGAATTCCCGTCCCGGTTTTCGTCCAATCCCACGGACGGGACTGTTTATTCGTCCTGGGACAAAAAAACCGTCCCATCCGTGTCCCTGCAGTATGTATACAAGTTCCCTTGACACGTCCACTATCTTGGCTTTCTGACAGGGAGAGCGATATGAGAGGAAATTATTGATTGTCACTTTAAAGTCTGGAATCTTTAAGATGAGTTACTTTTCTTTCTAGAAGTGATATTTTCTTCTGGGGTTCAGTTGTATTTAACCTTGTCAGCTTCACTCCAACAAGTTCTCTTAGCTTGTGCGCCAATCCTAAGTTTGTTTGAGTTCACCTAGTCATCTGAGATTTCATCAGCTAAATTGCATTTTATCCATTCAATTGGAAATGGGAAAATAAATCACATTTTACCAACGCTTATGCCGAAACCATTAGTTGACATTTGACATTTTGGTACGGGTTGACCAATTTTTTCTGCGAAATAGTCAACTCCATTAGCTTTTTGCCCACGCAATCCCATTAGAAAGCTATGAATAATGTAATATTTTCCTGAAAATTTCCATTTATGTACTTGGAAACCCATTCTCTGTATACTTCAAATGGGCTGAGTCCAACAAGGATTCGCACAAGAGATGCAACGCAGATATATGCCTAGTACGCATCTCTCCATGGTCAAACCATCAGAAACTTAAAAGGGAAACACAATGTGTTGTGTAGTGTGATTACACTGACAATATTTGGACAACAGTTGAAATTCAATTTAAGTATAAAGTGCATGTTTTATGTGACGGGATCCTAACAGAAATGGCAAAGATCTGATTATATGTGCAAGTGGCAATAAAGACTATTAATGTCGATGAAAGAATGTACCAAATGGGATGGACCAAATAACATATGGAAATAAAGTGTTATGGATTCCAGAGTAGAAGACATACAATATTATATTTCATCCATAAAGATATAATGAATTTTCAATAAAAACTTATCATAAGAATTTTCTGTTAGACTCGGCATATCACAAGGTGTAAGGCCGCAAAGTATGAGGCATTCTTGCACAGAGGCTTGCGTGCTAACTGTGTGGACATGTCTGTGTGCTGGACTCACGATTTGGAGACTGAGTCCTTCAGTGGGACACCACAACACGCACTACGGACGGCGACATCTGACCTTATCTTTTAGGTCATCGCCCTTATGGTGTGTGTGCTCGTTGGCGCTGAAGTGTGACGAATTAGGGAAGGCCCCTGTGTGCTGGGCGCGCGGGTCACTGAGAGCGCATGTGCAGGCGCCAAGCGCTTGGCTCATGCGTGGGACACGCAGGTTGGGCGGTAGTGCGGGCAAGTCGTGCGGCTATGCGCGTGCACCGCGCACATCGCGTGGGCGGGGCACGAGGTAGAAGACATTCCTCCTAGAGACTGCATTAGTGCTCAGAGAGTGCCAAAACAGCGTGGGTGCTTGGCACCGAGTCATCCGAACGGACCGTGTATGATAGGTATCAGTGCAGGTGCTGGTGGCACGTGGAGTGTCATGGATGGGATGGGCGGCAGATAGCTGAGTGCCATGCCCACGGGCGTGTGGCGCCCAGCTTGGGGGCACATGTGTTGCGATGGGGCTGGTGGGCACATGCGCGTCGAGCAGAGGGCCTCAAGGCACAAGGGCGACACTACCAAGGTGCACAGGCGGGACGGGCGGGCCTTAAGCCGTGAAGGCGCCTATGCTCGTTAGTCCGGTATCATCCCTCGACTTCCCCCCATGTACTATCCAAGGCTATGATGTAACCTCTTGATGGAGATTAATGCAATTACCATATGATAGGTATCGTGGAGTGTCATATATGATATAAATGCAATTATCATATTCCTCGATGGGGCTGCATCCCCACCCTCTCTTCTAATCCCTTCTTTGCATACCTAAGCTACCGTGAAGAGTTCTGCTCCAAGCACCAAGGCCTGCACATGCCAAGTTCGAGCATTGTTCCTAGCTTGGAATTTGAGTGCGTGACACAAGGTGCTATAAATAGCGAATGTAAATTCTAGATGGAGATAAGAAATTTATAGATGTTTTTATTAGTAATAGGAAATTCTATTAGGTGGGGTGATAGAGAAATATGGTTTTTTAAAAAGGAATTTTCAGTAATAGTTTAACCACTAGTATATTGTTATCTTATAATGATTTTTCTCATGCTATTTCAAGATACAAATTCTTTATATATTTATAATTATTTTTGTATTCAATTAATATGTTTAAATATAGATCTAAAGCGAAAATTTTGAAAACCTAAATGACTATAATAATAAGTGTTATACAAAATATTCCTACACCTATTCATCCTCCCACGGTCTTGTTGATTTTCATACCTCTATATTTTAAGTTCATCTATGTTTGTTTCAAAATAACTCCTAGACTTTTTCACACTAGGAGATAACTTGGCAAGTGAAAAAGGGAGGAATAGTTCTACAGAAAGGGGGAGGTTTGCATGGCCTACTCAACTGTACCCCTATAAGACTCTTATATAATATGTAACATTTCTCACAAAAATACAAAACTATCAATTTCCCAGTATTTGTTAGGACCACGTACACATTCAATGAATATCCCCATACTTCCCATAAGTTATTACCCTAATTATTTAATTTATATCCCATATTAATAAATTAATATTTAATTGATTTAGCCCAATCTATATGTGGGCCTAGCAAGAAAATTGTATTCAAAAATAGAATGGGGTTATGCTAACTACACATGGAGTTTTTCTATCCCCATATACTGCATAAATATAATCTCTTATCTGTAGAAAAATCCTATTAGGACTGAGGGAAAGATCAGATCCCTCTCCAAAGAACACCCCTTTCCTCTCAGTATTCCAACACAAATTATGACAACATCACCATCTTTGAATGGGAATAAACTATCATTTTCTCCACAAACCTAATATTCTTATTGAAAATCCTACGTGTTGTCACAATTATAGTATTGTTTGTAAATGCCTCATCACTTTAATGTAATGTAATGCTAAATTAATGATCTTATATATCCTCAAATTTCCTTCTAAATATCATAAATTATAATAATCAATAAATGACTATGTGCATTATTTTTACACACTTACACTCTATATATTATCTTTTACGGGTCGTTATCAAAGTAAAATATCTATGTTATCAGCTACTTTTTTACACTTTTCATTGATTTATGACTGATGAAATACCATGCATTCAGCCATTTATACTTTATGGCACACTTGGCAAGATTAATGTTCATTTTAGTATGAAATTGGACCTCATACATTGATTCAATTGTTATATTATTTTCACATTTGATAATGTGATTGTATCCACATTCTACTGATTGAATATATGATTTCCATTGAATAATTAACCAATGTAATGCTAACTTTATGATTTTATATATCCTCAAATTTTCTTTTAAACATCATAAATTATAATAATCAATAAAGGACTATGTGCATTATTGTTACACACTTACACTCTATATATTATCTTTTACTGGTCGTCATCAAAGTAAAAGATCTATGTTATCGGCTACATTTTTACACTTTTCATTGATTTATGACTGATAAAATACCATGCATTCAGCCATTTATACTTTAAGGCACACTTGGCAAGATTAATATTCATTTTAGTATGAAATTGGACCTCATACACTGATTCAATTGTTATATTATTTTTACATTTGATAATGTGATTGTATCCACATTTTACTGTTCAAATATATGATTTCCATTGTATAATTAACCAATGATTGAGTTTAAGGGTTTTGTTATACTTTGATGTAATTATTCTGTCATATTAATCATATTTCAGGTGTCAAATACAAGAACAAGATAAGTGTGGACAGATGAGTTGTTTATTTGCTAGGTACACAAAATGTGAAAGGTCCAACGCCTACAAATTTTTACAAATATAATATTAAAGAATAAGGAAAAAATGCATAGATTTTGCATGGATGAATTTATTTTTTAAGAGTTAAATTTTAGATAAAGGAAAATACAAAATGCACAACAATTTGAGAAGGGCCACATTCCCATTAAGCGTTCGGAACACATATACCTTCCCATGTTAGCAGCCCACATGTTAGTACCTAATAAGGAGCAGATTAGGATCTGGTTCTACCTCTGTCATGTTTTGGCCATGGTACTAATCTTGTTTGCATACGAGGGGGCTAACCTTCATCGAGAAGCTCACTTGTGAGCACTAGCAATTATCAAAGACATCATAACATAGAGGGAAGTTATATAATGCACAGGGTTTTTTATTTCTTCTTAGGGAACTAACATTTTATGCTCTTATTAGTAACAAGTGCAGGGCTGAACCAGATAATAAGATAAAGGGTAAGATGGGGCCTAATCGGTTGTGACCTTAAATGTGTTAGATAGAGAAACATTTTGAGCTTAAGGCTCGCCCAACTCTAAGACTGCATCATGATGGGCCGAAAATTGAAATAAAAATTATAATCTTGAGCCTTAACTATACTCAAAGAATATCAGATTGCAGGATTGAGTTCCTGAATAATATTTACCCTTGTCTTTCTAGGAAAAAATCACTGGCATCAGAAACAAATGAGGATGATGGGGCTCACCAGATAAAGGGTGATAGTTGAAAGGAGGTGATACAGACATCTATAGGGAGGTCTCCTGATCCATAAGGGGGTCTACGACTGTGATTTAATCACATTTTTCCAGCCCATGTGTTTCGATGAGTTAACAACCATCGGGAGGCCCCTTACTATGAACTCCTAGAAGTAAGGCATCAAATCCACAAACTACAAAGCTTCTTCCAGGCTCATATTTTTGTCACTTTTACATGATATTCCATTTTATAACTTTGAAATCAGGGAAACACTCTTGCGGAAGTCTGGAGAGCTTGAAAATAATGGTGACAGATATTGATGGCTCAACAAGGTCAACGAGATGCTAGGTGAGCCTTAGGAGATCTAGTTCCATGCCAACAGGAAGGACCTAAACCAAGAGTCCACACCAACCTGATGAGACACCAATCTCTCCTTTCTGTTATATCTTAAAATAGGCCAATGGGGTTCTTTCTGAACATCTATTGATGAAATTTAGTTATTGTTCTTAATTTGAATTGGATTGGTATAGCTTGAATTGGTTGTTTAATCAATTTATTTAAGTAGTGATAAGTCTTTGATGAAAAGATGGGAAATAATGTAGAGTTGCACTTTTCTTTATTCTTTTCTCTTTGATTTTACATTATTACTTTCGTAAATAATATTTTTTATATATTCATATATATATAGAATGTTATTCCCATAGTATAATATCATCATTTTATTAATTTAACTCTCATCATTATCTATTACTACCCTACTATTCTTTTCATCACAATTTGTATATCTATTTATTATTTTGTTCCTATATATTATTAAAACTTATATATATACCTTACCTTTAATTTATCTACACCTTTTGTCTTTATTATAATAGTTCAGATAATTATGTTCTTCAAAGATATCCATCCTATTACTCAAAAGTCATATACCGCTATTTCCCCTCCTAAAAATACTACACCTATTATTGTCATTCCTATGTTTTATATGTCTACTACTTTTTAGTAAAAACCACATTTTCTCATAAATATCTAACCTATGTTTTCTTAGTTCTATTCTTATTACACTATAATTCATTTTAGTGTAAATATTTCAATACAGTTCTATATTTTTGTACAACTAAACACATTATATTTTATATAATTATCTGAATAAATATTCTTATTATCATCTAAATACAAAATTGATTTATTTTTAAGCGTGAATCCCTGTGAAGATGAGCTAACACACCAGTATATATATTGAGTGATTTTAAAATTTTATTTTCTTTAAAAAACCAAGATTCAAAATTAAAATTACATACTTCATTTATTCACATATATGTATTTACATATTTATAATTTTCAAATATTGTCAAGTATGAATAAGTTATTCATGAAATGAAATAGTATTTATTAATCTTCTTTAGAATTCGAAATTAGTACCTGTTTTATAAAATTGAATTCCTGGAAAATTGATTTATAGAGTCACAAAATAATTTGAAAATATCCTTAACGCAAGTAACAGTTTAGCAGATTGGTGGAGGAAGCCAACGGTTTGGGGCATTGGTCAATGACAAGCTGAAATTTATGGATGACCTTGTGCATATTGGACATGATGCTTTTTGATTTCTATAGAAATTCAACATTTTTTTTCAATAATCATAATTCAATGATGAAATGATAATATTTGTGGTCTTTGTTAGTTGAAATAGGTTTTTACATGAAAGGATTATTTCATAATTAGCAACCATATCATTAATATGTAATTATATGATTGACCTTGCATGAAAACTATAAGCATAAATTATTTATTTGCAGTATTTAGTTGCAATGAACCGTTAAGATAAGAGAAACATGTTATATGATTCTTAGCATCTTGATATTGCTAGAAACAGTAGAGAAAGAGGAAAGGAAAGTAAAAGGGGGCGGAGTTACCTCTGATGAAGCTCACTATCAAAAACGGTGGCTGATGAATATGGATAGTCCATGTTTTAAAAGGCAGTAATTAGACAGCAATTGATGAGGTGGGCAAAGGTGTACCGATAAAAAGGGGCCTAAAGTTGTGCTAATTGTTGTCGTGGGCCTTCTCTTTTGTGAAAATAATATGGGTATTGTTAAAGCTATCAATTATGACCCTTGGTAGTCCTTGTGATGGAAGACTTTTTATGAATGTTTAAAAATGTTAGAGAGTGTTAATGAATCTTTGATAGCTCAAAGATTCTTGGGATTAGAAGACAACCTCCAGAAGATCCCAAGTTGCATCAACATTGAGGTCAGGAGATAGGTGAGCACAATAAAGTAAGGGGCGAGCAATTGACATTTACGTTATTTGGTCATAGAAGTCAGGCAATCAGGTTTTTTGCTGAAGCTTCGTAGGTAATTTTTTTATTCTTTTATACTTAATTAATAGATTAAAATGAGTATACATTAATCAACACTCTCACTCTCATAAGTAATTTACCCTCCTCCCATTAACACACATTTTATATCCTAAATACCTTCCAATTATTTCTCTCTATTTCATTGTCATTATATGTAATTAAAAATTAAATATAGTTTATACTATTTGAACAAATGTATACACTTTCACTATAAATAACAATTTCTTTGAACATAGGCTCTATACTTTAGATATAGAACAGATATTTCCTCTCCTAAAAATACTAACCTACTATGCTATATTCTCTATGCACAATTCCTATTATTTTACACCTTTAATCCATCTTCTCCTATTCCTTAACTTAATTACTCTTAATATCATTCTTATAGGATCCTTATAGCCTTTAATAATCACTATCTTACTACCTTCATATTATATTTCATCGTATTATTATATGTCATTTGTTGAAACCTAAAATCTGGATATTCCAACTATGTTCAAATTTGACTTTCAGGGATCAGTGTTAATGACTTAGATATCAATTTGATATTGAATTCAAACCATATCTTCCATACAATTTCAATTTTAAAAATTAACTTTTATTAGTGGAATCTTGTGAAACCAAAAATCTGTCTAGAAAAGATATCAGAAAAATATGTAGAGTTGTCTTAATGAGTTAATTTTAAGTATTAAGGGTTAGTTAATGAGTTATAACTTAAAAAAACTAATTTTAAGTATCAACTTAAGTTATTGCATGGTACCATTTTGACTGGATTTTGTTAAGAAACTAGTGGTTTAGGTCACAATTCTGCAAAATTTCTCTGCGTAAGATGTGGGAAGTGGGTGATGTAGAAAAAGGCATCATCATGACAGTCATATGATTTGACTATTATAATTCTAAATGTCTCCTGTTTTATCCATATTTTATGAATATTCATAAATAGATGTTACATAGAAATTCGACCAAAGATAATATTAATTATAAAGCTATGAAAGCAAAACATGTCATTGCATCTATTCATACATATTACCCATTGGAATATGATTCTTCTTAATGGTGCTTTGTTGAACCCTGCTTCACATAATAAAAAATATCTGTGGTTATATTAATTTACATATAAAATAGATTTGGTATTTGTTCATTTAGATTTAATATTTACTAGGAGTTATAACCATAATATATTATTATTCCTATGTCATATGTCTTACATCTTTCAGTTATGTGGTCCAAAAAAAGGATAGCTCCAAGACAAGGAAGTGGTCTCAAGTTAGGTTTCTTAATTGTTCAGATATTATCCATGATGTCAAAAATTCATGGTCCAAGGTAAGGACATCTAAAGGACAACATCCATACATCAGATAAAACACAGTCTTGCCTTCATGACAACCCCGCTTGGTTTTGTAGAATCAAAGTTGTCCATTTTTCATGATACATATAATTTATATAATGTGATTAACTTAGGAGCATGCTAGTTTAAAATATGGGTGCACCTTTGGATCTCCCAAAAACAGTTGGTGACCAGAAAAAAAATGACACTACAGAGACTATGAAGGGGTGAAGAAATTTCCTAATCAATTTCTTCCTTTTTTGGTTTAATTCATCTTGTTGGCTCCAGACTGTCTCTGTGGGAATAAAATTTATGCTTTTTAATGAGTAAGTGGGAGCATTATTAAATCATTTGTGCTCAGATTAAAATATATTAAAATTTTTGTTTAAGATGTTCTAAAAGTTTTGATAATTCATGCTCTCATCATCATTATCATGCATATCAGCACCTTATTTGATATCCAACACCCTGGTGGTCATCAAAAAAACACTAGGTTTTCTTCAATCCTCTCGATACCTTCAATCTTTTATTCTAATATGCCTTTCTCTTGTTTTCAAGGTAAATTATTTTCATTTATAACAAAAAATAAATTCACATTGATATATCAGTCTCTCTTTGGTTTTCCCATGCTCACTCTATACATGTTATTTAGTAATTACTGTCGATAAAAAATATTATTGCATAACTGTTGTTTACTCCAACAGTAATTTAAACCCTGTACTCGACTTATCAAAGTATCTTGGCCAAGAAGGAGTAAGTTCATATATAGTCTTCAAACACGTAGTCAGGCAAATGTGGTTACTCCCCCTTAATTTCCCTTGTTCAACAAATAGAGGGTTTACCACTTGAATCTACCCGCTAAGAAGAAACCATAAGTAACTGGAGACCTAAGAACTTACGATAGTAAGAATGTGGACTTAATTTTTTATCCCCTGTTTATATGAATTCTCATGTCTTATCTCTCACTCTATTCTATAAATTTCTGTTTCAGAATTTGTCAAGAAAGATAAGGGCTTTTCAATGGAGCAGGTTAACACATGTGGTTGAACTAAAATTCCATTATTGAAGTTTTCCCTGAACATTATATTATGTGTTGATCCAGGCCCAATTTACATATCCTATTTAAGTTTTTATACCCTTAAAGGTTTATCTGCTACCACTGCATATAATTTAAAAATAAAAACTCTAATGGTCCGTGTTTCTGTTTATTCAACAGCCCAATAAGTACTTTCATTGCATCCAATATGCACCTCTTCTGTAGCCAAGTTTTTCCTCCAAATATGTGCTTTTTATGGAACAATAAATTTTTTTCAAATGATAGAGACTACCGTGAAAGTGTGTCACTAGCAACCATGCAGATACAGAATTCTAAGGTAATTCAATGCCTTTCTTACAAGGGCTGATGCCTGGATGGTGGCTCTGCCCTGGGTTGTTAGTCTGCATTTTTTGAGTTGATAATGCACAAGATTGGATTCTATGCACTATTAAATTACACATTTTGTGAGTTAATAATGCACATTTTGTGGAATCAATGACCACTAAAATAACTCGACAAAAGAACTGAATTGTAGCAGAGTGATTTCATGCAAGGCACTATAATAACCAATTCTTTTGTTAGTTTGAGTTTATTTAAAATATATTCTTTATTGATTTTTTTTATTTGAAAGTCGAATATTCACATATAATATGGCAAAACATATCACTTATAAAGATAAGTATATTTTATTTTCTGAGTTTATAATGTGGCTTGACATACTAGATTATCATAAAATTTTTCTCTTCATGGTTTAAACATCTCCTAAAATTTCTGAACTATCACCATTCACCCAAGTCCACTTAGAAGGAATAATATAATATCCTATTCAAATTTAAAGCTCAGTCCTAAGTTATGACACACATATCCATGGTCGAAGCTTGATGCACCAGATGTTTCAATATTTAACAAGAGATCAAACATATATAACTTCTAATTCTTTGGCCATGAGTTTGCATATTTTTACTACTTACCTGTGACATAAATATTCAATTCATATATATTGGTCCCTAGTTTTCATTGCCAAATTCACTTTTTTAGGAATATAATATTACTTTCTAATTCACAATTTTTTAATAAGCTTGCTCCCACGACCAAGTCCCCATGCATCGTACTTCTTATTCCACCAATGATAGTTTATGCTTTATGCCAGGAAAATCAAAGAATTTGAAAACAATATATTCAAGGCATGCTTGTTTTAGAAATTATTTTTTTGACTCTAAAACTGGTTTCACCTCTGAGGATTTTAAAGCCATGGGAATATTTTTTTATTATAATTTCAAATAATAAGCATTTGCTTTCATAATTTGAGTTTTCTTATGGCCTGTATCTTGTCAGACCTTGCCATGATCACAGTGGTTCCAGCAATTGCCTGACTACGAAGGAAACTGATGTTTCCCATGAATATATGTAGGGATCAAATGAATATAAGTAACTCAAATGCATATGGGCCCACACCAAATCCATATGTGATACTTTTTGTGTGTTAAAAATACAGAAATGACCTCATTCATCTTAATCAAGCGATCACTATTCCAAAATTCAACGTCTAGAGGTGCAAGCAGAGATGCCACCTATATAATATTCAAAATGTCTCTATGGTTGTTACGATGCTCAGTGCATATGTCACTTTATGTGTGGAAATATATTAATTACCAATGCTATGTCCCACTAACGTGGGCCTTCAAGGATGAAGGTGTCCCTTACACAAATGGCTGACATGCCATGTTTCTAAAGATGACATTAACCATGTTCTTTTTTAGGCATCTTGTACTTCCATCACTTTTTACGCTGTAAAGTCTAGACAGACATAATTTAAATGAGAAAATTCAACTCATGTAGAAAAATAGCTTGACACCGAAAAGATAACAAGCATAACATCTCATATTTTATCAAATATTAAAAAAGATGTCATCCAATTTAATATCATGAAAATGGGCAATAAACGCAGTAGATATGGGTCCAAGATAACATGCTAAATACACAAAATATAATGAACATTTATAGTTATTTTAATGAATATTTCATATTTATTTAAATAAATATTTTATAAGTAGTTTAATAATTAACAGGAATAAAATAACTAAAATAGCTAATTAAAATAATTAAATTTATTTTTTGATTTCAAAATAATAGTGATTTTTTTTACAATAAATCAGCCCATTTTGAGGTTGCTCATTTGCCGGAACAACCAAAGAATCAAGGTGACCATAAAATTATCCAAAATTAATATTATTTTAAATAAATATAAATATAATTATTTATTTATCTTGCTAACTGGAAAAGGTAAATCATTTTAAGGATTATTAAACTATTTCCATGTCAATCAATTGTCAACTCACTGAACTACTTACTTGTTGATTTGGGGTATTTTTCTATTTATCTTATTCACATATATATGTATAAATTATTTAGTGGGAACTTTATCTATCTTTTGAACCGTAATTACTATGATCTGTATCATAATTTTTTTGTAATGAAAATACCTTTTAGTGGCCTGAGAAGATTAAATTAACAGATACTTATTCTACTGATTTTTTCATCATCATTATTTATCTTCGAACATAATTTTTCTCATTATAATTAGATACTTAAAACTAAATTCCATGAGGATTCATCATATTCAAAGTATGAATAAACTGTACAATACTGTATTTTTAGTCATCTTATTTGGAATATTCAAAATTTTGAAATAATTTTCAAACATAAATATTGAAAAGTGTCCAAATTATGAATATATTTGAGATGGAAACTACTTTTTCCCATAATGATGAGATGTATGAAAATGCAAAATATATTATTTCTGATTATTTGTAGTTAAGCGCAGCCCCACCACATTATAGTTATCATTGTGGAAGGTATCGGACTGATGTAAAATAATTTCATAAAAACATAGATATTGGTGTTAACATTTAAATGAAACTAAATAATATTATAATTTTCCTTATTATGATCCTGAAGACTTTCCATCTTTTTAGTCCATTTTACTCTCATAATGTTCCATCTAATGACCAATTCAATAAAATAATGATGGTGTTCACAAGGGAATTCAGGAGGGATAATAAGAGACTGATACTGATGTGATTAGCGTAGAATTGGGTTAAAATATTTCATTTTAGGTTTCCAATTCTGCAATTCAAACTGTACAAAACTTATTTTTGTAATTTATTCCATGATTATTGGTTTTGTTTACTATGGTGTCAGAAGGCCTAAAATTGACTCCAGAATTAGACATCTCTTGTATTAGGCCTCTTTTATGATCTAGTTAGTACCTTGGATTTTGTTTTTCTGGGCTAGCAAGTCGCTTGGAATTCTATTTTCTCCCATTTGGACCCAATATTGAATATTTATTCACCTAATTGTATTCGAATAATTTCCAAAAATGTGAGAACACAATTGACTTAATTATAGGGAATCATCTGGTGAGGCTCATAAATCAGTCAAATAAATAAAAATAAAACACAGGAGAAAGAATTTTAATTGTATCATTTCAATCATAAATGATGAATAGTTCAAGCACAAATATGAAGATAATGGCAAATACATATATGATTATATTGTTCGTAACCTAATGTGATGTTATTAGAATGGTTTATCTAGATTATCGGGTGAGAAGAATCATAGAGAGACAAAGAAACCCAAGATTTCCTCCACAGCCTAAGAAGAAACATTAAATCATATGGAAAATGTAACTTATTTTCTTTACATTAATGATAGACATTATGTAGATAAAATTGATTGATAAGAAAATGAGAAGAGTAAAAGTATGGTTGGTTGATTAATTAAAAATGATACCCAAATACAAGATTACCAGCTTCCTATTCCCTTTACATAAGGTCTCTATTATGCAATCTCATGTAGTCTAGATTTAATAAGTTGTAATATTAAACTTAGAGATAGATGAATGCATCCTTTGGACAGGATATTTATACGAAATTGATGAGAAGACAATTCGAAAATAAAAATTTTCTATTAAATAAAAAATTAAATTATTTCTGATACTCATATGATGTTTTTTGTTGCTGACGTTTTTAATAGTGAATAAAACTAATGAATTTCAAGTAGGTGAAACCATCAAAAAGATTCATATTTCAGTTGTTAAATTTTGATGAGATTTTTGAAGGAGTTCAATGATAAAAGAGGTAATGTAATCTTTATTAGTCGACCATGTGAAATAATTGAACATTTTTATGCTTATATTAAACTCGGGTACATAATAATGTCAGTGATGGTTTTAGAGAAAGTTTCTTAAATGTTGATGGAGACGTTGCCATGTATTCTTGGATGAGAATTTTTTGGACTAGTACAGACATCCTCTTTGTCAAATCAGTTGTTTGTTTACTGAAGGTAATGACAGATTTCGGTCCTGGGGACAATGAATTACGTTTATGAAACAGATGCCATCACACTTCATTGACACCATCAGATTTTGGGTCATTGATTTTCTTATTGTTCTTCTTGGAAATTTCTTATCCCCATGTCATGGTTGGTTGTACCATTAACATTGCCAACATTTCAGTACCTTTCTAGTTTATCTTAACAGCGGGAGTTTGTCAAATAAGTTCCACCATGAGTTGGTAACTGCGTGCTGGAATCCTCATATCTCTCTCCATTTGTACTCTCTGTTGTCATGGTTCTATCTGATGCCATTTTAGTCCTACTTGACTATCATCCCTTAATAGATGGAAATGACAGTTGGATGCATAAATAACTCATCCTTATCACCCTTTGTGGCATTGTCCTCTGGCAATGAAGTTGTGTTCATCAAGGCATATAATTTTTTTAAGGTGCTGGTGCCCTCTCTATAGGTGGCCAGAGAAATTCAAACCTTAGTGGTACCATAACTTCTGAATGGTTGATAAATTCAAGCCTCGATGGGGCATCCGAGGATAACCAAATTGGAAGTTGTAGCTCACTCATGTAGGATTTAATTGTACTATCACACAGTTTGAAAAAAAATGTAGAGATTATAGTAGAATAACAGCTCAAGATATAGTTTCTGGCTGAGGTATTCTTGATTAATAATGATATAAAATTTCTATTTTTTTGGTTGAGGATATCTTGGATCCCTCTTGGATGGTGTTATCAGATCCATAGTCATTTGTATCACAACCTTTCTGCTCATTCATAGGCATCATCAATAAGTCAAAAAACTCCATTGCATTTGTGTATGTCCTTCTGACATATATCGAACCTCATCTTTATTCACAATACAAACAAACTAGTGAATAAATGGTATCTAAAAAGAAAAAGACGTATATTGGAATATCCTTGGACATAATGGCTAGTATATCGCGAATGGTTTTTTTTAATTATGATAAATATATAAATACTGTCGGAGTTCTGTTATCATGAGATTTGATTCTCACAATCCACTTATTTGAGAAGTATGATTTCTTAATATCTTGTTTGAAAAAATCTAATTGCATAAACTAAAACTTTATATTTACTTGTGGGATAAAGAATAACTTTCTAGGAATTCTCTCTCTTTGCGTCTTCATCCCTATCTCTCTCCCACTTTCCTTCATACTCTGTTGCCTAATGGAACCCACGCCAGCTTGCAAGGCTTGTATTTTTGGGATTGTATTCAGGTGTCTCTCGTGCAGATAGATCCGTTACATGAACTCCTTTTCTAGGATACAATGTTGCAAAAAATCAACTAGATAAATTATGGCATTTCACTTTGAAGAAAATTTGCTACAAAACTAAACCTTTTTTCTGCCAACATTTTTTCAATATGCATGTCCATCTCAGTTATTTCTTCCATCATTGTTCGAATAAAATATTAAATATCCAACCTTCGCTGTTAACTTAAGACCTCATTCTGCTTTTAATCGGAAGAGAATTTAATTGAAAGAGAATTTATACCAAAATAAAACGTAAGAAGCCTCCCCCTAGAACAGTTATCTAAGAGAAAGAAGAGAGTTAGAGTTCAAGGGAATGCAGCTGCTTTGGGGACCATATCGTTTGTTATTCAAAGCGGATTCACACCCCTTGAACGTTAATCCAAATTTACAGCGGTCCAGGGTGTTTCTTGTTCATTATTTTTGTCTCTTTCTCTCTTCCCTTTTGCTGCCTTAGTTTACTGCTTCGATTACTCTTTGGTAGTTAGTCCCTTGTCATGGGAGTTCAAGGTGGAGCTCTCTACTCCAGAGTAGAACAAGCTTGTGCCCTACACTAAGACCTGTGGATGTTGATGTCACACAGAGGTTCTTATTATAAATCTCTATACGTTTGTCATATGGATCATGTCTAGGTTGTTATATTCTGCATTTTGCCACAACATATTGGGACTTCTTTCAATAAAGAAAAATATAAGTTTCAGAATTTTAAATTCTGCTTAAATTCTCAGTTAAATTCAATGTCATGAGCTGAAAAGAAATTGTTTCAGTTTATTGATTCCAATTATCCTTCAAGTCATCTTTTTCCATTCCATCTTCAATACCTACAGTCATAACGGATATATATATTAACACTATATTCGATAGTAGAGCAGATACATATACCCTTAGTTGCCTCGTGGTTAGTCCCAAAACTATGTCAAATGAAAGAAAGAAAAAGAAAGTCCAAGGGTAGAGCTCTGGTTTACTCTCACGACCATCCATGTAAATGACTAGTGGCCCACAAAGAGTTCCCCCTGCGCGTTGTCTTTTTTTTCACAATGCCTGAGTACCCAGGAAGCATTGCACTAAAACCCAAAGACATGTGGTGCACTGATAAAGGCCCTACTCAGATGGTCTGTTAGTCATTGGCCCGGAGATGAGTAAATAATGTGGAACACCCAGTGAAAGCATGAGAGAGAAATAATCTATGCGGTAGATAAAGAGAGGGAGAAACATAGGGGAAAATAGTGACGTAGGACAACTAAGGAAAAGGTGACTGAGGGGATGGATGGGTTGACGACAGGTATGGGTAATAGGCGGATTATAGGTAGGGATAAAACAGTCCACAGAAATTCAAGATCGAATTCGGATTTAAAAACTGATAAAAATCTGGTGGTGCAGCTCCGACCCTTTTTGAGGGTGGGAGTACTGTCTTCCCCCACCGCGACGATGCCTAAGCACCAAAATCAATACCCGAATTCACAACGCAAGGGAATACTCGAGAAGAGGAGAGAAGATATAGAATCTCAAACCAAATCTAAATCTGACGGCGGTGGAAAATTCTCAGGAAAACACTGAATGAGGAACACTTCGACACCAAAGAGTTCAGGCGTACCTCGGCACCGTAGTGCGTGAAGAGGTTGCGGGCAATTCTGATCATGATGAAGCTGGGCGAATCCGGGGGTTGAGCGGCCCACTGGACGAGGACGAGGCTGGACGTTCCGGGCGTTGAACGGCCCTGGTTGAGTGCGGTTGTCGCGGGCGCAACGTCAAGCGTGGGCGAACACCCGCACGCACGAAGCGCGCGAAGGGTGCGCAGAGCGCACGGAGCGCACGGAGCGCACGGAGCAGCGCGCGCGAGCGCTGAGCGCGCGAAGCGTGCGGAGCGTGCGGAGCGTCGGCTCGCGCGCGGAGTGCGGCGGAGCGCACCCGAGCACGCGCAGCGCGCGCGGCTTGAAGCGCCGACGGCGTCCGGACAGGGGCAGCCGGAATGCGGCCTCGGGCAGCCCTGGTAAAGGCTGCCTGGGCGGCGCAAGCGGCGCACGCAGCGCGCGGCGGCGAGCGGCGGCACACGGTCGGTGTGCGGCGGCGCGTGGAGCGCGCAGGCAGCGCGGCGGCGCGTGGGCGGCGCGCGAGCAGCGGCAGCGGCGCGCAGGCGGCGCGCGGCGCGAGGAGCGGCGGCGGCGCGGCAGCGCTGGCAGCCTTGGCGGGCTGCCTGGGCAGCCTTGGGCGAGAGAGAGAGAAAGAGAGAGCATGGAGAGGAGACGGGAGGCCGACGTCGCGAGGCGGCAGCGGCGGCGGTGACGAAGGCTAGGGTTAAGAGGGACAGGGGAGGTTGGGCAGTCCTCCAAGAAGAGTTAACAAAACTCAATTCTTGAAATAATGACTGCCTGATGTTTCTTGAAAACAATGGCCTATATATAGGCCTTGGAGGAAAGAGAAAATGACGAGAAAATAAAGACGAGAAAATAAAGACGTGTGCCGTGTCACGCCAAAGGGCAGTTGTGGATTTGCCTCTGGCGTCGTGTCATGATGCGCGTAGGGACGTGCGTCGGTGGAGACGTGCGTCGGTGGAGACGTGCTTGTCGACGGTTGTGGCATGTTGACTTCGGTTGACTCCGGTTGACCGTGGTTCATAGCGAGCGTGTTGACTCTGGTTGACCGAGGTGATGCGTTCGATGCTGAAGTGTTGGCGTCCTCGCCATCAAATCGGGGGGACGATCAGTGGAGAAATCAAGATTAAGGGACAAAATAGAAAGAGAATAGAGATTTTAATCGACGGAGGAAGAGAGATACAGAAATAAGTGAAAGAGAGACATTAAGGCAAAGATCATGGTGAAAAAGACAGATAAAGAGAGAGATAGAGATAGTGACAGAGCGAGAGAAATGGGAAACTGAAATAAAGATACAGGGAGAGAAAGAGAGCGCGGAAGACAAGCAGGTAGGGAGACAATGAATATTATTTCCACCCAAGACTAGTGCAACCTGGAGCGAGCCACAAGATCGGCCGTTATTATAATCTATCTATCCTCTCCAAGGCTGAGATATGGACGAATTGGTGGCACCGGTAGCATGAAGTTGCACTGTGAGGGGTCCATCTTCCTCACCTCGCCATCAGATTCCTCAATCATAGCCGATGAAGGAAATAGGAGAAGTAGATAATGTGAGACGAGGAGTAAGAAAGAATCTCTGAAACTTGCCACTTCTCCTAGGAACACTAGCTGCAGCAATGTCATCGCTGCCTTTCTCCACCCTGCCTACAAAGCTCGAACTTCACATTACTTAGAGAGTATCTGCCAGTTTAACCACGAAAACAAATATAGAAAACTAGAGAAAGAGTGGCAACATCACAATGATAGCACGCCGACAACTTGTGCATGGAGAAAAATATCCTAGAGTCCTCGTCTTGCTTGTGGGAAAGAAAGCTTTTACACCAGCGATGGAGACTATTCATCTCCACCCTAGAGGGAGCAACTCACGAGCGAAAGAAACTACTGGAATGGAGACAAATCTCAAAAAATCCCCCAACCCACATTGGCCAGCGGCTCAATGCATCCAGATGTGTCGTGCCTCGCTCCTACAGCCACCCAAAGTCGCCGCCACGGTCGAGATGACTGCGATTGTAGAGAGATCAGGCTTCTCAAGAGTCTGAGTGGGTGGTTAACTCAGGTACATTTTTTCATGCAACACCACGAAGAGAGTACTTCTCTACATACATGGTATGAAATTTTGGTGTCATTATGATGGGAAACCAAGGCACGACAGACATTGTTGACATGGGGGATGTTTGCATTTAGACAAACCTCGGCTACAAGATGTTGCATAAGACTGTGAGACATGTGGCTGACTTGAGGTCAAATTTAATTTCTGTTGGAAAGTTGGATAATGATGGCTTTGAGGGAAAGTTTGGTAGAGGATGGGGGAAGATAATCAAGGGTTCTCTTGTCATTGCCATAGGGAAGAAGGATAATACCTTGTACAGGTTGCAATCGAAAGCATACGACAACAAGGTGAATGCCACTTAAAAGGCCGGGGCATATGAGAGAGTGTAATTGGCTAACTATTCTCCAACTAAGAAACCTGCAAAAAATATGCCAGCATAAAAGACGCATACATATAATAAGCATGCATAAAATACACATGCATCTCATCATCAATACTCATCTTCATATAGTGTAACTGGCTAACTATGCTCTTCATTTCATATAAATTCTGTGCAATAGGTGTTCCATCCTTGTAAAACTTACAAGCTTACAAGCTTCCTGATCATGAACGTGTTGTTGCTTGTCCTTTTCCTGCTACGCTGTAGTTGCATCTGATATATGATAATAAACGTAATCATCAACCCATTGACGAATGGTACTTACTGCCTTTTGGTCTAATATTTCCCATTCTTCAATATTCATCTTCTCTGGTTTTGCAGAAATACCTTTCAACGGCAAATATTGATCTTTGTTGAAAAGTAAGTCTGCCATCCTTGATTTCTATATTGTCCTGTTCTCTCTGTTGAAGCAGATCCTGCGCCCACTGCTAGCAGACTCCATACTCATATGCCAACACAACCAAAAGCTCTGATACGAGTTGAAAGGAATAATAAAGCATGCACTCTATATGAGCAATTCAAGGATATCTTTGTAACTCACTACTTCAACAATAACACATGGCCTTATAGATACCAAGATGAACTTAGCTGTTCAAATTCCAGCCAATAAACAACCAGAGATTCAAATATATCCGCTACAGATAATATAAGGTCCAAGAAATTGATAAAAAATTTTAAGAGAGCAAGAGAAAAGAAACCAAGAATGCCAATATCACTTGTAAAGCCTCTCCAATAGATTCAAGCATAAAAGTAGTGTTATTGTAGATCTAATGGAGAACATAAGAACCTAGACAACCTTTTGCTGTCCTCTCTTTGTCTTCTGCTTGAGAAAAACCTTGCTTCATTTAATGTGCCCCTTGAGAAACACAAGCTTGCTCCCTTCACAAGCTCCCCCTGCTATACAAGCAATAGGATGGGTTCTTGAGCCCTCTGGAGCTTCACCTGGGTCCTGGGAGCTGCTCGCACCTTCCTCCACCTGGTGGTGAGCTTCAGCCCTCATCTCCGCAGCAGCAACCTCCTGAGCACAATAAGAATACACTAAAAGAGGGAAAAAAATGCCTTGATGAACTATTCCCGTCCAAGATAATGGGCCACGTTTGAAAACATGGCCTAATGGGCTGAATTATATGTGGGTCACGTGTCTATTAGGTGGCCACATGCCCAATTGGTGCAACAAGCTACCAATGGAGCGGGCCTTTACCATTCGAATCTTCTTCTTCGTCTACTTTTTATTCTTGCTATTGTTGCTGAGGTCAAAGTCCTCTTTGACAGACTCTTTTCTGCAATGGACATTGTTCAGATTTTCTCTCTAACAAGGTGGTGCTCACACAGAGAGTAGCCGACAAGAGTCTACTGGCCGCACCGCCTCCAACACCCATTCAAGTGGCTGCACCGCGAGCCCTCCATCAGCACTGTCAGGCTTCGTTGCTTCTTCCCCTTTCCCCCTCACAACCCCTCCCACGACACCATTTCTCTCTTCCCCTTCTCCAACGGTTCTAAACCAATCCTGCCAACCTGATTCCATCATCCTTAGTCCCAACTGGAGTGTGGCAAATACTACCCTTTCTCTCTCTATATTGTGGGTGCAAGGAACGTGTGGCGAGGACAGTGCTCGCCTCTTTGAAGGGTTAATGGCCTCGGCCTCGTGCTTCGGCACCACAAAAGAAACGATGTCGCGAGGGTGGTCAGATCAGCCCTGTTGTGATTCCGTAGTGAAGGGTCAAACAATCAAAGAGTAGAAGAACAGAGGAGATATGCAATCCACCTTCCCTCCCTTCCCTCCGCTAATAATTTTTTGGGTCGCCGCGTGCGGAGCGATGGGGAGTCTGCCTTCTCTTGTCTCCACCTCTGCAGACTGAGCTAGTAGTGGCGCTTTTTGCTTCTTTGGCAGCTGGCAGAGCAAGAAATGGCAAATCTTAGGCTGAGTTACAGCCTCTTTCTAATCCTCATGAGCCGCTAGGGCCCTGACGAGAGAGTGAAGCTGTTAGCGTCAAAGGAAGGGGAAGGTGACAGACAAGGAAAACGAGAAAGTGAATATTTTTAGCTAGAGAATGGGTGAGTGCAACCTCTCTTTATTTACCATTTTATCTCTTCATAATCCGCCCCTTCTTGAAAGGTGACCCCTGCTGGGGGAGGACAATTTTGTTTTAATGCCTTTGAAATTAAGGATTTACCGTTTGTGGTGTTGCGAGAGAAAATGCCTTTGAAGTTAACGTTGTGGAAATTGTAGGAGATTTAGTGTTTGTGGCGTAGTGAGGGAGAGTCCCGGCCCTAGCTTGCAAATCTTATGGCTGTCACGTGAGAGAAATGGCAGAGAATGCAAATGTAATTTTACCATGCGTGGCCATCCCATCCTTCGAGGTGTAACATTTTTATACTCATTAAAATTATGACAGTTGGGTACAAGCCAAACACAGACGTGCAAATTGTGCAGTGCGGTTATGTGTGATTGTGTGTGAAGTCCTATTAAACTTATGGTAGGGGCCACAACAACCATGCACTGCTGGCCCAAAGGAACATGGTCTCGCCATTGGTGGAGACCAGACAAGGCGCTTGCCTCCAACCACTAGTGCCAAAAGAAACTAACTTTATGCACACAATCACCACTTCTATATGAATGCTTTGGACCCTATTTTGCTGGAGAATGAAGAATATTGACTACGTTTTGTGTTCTATTACTTTTCTTTGGTGATCTGTCATGTTGGGAGCCTCCGATTGACGTCACCATTGCATGTTGCTAATGTTGTCAGGAAGAATCCTGGGCATCCACCGTCGCCTATTGCAAATGAACGTTTTCTCTTGCTGCCATGAATCATGGCCCTGTGTCATGCTCCCTTGCCACTCTACCACTTCGCTGCCACTCCACCAATGTTGTGTTACTCCACCGACCTGCCACCTCTCATCCTCTCGGCCATTTTGCCCTGCCTCTTCCTCTGTCTTGAAATCCCGCAGCCCCGTCCATTGTGTGTTGTTGTGCTGAGCCGTCGCCTGTAGTATGTTCACATTGTCCACCATACCATTGACTTCTGTGACCACTCCGTCTTTTGTGGTGCCCCCGTGCTCTCTATCTGCCACCATGCCATGGGACAAGCTCCCACCAACCTCTTCCACGATGTCCCATCGTGCCGACACACATCATCAATGCTAGAGTCCGTTGCGATGCCTCGTCCCAGGAATAGCATTGGAGTATTGGATTTGGCTCACCTCCATCATCTTCTTCGCATTGCACTTTGCGCCCTCACCCCAACAATCGACCATTGCTGTCAATCCTCCCAGGCCCGTCTTTCTCCTCTCTACTCTTAATGGCACTTCATTTAATATCCTTGCTTTTTGCCATTGCATGTGGGTATACCAACTGTTATGGGTAGTATTACATTCGGTAGTCTAGCGTGAGTGTAGATTAAGGATATTGATCGGGGATCTAATCAAATATTACCTGATCAACACGACACTGATAGACAGTGCTCCTGCTCTCAAACAAGGTTGGGTCATTACCACCGCTAAGTTACCAGAATTTCACAAATTTTGACTCGTTTGTGGGAACATTGGCTGCCTTCTCTTTTGACATACATCCCGCATATTTCAATAAACACATCGCTCACTTAGAAGTACTACATAGTTTGGTATCAGAGCCCAAACCTGTCTTGCCCCCACCATTATATATTGTCGTTCACGTAGGTCTTCATCCTTGCATCATCACATACATTCTTTCATGTGCACTCATTCACGTAATTCCTATTGATTTATGGTCGACCAAGCAAGATGCGTCGATGACAAGAGTCCCCCATCTTAGCCACTCTCTCCACTGAGTATTTTACATTGCTCATGGATTTCCTCCATGGTATGGATAGTCGTCTCACCCATGTCTTAGAATAAATCATCAAATTAGGCCAAAGCACTACTCAACTAGAGTTGCAACCCCCTACTAGTGGTCATACACGAGGACCGCCCAGGCTAGAACCCTCCCGCCATGACGCTATAACTAGAGATTGTGATAGGCCTTATTTTGACTCTAATGGCCCATGGTACCCTGCACAAAGAAATGTTCGTCTAGACACTCCTCATTTTGAAGGCAATCGGGAGAAAATCCAATATGTTGAAATGCAGATAGGCGGCCAAGCCAAGATCTTTTGGGAGAAGGTCGAGTTATCCATAGCAAATTGAGAGGATGCTCCCATCGAAACATGGATTGCCATGAAGGATGAACTCAGGGAAAAGTATGTTCCCTTAGCCTACCTAGATAACCTACTTGATCAATGGCATGAGCTATCTCAGGGTTATAGGCTTGTATTTGATTATATAGAGGCATTCAAATAATTCTATAGGCGGTCTAAGATTCTAGAGAACCCTCGAGTAACAGTCTCTCACTTTCAGATTGGATTGATCCCTTATCTTCGAACAGAGCTCCTTGTTCGGAAGGTGCCCACGCTAGAGCAGGCATATCAGGTTGTTGAGGACCTTGAAATGTGCCAAAAATATGCATCGTTGTGACCTCTACCTATCACTATATTCCCATATGTTGAGAAAACTTCTCCAGCCTCATGTGTCCATTTCCCTTAGTTGGGTCCTAGACGAGGGGCTCCACTTGCTCATCCTCGCACTAACCGGCGATCGCCCCCTACCACACACCCTATAGTAGGGTTTACCCCATTGCCACTGTCAAGGCTCTTAGAGCACACCGACACTATAGCCTGCCCCCCCCCCCAGCCATTGTTGCACCACAAGAACCTCAAACTCGGGTCGTGTGCTTTAAGTGCCAAGGGCGTGATCATCGAGCCGCCCAATGTCCTTCTGGCACTCCACATCTCAGGAACGATTACATCAAACTTGAAAAACCAACAATGAGCTCAAACTAGAGGAAGATGAATATATGTTAAAAGAGCCAATTGTGGATGATTTCGTAGAACATGAAGAGCAGGCTTCATTGGCATTGAGCAATCTTTTGTGCCCACCACAAAGGGTGTCTCGACCTCTGCAGTTTGTGTTGTCCTATGTAAGTTGTCCTGATCAGTACCAACTGAAAGCAGATTGAGAACCTCTATTTTTTATACTTATGCAAAGATCGGAGATAAGATGTGTAAGACTATCTTTGACAGTGGAAGTTGTGTGAAAGCCATCTCTTGCACATTGGTTTGCCCTCTCCATCTTCCCGTGGTGGACCACCCAAGGTCATACCAGGTCTCATGGATCGACGCCACGTCCATACGGTCAAGAGTCAATGTAGACTTCCTCTACACATGCAATCCTATGAAGGGGAGGTCTTATGTGATGTCTTGCCCATGAAAGTGGGGAGCATTATCCTAGGTCAGCCATGGCTCTATGACAATGACATGCACCTCTTTGGATGGAGCAATAGATGCTCATTTGTGCACAAGGGAAATAAGCTCTTGTGGCATCCCTACAAGCTTGGATCTCACACTCCCAAGGAAGACAAGCCGACCTTAAGTTTGAAATTAGTCGACGGACGGCAGTTCAGCAAAAAATTGGACAATAACCTTCCCATTTGCGTCGGTGTCATTTCTGGATTCTAGTATGGTATCTTTGGCACCAAAACCCACTGAGTCTAGCGAAGTCACAGAGCTCTTGGTGGAGTTCAATGATATGTTCCTGATGATATTCGTCCATGCATGACATTCAACACGTAATTGACTTAATCCCTAGAGCTACTCTCCTGAATCTTCCTCATTATCACATGGATCCCATCGAATATCGAGAGCTTTAGGCACAGGTCCAGGACCTCCTCCATAAGGGATTCATCTCTGAGAGCCTTATTCCATGTGTCATCCCTTCTCTTTTAGCACCCAAAAAAACTGGGACTTGGCGTATGTGTGTTGATAGCCGAGTCAGCAACAAGATTACAGTTAAATACTGATTCCCCATTCCACGTGTCGATGACATGTTTGATATGCTAGCCAGATCCACCATATTCTCAAAGGATTGAACTCAAAAGTGGCTATCACAAGGTCCGGATCTGACCCGAGGACGAGTGGAAGACCGCATTCAATATCAAGGATGGCTTATACCAATGGAAAGTAATGCCATCTGGGTTGTCTAAAGCCCCTAGCATCTTCCAAAGATTGATGAATTATGTGCTTCGACCATACCAAATTAAATTACCTAGTTGCCTACTTTAGTCAAAAGATGAATGATGCCAAATTAAATTACTCTGCTTATGATAACGAGCTTTACACCATCGTCCAATCTCTGCGACATTAGTGGCACTATTTATTGTCTAAGGAGTTTGTAGTCTACTCAAACCATGAAGCTCTAAAGTATATCCACTCACAGCAAAAGCTGAACCCAAGACATGCTGGTTGGGTCAAGTATATCCACGCCTACACATTTATTCTGAAGCACAAGAAAGGAATTGAGAACAACTAAGGTTTGGTATTTTATCTGGTTTTTCTTGCAGAACCTTTGTTGCTAACGCTCTCGTGCCTTCAAAATTTCAGGTCGAATCTTTTTAAATTCTACTTATTGTTATTGATATGGAAGAAGAAATGAAAAGATACAAATAATTCTATGTGGTTAATTTCCCCCACCCCCACCCCCTTCTTTTCAGTTGGTTAGGATAGGAAAAAAGATAAAGAATATAAGGGCCGTAGGTTCTAAGATCAAATTTATTTGGTAGAATAGGAATATAAAATTGGATCTAAGAAACAAAAAATAAATAATATAAAATACGTAAAGCACTATGATTAGACTAAAAATACTAGTTAGAAAAAGTTGTATTAGTTAACTATTTTTTATTTTATAATCATTAGTGTTTCCTTTCGATGCCGCTCGTAAACTCGCGCCTTTCTATTTTTTTGTAGTTGATGCCTTGAGTCATAGAAGCCATCTCTTGACTACTATGAGTGTGAAAGTGACTGGTTTTGAGCAAGTAAAGTAAAGTTACTCTCTATGCCCTCATTTCTGCCCCATCGTATAGGCTCTAACTGATGTCCCTAGCATAAAATAAAAATATTTCCTACTATGCAATGGCTATCTCTTCTATGGGCAGAAATTGTGTATCCAAAAAACATCCCCCCGAAATTTCTTATTATGGGAAATGCATGCATATGGTCTCAATGGGCACTTCGCACGTGACAAGACCATATTAGCTGTAAAACACCAGTTTCATTAGCCCTCCCTGAAACGAGATGTGGCATGCCTTGTGTCTCAGAGTCGGGTATGTGCTACATCCAAGCAAGTGAAGCAAAACACCCAGCTCTAGACACCCCTCCCTGTTCCTCACTCTCCTTGGACCGACGTGAGCATTGGTTTTGTTCTCGGCCTACTGAGGACGTTAAAACGACATGATTCCATCATGGTCGTGGTTGACATTTTCTCTAAATTGACCCACTTCATACCTTTTTTCATAACCTCTGACGCATCATGGGTGCCACCCTCTACTTTGATGAGGTTGTTTGTCTTCATGGGCTTCCCCACTCAATCGTCTCCGATAGGGATGACAAGTTTACTGGTTACTTTTGGAAAACCCATTGGCATCCTTTAGGAACAAAATTGAAATTGACCACAGCCTTCTATCCAAAAACAGACAGTCAGACTAAGGTCATGAATAGGAGTCTAGGAAACCCTCTTAGATTGTTGGTTGGGGATCACCTCAAATCCTGGGACATGGTGATTCCTCGTGCTGAATTTGACTACAATTCATCCATTAACCGCACAACTGGTAAGAGTCCATTTGAGATCGTCTAAAGTAATCCCCCTTGCAAACCCATGGATCTTCTTCCATGTCAAGGCATTTTAGAGTCTTAGATCATGCAGAGTCATTTGCACAACATATCCAGAATCTGCATCATGACATTCATCAATGCACCATAAGTAGTAACGCATCATACAAGAAAGCAGACGATTCTCACTGACATCTCAAAGTTTTTTAAGGTGATTTAGTGATGGTGAGTGTGAGGCCCGAGAGACTAACTCCTGGAAGTACCACAAAATTACATGCCCGTGGCGTGGGGTCATTCCCAATTCTTAAGCAAGTAGGGAAAAATGACTATGTCATTGGTCAACCTTCAAATTGGGGAATATGCTCCACGTTCAATGTTTTTGATCCAGTTCCCTATGAAGCTCCTGTTGGGTTCTAGGGGCCTTGACTTGGATGAATAAATCTAAAACGATGCGCAGCGGAAGTCTTTTGCAAATCAAACGGCATCAACAAAAACATTGAAACGAGGTACCTTTGCACGAATCTCATTCGTGATTTCTTCGATCCCGGAGTGAGACGAGTCGAGCTGCTCAAGTGTGCAGCCTCTAGACGTATCCATGCGGTTCTCGGCGCGTCGGATCTCCTCCTTCTCGTTGACGAGGCCCATTCTTTCTCCGTCGACATCGTTACGTCGTCCCGATCACATCAGGGATGGAGAGGGGGTGTGGGGAGAGTGGAGAAGAAGGGGAAAGGCCCCTGAACAATTCTGGCCTGGGTGAATTTCGTTCAAGGCCTTCCCCTATTTATACTAAGTGGGTATTTTTCATAAAAACCCCCAAAACTTAAGTATATCTTCCAACGTCCAAAAGACCATTTGCGTGTGACCCTCTAGGCCCATGTATCAGTCTAGTTAACGACTCCAGTGGCCCAATAACCTTTATTGGCCTTACAAATTAATTAACTATATCATCATATAGATTAATTAATGTCGGATCGATTTAACCCAATCGATAGGTCGAGACTCCGACACGTGGGGTGCCAAGCTACACCTCGTGTCCTAGAAGATACAAAGGAGTGTGTATCAACTCACTCATGGAACCTGTTCATCATCGGTTACCGTGTATGTATAATCCCTCATCCACTTGACGCTCTTTGGACGACTTAGGGTATGGTCAACTGTCAAACCCGAATCGGTCATCCGAGTTAGTACTGATGCATTCGAAAATCATCGGAGAATTCTTCTCCAATATTTCACTGCCTTGGCCAAGGACTTCATCGCATCATCTTCCTTGAGCTGTCACCTCTTATACCGAGGGTGGACGATCCCATCTTGACCACTCAATCGCCTTCGTGTACTTCTTGATGCACCCAAACTAAGACCGTTTAGAATCCCATGATTAGCGACTCGTTGGCCATAGCCAAAGTACAACCGTCCGTCCACAAGACGTCTTTGGTGTCTCAGGTCTAAGGACCACTTACACAACCGTGACGTGAATCAACCTGATTGACAGTTCGGTATAATACCATTCAGGATTAAATGCGGATTAATTCAGTGAACTCTTTCACTAAAGAGCACCCACTATCTATCCTTAGTGTCGCCACACTAATGGCTACGGGACCGGCCATACTCATCATATGAGTGAGGCTAGATAGTGCTATTCTATTCGGATACTTCGATGTCCTTCTCGTGTATCCTTTGAATAGGAATGTTTAGAACACATGCTTAAAGACAAGTGATCTCCGTATTATGATCTCATCATAATTCACTAAGTCCGATCATGTATTCATGGACTTCATTATACGCGTCACACGTGCACTATAATGAATATGTTCTATTAATGAATATGGAACGAGATGTGGAATGTGTGATTGGCTTGCCGGCCACATATATTTCCATCAGCTCCACCCAATGATTCTAATTAGCCACCTTCACCTTTGAGTGAGTTTGCAAATACCACACCTCCCTTATTGACCTTCAATTGGCATGAACAAATTGAGAGTATATTGGATAAAGTAAGTGTGCCCACCGAAGAGGTGACGGCATAGAAATATCTTGTCCACTAGCAGGGACAACCATCTTCAAAGGAAGCATGGATCTCTGTGGACGACTTGGAATGCCTACGCCCAAATCTCTTGAATGCCTACACACTCAACGGGGTCAACTATTTTAGAGGCCAAGGGAATTTGTGGAGGCCACAACAACCATGCACCGCTGGCCCAACAGAACATGGTCTCTTCAGTGGTGGAGACCAGACAGGGCGCTCGCCTGGGACAACCAGTGCAAAAAGACCCCAACTTTGTTTATTTTTGCGATATGTTCCCGCGAAACATATTATTCGCTTTCCTCCATCCTCCGATTGCTCGCCACCTCTATATGAATGTTTTGAACCCTATTTTGATGGATAATGAAGAATATTGAGTTATTTTTGTGTTCTGTTACTTTTATTTGGTGATATGTCTTGTTGGGAGCCTCTGATCGACGTTGTCATCGCTTGTAGCCGCTCTCGTTGGGAAGAATCTCGAGCGTCCGCCATGGCCTGTTGCGAACAAATCTTTCATCCTGCTGCCATGTGCCTATAGCCATCGTGCTGCCACAAACCATCGCCCTATGTCATGCTGTCTTGCTGCTCTGCCGTTTCTTCAGTGCCATGCCTCCACTGTCGCGCTACTGTACAGAGCTGCCATCTCTCATCCTCATGGCCATTTCTCCCTACCTCCTCCTCTGTCTTGTAATACCGCAGCCCCCTCCATTGTGTGTTGCTGCACTTGGCCGTCGCCTACAGTATGGTCACATTACGCTGCCATACCACTGACCTCTGTCACCACTCTGTTTTTTGTGTTTCCCCCGTGCTCTCTCTCTCTCTACCACCGCACCAAGGGACAAGTTGCCACCAGCCTCTTCCACGATGTCCCATTGTGCCGACACACCTCATCGACACTAGAACCCGCTGCGACACCTCGTCCAGAGCATAGCATTGAAGTATTGGACTCCACTTGCCTCCATCATCTTCTTCGCATTGCACTTCGCCGCCTCACCCCGGCAATCCACTGTTGCTGCCAATACTCCCAGGTCCATCTTCGCTTCTCTACTCTTAATGGCACTTTAATACTTCATTTAATATCCTCGCTTTGTGCCATTGCCTCGGCGTATACCAACTGATTTGGATAGTAGTACATTGGGTAGTGTCATGTGAGAGCAGATCAGGAATATTGATCGGGGAGCTACTCTAATTTTACATGATCAACATGACACTGACAACAACATCGTCCAACATTGCCTCGAACAAGGTTGGGTCGTAGCCTCTGCTAAGTTACCAGAATTTCACAAATTTTGACTTGTTTGTGGGAACATTGTCTGTATTCTCTTTTAACATAATCCCATATCATTGAATGGACACATCCCTCACTGAGCATTTCTGCATCACAAATGCGAGAGACCTGATTCTGGGGACTGAACAGTAAACGCCCTCTACTTCCTCATGTCTTTCTTCATATCTTTCTTCTTTTGATTGATATTCTCATCAAAGATGGATAATATGTGAACCAATATTTAAAGTTATTAATCATTTTTGGTTTCTCGATCGTATATATTTTTCTCCTTTATTTTTCATTCATTGGGTTCGTTATTATGTTGTTTCCCTCTTCTCTTCCATTTTATATGGTCCTTCTCTTTGTAATTTCTTCGTCTCTTTCTATTTTCACTTATCCTAGATTGTTCTTTCTTTCACTTTCACATTATAAGAGATTTAATTTTCTGAATACTTTGTTTTCATGATATATTCATAGTGTCAAATCCTTTCAGGAAAACGATAGATAAATTTTAAACATTATGTGATGTAACAAGGTACATCATCCACCATGTATTTGATAGAATTCCGTAGAAGTGTTTGTAGACCATAAATTAAAAACTCACCTTAACAGCAGAACACTTTATAGGGATGGGAAAAAAGTTTCATTTGTTCGCCACGTGTGAATGAACATGAATCAGCTCAAACAGGAATGGGGAAAAACCTTGCATTTAGGTTCGTGAACAGTTCTCGACCAGGCGAACCCTTTGCAAATAGTTGGCAATCCCGATGATTTCATTTTTATTTTTTTACAATATTCTATCTTTCTTTCCCTCTCTCTATCTTCCTCCTTCAATCTCCCTCCCTATCTCCCTCTTTCAATCTCCCTCTCTCATTCAATCTCTCACTCTCTCCATCTTTTTATATCCTCTCCTCTCGGCCAATCTCTCTTTCTCCCTCGTTCCATCTCCTTTATCTCGGTCAATCTCTCTCTCTCTTTCTCTCTCTCTAGCTCACTCTCTCTCTATGTATATATTAGTGTTTTTCCAACCGATATCCGTCCGATATCCAATATCGGACAACCGATATCTGATTTCGGCAAGGAAAACCAGGACGGTGTCTGATATCGGATATCGGTGGGTATCCATCTTTTAAATGTGGATGAATTTCAGTGAAGGATATTGGAGGGGTAAGGACAATCCGGATATTGGATACCGGATATCGTATTTTGATATCCGGATATTGGAACCAGTATCTGGATATCGATATCCAGTACGACAGAAAAAAACAATATATACCTTGTTTAATATTTAAATAATTGGATGTACCTAAAATTTCCCATATCAAAATATAGAAAGAGAAGGTTAAGAAAGGAGCTGATCTATAGGGAGGCGATTATAAAAGAAATTATGGATGAAAACTGATAGATGAAATTTTGGAGTAACAGTATCTATTGAAAAGGAATTATCTAAAATTTTGGAGTAACAGGACCTATTAAATTTTAGAGTAACAATATCTAGAATTACTAATAAGTAATTTATTTTTCTAGTTTTTAAAATAAAAAAGGAATATAAATATAATTTTGGAAATTTAATTTTTGGTCAGAGAAATTCAGGACTGAAATTTATGGCCTATATTTTGTTAAAACCGAAATTAAATTGCACAAAACAATGAGATGGTATGGAAATTTTTATGACATTCATTTCAGATTTTTAAGAGAGGCAATATCAATCAGAATTGACGATTACAATGAATGATTTTTTTCTGTGAAGTTTTAGAGGAAGATAGAGTAGATATGGGATTGAGTTGTAGAACAATTAGACTCCAAATCTAGAGAGAGAAAGTAGAGAGTGTGATCTAGACAGAGAAAGTAGAGAAAATTATGGGAAACTGAGTTTTGAATGGAGTTTTAAATCTAAGACAGTATATGATATGTGAAATAGGATAGGATGATGTTTTTGTATTTTTATATTGAACTCGTGAGAAATTGACGCACTTCACCATTCAAAACATCCAAGGGCGTGTACATGTCGACAATGTCTTGGTGTTTTGGAAACGTTCAAGAAAATAATACGAAGATGAGAAGAAGCTTACAAGATCAACCTATGAATCAGGAATGTTTACTCAAGAAGCATCTGATCTGTCCTTCCTGGCCAACAAGGTTGGAAAGAGCTTTTCGGTGTTTTTCTCCCTCTTCCTAATGTTTGTTTTATAATAAAACCTTATGGATGGAAAGAGGATGAAAATATGAACCCTTTCTGAAAATTTGGGCCCAATCTGTTAGTTGGATCTCAACATATCGTGATTTTAAAATGGCTTAATCCCCACTGTATGATGCATTTTTTCTCTCCTCCACGCGAGCACCAGCCAGATAAAAATAAGTTTTATGATTTTTCAATGCCTATTTCTTGTTTTCATTGCAAGTGAACCATGTTCCACCACCTGCCCTGAGCACTGAAAAACAAGCATACAAACCGTTATGTGACTCAATGAGTATACTTGATTGACTGCTGCAAGCGTGCCAAGTATTAAAATCAGCATACTGCATCTCAGCATCATTAATGCAAGAAGACCATTCTGAATTTTCCATTCAAGATTTTCAACATTCTTCTGCGTGCATCTATTGTGTGAAAACCCATAGCATTATTTTAATTGGACCACATTTGCACCATGATTTAATAATAAAAATAAAAGTGGATCTCGTGCCACATGCTACATCCACAAAAAGCTCAGCCTTGATTGAACAATTATGGCATCGCGACTGGCGATGCCATAGTTATTATTTACCAATGATTGGAAGTTTCAATCATTGGCCTAAGAATTAACAAATTCATACATGACACATGGCGGCGACATTTAAACCCCGAAAATTATTTATTAAATTCATTTAATAAATGTAAAATCTATTTTCCGATAATTAGAAAATGTTTTTGTAAATAAATAGTGGTCCAAAAATTATTTAAAAATATGGGAAATACATAAAAATTTGTAAATGCCTTTATCAATTCTAAAAAATATTTCCTGACTTGAAAATTTTATTTCATAATGAAACTTAAGTCAAAACATTAACTAAAAATACCTTTGAAATTTGGACAAACCATGAAATCACCGTAAGGCTATTTTAATCGGTTTAAACCATGATAACATGCAAATATCGACATTTTAACACATATTTATGTTATATGCATGAGTTTTCAAAGTTATTTTGCATGTTGTTAATCATACAACCCAAATGGATTCATGTTGACCTAGTGTCTCTCATGCTTATTTGTGGGATGTGGGGAAAAATATGGCTATCTTGGGGGTGAATGTGTATTAGGTAGACTCATACTAGAAACTATTACAGTGCCTGTTTATCATAAGCCAAATAAAGGGCCCCCATGAAGAACCCATAATGAGGCATGCAGTTAATCATATTTTAAGATCATTTTGGGATCATTTAAGTAATGTTCCCTTCATCTTTACAACTATAATCATCTAATGTATTTAATTTTGTATTTGGTAAAACAATACATTCATAACAATTTTGCATATTCTACAAGTCCAATTATTGGTCCATAAAATTGTGTTTAAAACATCGTTAAATTTAATTAGTTTAATGCACCCTCTAGTTTATATTTTGTAGGGATGAAATGAAAGTCGAAGAAGAAATATATATATATATATATATATAGAAGAAGAAATTATATGTATGTATATATAGTGGTTTTTAGATGGTCAGCTTGGGGGTTAATCCAGGGCACAGCAGTGCCCATGCCAACCGTTGGCAGGCGAGTGCAAGGTGCTCAAGCCTACTCACAGCCAGAAAGCACTGGTGCAAATCCCACCACAATCCAACAAGTAGCCCACCAAGAAGCCCATATAGAGGCCCAACATAGGCCGTGCTCGTGTTATTTCATACATCATTCTCTAATAGGCTTTCTATAGTTATTGTTTTTCTTTCAGATTTCAACCATGTTTTGCATCTTCTTAATCTTATTAATGTTTCTTTCTTTTTTTTTTCAGGTTTGCGATTGGTGGTAGGTAGCCTCTCATGAGAATGGGGCAAGGCCCTTGATGGGGGAATCAGAATTGGGGAAAAGGCTGATGAGGCCACTTACGAGGATATCGATGTGGCTTGGGGGTACACCAAACTTGAAGGGGTCCATGGCCGCAATTTCATCACAGCCATCGGACACCATATGAGGGAGATGTAACTGCTGGTTAAGGCAAATTGCGATGTTAAGTTTAGTGTTTTTGTACATATAATTTGCCTAAATCAAATTTTTTTAAATAATAGAAAAGTCACTCAGATGTATAGTAGGGCCAACATCGTCTCCCAGGGACTGGTTTTTAGAGGTGAATTTAATAATTGAGTTAGGGTGATGAAGAATATTGGTTTCTAAAGAAATTAGTACAACAACAATAGTAAGGATTTAGTATGATAATATTGGCAGTTAAAGAAATTAGTTATAGTTGATTAATAGAAATAATAATAGTAGAGAAGATAGTTGAATGGTAGAAGGTCAGTGATTAATAGTTCAGAGGTTGTATCTCATAGATGATAGAATTAAGATAATTGTAAGGAATAGTAAATGGTGTGTGAGATAGCTAGAGAAAGAGAGATATAATATAAGATAATATGTGTATCTTTTTATAGATGTTATGGATAATAAATAAGTAAGATGTTTGAAGTGAGTTAATTACTATAAGTAAGAGTGAGGTTAATGTAGGTGTGAAGAAAAATAGAACATTAGTCATATTGATAGAATAATAAAATACTATTACTAAGGAGATAGGAGGCTTATTAGTTAAATTGTAAGTTGTACATAAGATAGGAGATATATGTAACAATAATAAATATTAAGATTTAGATAGATAGTGAAGAGTATTTTTAGTTTAGTAAGAGGTAAAAAGAAAGAATGACGAGGAAGGAAGTAATACTTATTATAAGGTAAATAGGGTAGTATAAGTTAGAGTTATGAATTAGATTAGAGGAAAAGACATGTATATATATAGAGAGATAGAGAGAAAGAGCGAGAGAGATTTTAAGAATAAGTAGGATAGCTAGAAGTATAGAGATTATCTGATTTATAAGAGAATTAACAAGACAGATACTAAGAATATTTAAGATAGTCCAGTAAACTAGATAGAAAAGTAGATTAAATTTGTGTTTGATTTTAGAAAACTTAGGTGGAAAAGAAAATAATAAGAGGAGAGAGAAATAGTTGTAACTATGTATATATATATATGGATACTTAGAATTCAGGAGTAAGAGAGGTACGTAGGAGAATAGGGTTTATCTAATTATAAGAATGTATTTAATTAGACGTATAGAGATATTGTAAAGAACTTTAATAGGATCAAGAGATGAATATATCAAAATTTATAATGTGTTATAGTTAGTTGTAGTTCTTAGAGGTCTATATATTAATCAAGTAATTTTTAGGAGTTTTAATTAGGTAAAATCGAGAATAAAATTATATAAATCATGGAATATCATCAAACACAGTAGGTGCTCGATAAAATGACCCAACGAAATTGCTTCGGAATCAATCTTGAGGTAGGTGATTGAATTGAACTAAATTTACTCTATATTGTTTTGCTACTGATTCTCAAACCAGACTGAAAAAAGGAGAGGTATGGGATCCGCCCTTATTCGCGCAAGAAAGACTAGGGGCGCAGATTGCCACCCTTGAATGTCGGTGTCCATTCATGCTCATCCTTCTTCGTGCTGGTGTGGATCTGAGTCTCCCTCCTCTCATCCCTCGAGCTGTCCTAAGCATTTGAGGCTTTTGAAGAACCATCACCTTTCTCCTCTCACTCTTGATTCTGTCAAAATGGGTCTCCCACAATTTCTGCCTCTCATGTGGTAAGTTGGGATGTTAAGCCTCAAAATTTGAATTTATAGTGTAGAGAGAGAAGCTCTCTTGACCCTTCCTTCACTGGTTCCCTATCCAACAGCTTATCTGAGCCCTTTGAATGGTAAATTGTCCCCCCCATCGCCAGCCACCGTTGGCCAACTGCGGGGAACATGATCGGATAAATGGAAACCCTTGAATCTCCATAAGAATGGGTAAATGGCTGAAATTAAATCACAGCCTTGGACCTTCTCCTAATCGCTATATGCCTCCTTGCCACGTTAGTGGCTCCGTCAGTCATCCCGCCAACAGCTCGTACTATGATTCTCTTGGCCCTACCATTTACATCATCCATCACAGCCAACCAGATCATTGAATGGAAAAAGAAAGCAAATTGGAATTACGAAGGTGATCTCACTGTCTGATATTTCTTGAGAAGATAGGACGGTTGAGATTATATCCGCTCAGTGAAAATGGCCTCATATGTCATGGGCTTTCGGCCAGGTCTGCTAGAAGCCCGTTCATAACTTCTCAATAATTCTATTCAGATCGCTCCTCATTGGGCCGTGCTCTGTTTCTTACCTCCTTGATTCGACCCAACACGAAGCTGAAAGAAGTGTGTTAGGGGTTCCCGTATCAAAAATATTGAATAACTAAATACGTATATAAATGTCGACTAAGGATATCCTTCATATTCACTGTGCAGTTATCCTTCGTCCATCTCTACCTATGGGCCTTCTGGGCGCCTTTTGGGCTCACTTGTGTGGCATCTGAGGGTTGCTGATACTGCTCCTTAGGTGTGGAAGTGCTTGCCGGCTATAGGAAGGCATGAGTGCTTGGCTCTAGTGTGGCCAGCTTGAGTGGTGCTGGTGCTTGGCTTATCCATTAACTCAACCCCATTTTTTACTATTTTTTCGCCTAAATTTTGTCCTCAAAAATATTGAATAACTACTAGAAAATTTTAACCCATTAATTGAAGTTGTAATTTAAAACTCATTATGCATGAAACTAATTGAACTTGTAATTTAAAACTCATTATGCATGAAACTAATTGAACGTGTAATTTAAAACTAATCATGCATGAATGTAATTGAACTTGGAATTTATGAAAAAACCAGATTAAAATTTTTGATGTAACCAATTGCTATATTTAGTTGATGAGATTAAAATTCATATAAAGATGAGAATAATATAGATAAATTATCCCAAAATTAGCATAAGAGTGTGTATAGTTCCGTCCATCTCTGCCCCTGGTCGTGGCCAATGTCATCGGACAGAATTTTTTTTGGCGGGCATGTGGGATGCCAGGATATTCTGATACTGTCGGAGGATCCACAAGGCCGTTCCACTACACCGATGGCCATGAGAGATCCTTCCCAAGCCTGTAAGGGGCTCAACGGCCCCTAATTTTTTATATTCCAACTAAGTTTTAGGGTGATTGCAGGAGACCTGTCATGAGCTTTAGTCAAATCAGAGAAGGTTACAGCTCTAGGGAGGCCTGTACAGCTCAGGAAGGTGCCTAAAAAGCTCTAGATTGCCAGAACGGAGGCAGAAGGCTGAGATGCATGCAAAAGCTAGGGGCAACGGACTGCATCCCATACCTCTACCTCCCAAATCAGGGCGCTTTGAATGATATTTTGCAACTCTTGGGTATCTATTTTGCATCATATTCCAATCTATAATTGTGATTTCAGCTAAATCTGTTCTCAAATCAAAGTTTGAATCTTCTTTTCCAAACTCGGACTCTTTGAGGCATTTTAAAAAGCACCTACTGGACATCAAGATTTTCTGCAAATTTATCCAATTTTCTATATATATATATTCTATAAATACTAAAAAATATATACTTATCAAATTAACTCATAAATCCATTTTCAATTATTATAATCCAACTATTAGTCCTATAAAATTATAAATATTGAATGTTAGTTACTGTTATTGGCCCCTTTAACTTATCTTAATATGTCTCTTTAACTCTCTAGTTAACTAAACTACTTTAAACATATTTACTAATTAACAACTTAATTATCTTATAAATTAGACCATCCTATTCTCCTAGTTGCCTCTCTTACTCTAAAATTCTAAGCATCTAGAATATGTATACAGACAGCTATTTATCTCTAACATTAGTCTACATTTTAATATATATATATATATATATATATATATATATATATATATATATATATATATATATAATTCCTTCTTTCTTCTATCATAAGTATTACTCCCGTTTTCTTCATTCTTCTTCTTCTTATTCTTACCTTTTATTACCTTAAAATCTTAACGAATATCTAACAAAATCTTAACATCCATCATCATATATCCATCTCGTAACTTACTATTAATTAAATAAATAACCTCCTATTTCCTATTGATAGTATTTTACTATTCTATATATCTCACTCATCTTCTATACTTCTTCCATTACCTACAGAAACATCACTCTAAATTATAGTACCATTAATTCCTTTCAAATATCATACTTCATTATTATCTCTTTTATCTATTAAAAGATATAAATATTATCTCTATCATTCTCTATCCCTCTCTCTCGCCATTTACTATTCATTACTATTACGTATTATCTTAATTATTTCATCCATTAAATACTTCCTTCCACCTACTAATTACTTATCTTCAACTATATTCACTATATTTATTATTATTAGTTCTTCTTAACTTTAACTCAACAACTAAATTCACCTCTAAAGGCTAGTCCCTTTGGAGGCCACCTCACTCCAACTATACACTTGAGTGAGTTTTTAATAATTAACATTTTTTTGATTTAGGCAAATTGAAAGAAAAACAAAAATACAAGTAACATATGTAATTTGCCTTCATCAAACGACAATACTGTTAGAGGGCCTGTTCACCATAAGCTAATTAAAGGGTCCCAAAAATAGCAAAAATATGAGCACATGTTTCTTTGAATTTTTCAACAGTTCATGTTGAAGTCACCATCGAGAAATGGGACTTTCTTGAAACAATGGCATTGAACATTCTAAAAAAACTGGTTATAGGTGAAAAGGATTAGGCACTTAAAAAGGACTCTCAAGGAGTATGGGAAACCATTCAGACAGCCATTGACTTCACTTCTGAATTGAGGTGAGAATGGCAAATAAAGCCACTATTACCAAAAAGCAAAAATGGGACATTTGCATAGTGTCATGTGAGGTATAAAAGACGTGACCCTGTATCACGTCCGTAGTGTCATCTAGATGGCAGCGGACTGACCGAGCTTCTTGGGATAATGATTTTGGTGGCTGAACAGTGCTCACATTCTACTTCTTTCATGTTTTTTTTCATGTATGTCTTCTTTTACTTCATGTTCTTTGTTGAGGTTTTTGTGTTTTAATGTACACTAAATTACATTAACATCATGAATTTATAATTAAGAAACTATTTATAATTAGAGCATAAAATTTTTTAAGATTATGTTTTTAAAATGTGTTAAAACTATAAAATAAACTAGAATAATCATAAAGTACTTGGGAGAATGAAAAATGTTTTTTAAAATTTCTGAAAATAGTTTTAAAGTATTAAATATTATTTTAATACTTTAAATATTTTAAAAAGTCATTTCATATTTAACGTATGTTGAAATTATTTTCAGAAGCCTTAGAAATGTTTTTAAATACTTTAAAAATATTATAAATATTTTTCTGAATTTTTTAAACAACTAAAAGTATTTTAAATAGTGCAAAATTGACTTCTAAATAAATTTCTGGCATTTTAGTTCATTTAAGAAGGGCCCAATAAGGCCTAAATGGGCGGAGCCCATTAGCCTTAGTGGCGGACCCGACGGGCGGATTTAACCAGTTAAATCCGAGGTCGGGTCCGCTACTAAAGTTTGAATTAAAAATATATATATTTATATGGGGAGAACGAGATTTGAACCCAAGACCTCCGCCTCAGTAATGAAGCGATTTACCACTGCGCCAGAAGTCAGAAATAAATTATTTATATATAATGTATTTTGGACCCGAAAAATCGAATTAGGAAATTCGATTTATTCCAAAGGTCGGGTCCGACGGTTGACTTTCCAAAATCATTTCTTGTTTCTAAAAATCGTATTTTTTCCGACTTTTCAAATTCCTATATTAAACCTAACTACTTTAATTAGCATTAATTACTATAATTAATTTTTTAATTAAGGAAACTTTCTATAAAACTTTGAAAAAATCATAAAAAATTAATTACAGCTCCTTTTGAGCTCGAAGTTTTTTTGAAATTCTCAGAAAATTACAATCTACTCCTCTACCCTTATAAATACCCCTTCAGAGCAAGGGTTGAGGCATCCTCTTTGAAAACCATCTCTCTTGAGCTCTTTGTGTGTGAAGAAAGTGCTCCTCTTTGTGAAGTTCTTTCCCTGCAATTGGTGTGGCTGTGCTTCTCTACTCATAAGAGAAGTTTTTCATTTTGATCATTCACTCATTTAGTGAAAAGGTTGATAGATTCCTTCACAATCATAGTCTTAGTGGTGATTTTTCATATAGTATTGTGAAGGATAGTGGAATTTTGATCTTTATCTTTTGAAAGAAATATTTGAAATATTTTGATCTGAAATTGAAAGAAGATTTGATTCTTGTGCTTGTGATATTATCATATACTCATCCATCATTGAGTGCGGTGATTGACTGTTGAATCAATCACGGGGAGTGGCATTGTTTTCCTTTTTACTAATCTGAGCAGGTGAAGAAGATTCAGATGGTGGGGAGGTGACGTGGGTGGCATCAAGGACGTGACGGTGACGAGAGAAGTAGGCGTACGAGGAAGTGCTCGTGACGGTCTACCCGAAGGCGTTTGGGGTTGAAGCTCGTGCACCAAGGAACGAGAAGTGCCACCGGAAGACTCCTCAGCAACTCTGTAAGTTGGGTGAGGGTACCTTACAAGGGAGGATCCTTGATAAGGATATCCTGAGTCCTAGTTTGGACTCGAAGGGGGACCTTGGATTGAATCGATCACTTAGCGGATCGAGGAACCAAGTAAACTTGGTGTCTTAGAGAAAGGAGGTGAGAGTTAAAACAAGGAATCATTAAAATGTATTTAGATAATATAAAATCAGAAAAGCTAATTCACCCCCCCTCTTAGCTTCCAACATTCTTATTGATAGAGAGATAATGTCAAGACCATTATTTTAATCTATAATCTATAGAGTCCGGGTTTTAACAAAATCCAACATACGTCTATGCAAATATGTCAAAGATTACAAAAGCACATATTAGTGATTACTTAGTGCCCTCACCTTGGTTCTGTTACGCTACTCAAATTATACAACTGGTCTGAGACTGGTGGTCAGGAAATCAAGTAGAATTTTAGGTGCACAGCTCAAGGGAAGGAGGATATCTAATGCTTTCAAGATTTCTTGGAAATATCTAGAGTCGAGACATGGGAACAAATATTAATGCAACTCATTTTAAGGAACATAGAGATTGGGAAGGTGTTCCGCTCTAAGTGTATGATTATATGTGTCTTGCAGTTTTAGATACCATGTTTGATTCAGTCTTCTACAACAGATATAATTTCATACCATGAACAGAAGCCACAAAGCTCAGACTAGATATGTCATTTACTATTTTTATATAACTCATATGAAATATTAGTACAAAAACTTATTTATAGATTACTCATAAAACAGGTATTAATTTAAGGATTTTGAATAACTTTTCAAGAATATTAGAGATTTATTTGAATAATAATTTTTTATTCAGACTATGTATTTTGAAATTTTTATCCCAATACACTTGGCGGCGTACTGGCTTGTTAGATTATTGTACTGGTTTCTAGAGAGGTTTGCAACATTACGCCAGCTGCTTAGGAGTCCAAAAGAACAGGTTATAGAGCGGGATAAGTGGGTTAGTGAACTGACTGGATCAGATGAAATCAACCAAAAAGTTTGCTCAAATGTATGGAATCAGCCAATTTAACTCTAATTATAACTTACGTTTAATCAAATTTAATTATAACTTATGTATAATCTATACCTTCAATTATGATCAGATGGGAAAACTTATTTGTGTAGCGTTAGGATCTTCTTCTGGGTGACCTAGTGAAAATTATATGCCAGTAGTTAAGAGTGTCTTCTTCAGCTATTAGAAAGATGGGATAAAGATATTTCTTCTGGATAAAATTTCAGTGGAGTTGATTATCTTGGGAGAAAGGAAATTGAGCTTGAATCAAGGGGTTTATCACATATATGGATGGGGGAGATTTAGATCCATATTCAACTGATCAGTTTGTATTAGACACTATGTTATCACTTTTATGTTTTATTTTAGATTTTGATTTTATCAGATAGCTAAATTCATCTTATATTTTCTTATTTTTCATCAATTCGAGTTTTATAAAGCCTTAAGAACTTCAAAAATATTTGATTGTTCTTTTGGTGTTGCTTTCTTTACTTGGGAAGGTTCTACATTCATCCATGATACTTTCATCTTAAATATTTACGTAATCTGAGTTTTTATCTTAAATATTCATGTATATATTAATTCTAAAATAGAAAAATAATCAGACATGAATCCATTGTCATACTAGTCCCACTTGTTTTCCTTCTTTAAAATTGGAACGCTAACATCTTGTTGAGAATATTTTAGTTGAATGGCTTAGGTGTATTTACTCAGAAATTATGGATTCAAATTAGAGAAAAGGAGAAGTTCATTTCATTACTAGAATCAGTAGAGAAGACAAAACAGCATTCAAGGCCTAAAATCAACTGCATTAAAGTGCCCCTGAGCTATTGCAGTTGTGCCATTTTTATATTATTCAATTTCTATTTCCATTCTCTAAGGCATCATAAGACAATGCTGTACATGAGGCTGACATAATCTCTATGATTAGGATATCAACTTAGAGGAGATATGAATCACTGAAAATCACTATCTATCTTCCTCCACTTTGTATGGATTGGTTTTTTATTATCTCCTTAGAAGTGGTGAACCAGCCAAAAAATTGAGGACTACTTTTGTGAAGTTTTCTGACAGAGGACAGTTAAAATGTAGATTTTATTTATTTTTTCCATGGAAATAAAGATCCTAGCATCCCTTATTTTGGATCTGGCAATCTTTAATGTTTGTGAATCTCCTTTAGAATTTTCCGTTTCATTAATTTATAGTGAAAACCATGTTTATCATTGTTTATACTATAAACACATTAGCCATAACATTAACTTTTTTTATCTCCTTTTATAAACCTATGAATTTTATTATAAAAATCATAACCTCTGTTAAGATTCTGATGTTCACCATTCCAAATAACATCTGTTCATAATCCATTTACCATTGCACCTATGAAAATACTAGAACAAATAACTCCAAAATAGTATTTCTAATAATGACTTCATATATAAAATGATGCAAGTAAACATGAATCATATTCTAAATATGATTGAGATCAAACATATATTTGAGTGAGGCACATAAGAACAAACGAATTTATAAAAAGAAGAAATCTTATGAGTATATTTAAGCATCAATTAAAAAATGTTTTTTTCTATTATGGTAACATTTTCTCATCAATGCCTTCTGGATCATGGATAATTAGATGTGATGATCAAATGCCTCGAAGGAATGAAGTGGTTTATTTTTTACTAATATAAATTATAGTGTGTAAAATATATTTATATAGAAGGATTTCAGAAGAGATCCTTGGAACAATACTCTAATATGGAGAAAATTATGAATTCTTAGGGAAACCTTGATCCTTATAAAATAAATTTTGAATATCTGAAAATTTCAGATAACATTGATGAAACTAATTATTATATTCATATTTTTTTCAAGGAAAAAACTTAATGACCATAATGAATAATGGGAATATTCATCTTATGCAATCTGTATGTACTACCTTGAATGAGGTAGTACAAATAAATTTATGTATAATGCTCATGCGTATTGGTGATGCTATCTTTGAAAAATCAAAATAGAAATTTGAGCAAACATTTTAGGTGAGGTACTTCACAAATTGTTGTTAGGGAGTGAGCAGATGGACACCATTGATCCGGGACACAAGCTAGATGTGTACATCAACTCACCTCCTATCAAGAGGACAGAAATTGTAATGGTTTAAGATGACCAATATCAATTGAAAATCTGTATTAAGGTTAAAAAGGTTTTGAAAGAATTTTATGTCAGTCTTGAAAATGAGAAACCCTAGAAGGGGTTCTTCTCTTCCAGTAGTGATGTCACATGTTTCTTAAATCCTTTTATAAAATAATTTTTATTTCTTTATTTTATAATAGCCAGCATAGGCATGGGTTATGTTTGTCTCATATTCTCAAAAATAGCATCAAGGAAAGGAAACCTTTAATTTGTGACAGTTTGATTTTTTTAACATAATATTTTAAAATAACTTATTATTTCTTTCATCATATTACATTTTAGATCTTAAAATTCAGAAATCAGGGAACCAATTAATAACTGAGTTCTGAGCTTATATAATGAGATATGTTTCCTTTAATAATATGTTTAAAGTTTATATGCGCTATAATCATGAACCGTAATGTTGTGGAGAACAGTCTTGGGCATGGAGTTTCACGGCTCATTGTGGAACACATTCATGCTTGGTAATAGGATGGATTGAATGGCAAATGGAACCAACTACCTAGTAAATTAGGCAGTCAATGTTTCTGCATTCATTCATATTTTTTTTATTAAAATAGTATATTGAAATGAGTTTCTTGACCATGAGAAATTTGAAATTTTTTTTTAAAAAAAAAACTACTTACAGATTCTCCAACTCACAACTCTCTAAAATAATTATACTTTTCTATTCACGATATTTGAAGTTCGGTTACATTTTATTCGAGCAATCTCCCAATATGTGCTAATGTGATTTTGCAAAAATGTATAATATTTAAAAGTGATAAAATTATATAACACAGTATTTTGTAATTTTGTCCTTCACCAGGGACTTCCCCTCAACCTAAGCTTCATGTCCCCCGTCTACTGGTATTTTACTTTAACCTTGTTTGCAAAATTATAGGTATTTTAAAGAATTCTGATATTTATACAACTATTTCATAATTTTTGAAATGTTTAACGGACTGCTTATATTTCAAAGCAAGACATAAAGGGCTCCCAGATCTGTAAAAAAATATATTTTTGTGTTTATCTCAAAATATTGACTATAACGATTGAAATGATTTCAAGAGGCATTTAACTCATCGAAATTCGTATTCCTCAATCATTGTGAGCTGTCATTGAAAAACAACTCTCACTTAGTTTCCCTAACTCTCCATGTCTTCAAACCTTCTCTCATTAAGATCTTTGTTCCAGAGGAAGGCTATACACATTTGAATTGGATATATATTTGAACAATGTTTGTGCAAAGGACAGCAATAGAGGTCCTAGTTGAAACAATGTCCGTGGAAAAAAAGGGTTTGGTTTTATACCCAATTTTCTTCAAAGTGAAATATCATAGTTCACCAAGTAAAATTTTCGCAACATGGGATCTACCTAAAGAAATTAATGAAAGTGATCTGTCTACAAGAGAAACACCAGATTAGAATCCCAGAATTACCAGCCTTCTAAGGTGACATGAGTTGTGTTACGCAAAAGAATGCGACGAGGGAGGGAGGGAAGGAGAGAGAGATAGGGATGAAGACACGGAGAAAGAGAGAGGGTGAGAGAGAGAGACCGGAGAGAGAGATATAGATGCAGAAATGGAGAAACAGAGAGACGGAGATAGATAGGGATGAAGGCAGCGAGCGAGAGAGATCTTAACAAATTGTTCCTTGTGTCATAAATAAATATACATGTTAGATTTACATAACTCTATTGTTTCAAACAATAGACTATACAACCCTACCTCTAAAACAACTAGATTCTGACAACAAAATCTAATGATAAGATGACTTAGGCATCACCATATATTTTTTTGCATAATAAATAACAAAATATCCATTTTATATTTCCAGTAACTCGAAGAACATTTTAAAGAGGAGAGTTCACGACATTAAATTAAGTGCAGTTGCTTTAACAGATAAGAAATACTGATATCAACAAAAATGATCAAGTGATGAGTTTCTCAACAACTATTTCGAAATTTGCATTGAGAACGGGAAGTAAATTCAGTCATTTAACTCTCTTTTACGATTTTAATCATCCTCAGAGAAAATCCATAGATACTTTATGAAATTCTGATATTAGTTTCATCCAGTCTCATGATCTGTCGAGAAATTTTAGATCAATATTATTAACTGTAGTTATCCGTAAAGTTATCTGTTTTCCGTTTTATTATCAATATTGGTACTCCTATCGTTAGCGTCTCAACGATACCGTAATCCCACTACTATTCAAGACACAGATACCATTTCAGCGTTATGAAATGAAGAGAAATGGTAGATCACTGTTATTAAACACGGTTATCCTTAACGTCATATTAATCCATTCCATTATCGATACCCAAATTGATATAGGACATACGTCAGACTGACGATATGACAGTATCTGATAACAGACATCAGATACAGATACCATTCGTAAGATCCAAAATGGTGCTTCCAGGTAACGTTCAAAACTAATATCTGGTCAAATGAGAGAACCATAGAGGGCCCCTTCATCTAAACCTGTCTGGCCCAGAAATCCCCTAGACAAATCGAAAAAGGTCCAAGGGTGGAGAGAAGCAGAGCCGTCAATAGTTTCGGTTAATCTAATGGCCATGTCAATGACAAGTGGCCAACAAAGAGTTCACCCCATGGCGTCATCTTTACCAGCGTAAAGCCTGAACACGCAGGAGGTGTTGCACTAAAACACAAAGACGCGTTGTCCACCAAAAATGGCCTTATGTGGATGCTCCGTTAGGCGTCGGCCCGGAAATTAGTAAATAACGTGATAAACCCAGAGGAAGCACAAGACAAACAAAATAATGTACCGGTTGGAGAAGTAAAGGGGGAAGCGGAGCGGATGATGGGCCAGAAAATAGGTGGAGAGATAGATATAAACAGAGAAAGAATAGAGAGCCGGGACGAAAGGAAGAGATAACGATATAGGTAAAAGAGAGAGAGAGAGAGATTTAGGAGAAGATAGCGAGTAAAGGAAGAGAGATACGAAGAACTGAAATAAAGAGAGACGGAGAGAAGAAGAGGGAAGAAAAGGCAGACAGAGGGAGCAAGCGAGCCGGGTAGAGAGAGAGAGAGAGAGAGAGAGAGAGAGCGAGGAAGGCTGAGAGGTGGGGAGGCTGTCTCATTGGCAAATGGCGATTAAAAATTTGCTGTCCATCCACGACCAGCGCAATCAGTAAGCGATAGAAACAACTTAAAACTCTTGCAACCTCTGTTGGCCGGCGGCTCAACGCGTGCAGATGTATCGCGCCTCGCCCCCGCAGCCGCCGGAAGTCGCCGCCACGGCCGAGACGGCAGCGGTGGTGGAGAGCTCGGACTGGTGCAACAAGCTACTGATAGAGCGAGCCTTCACCATTCCTATCTTCTTCTTCTTCGTCGTCTTCTTCTTATTGCCGTTCTTGCCGGGGCCAGAGTCCTCCTCCTCGACGGCTCCTTCTTGCACCGGACGCTGTTCACGCTCCGGATTCGCCCTTTGCCGAGGTGGTGCTCGCAGAGAGTAGCCGATGAGGGTCTGCTGGTAGCACCGCCACCCGCGACCGTTCACGCGGCTGCACCGCGAGCCCTCCATCAGCACCGCCGGGCTCCGCCGCTTCTTCCCCTTTCCTCCGGACGGGCCCTCTCCTCTCTTCCTCTTCTCCGACGCTTCTGCACCCATCCTGCCAAACCCGATTCCAACAATAAGTCCAAACCCGAGTGCGGCAGATGCTACCCTTTCTCTCTCTATGCTGCGGGTGCAAGGAAAGCGTGGGGAGGGCATGCATACTTGCCTCTCTGCGGGGAAAATAGACTGGAGAGTGAGAGAGGGAAGGACGGTGCTCACCTCTTTAGGGGGTCCTCGTCCTCGGCCTCGCGCTTCGGCGCCTGAAAATGAAGGGGTTCGCGAGGGTGGTCAGATCCGCCCCATTACAAACCCGAGGCGGAGAGAAGGGGGAGAGGGGAGACGAAAAGAGGGTAGAAGAAGGGAGGAAACCGACAGGGAGCCGAAATTACTCGATCCGTCTTCCTCACCTTGCCGTCGTCCATTTCCTGGGCCATCGCTGGCGGAGCGATACCGAGCTGGCTTTCTTTGGACGCTGGCCCGCGGGACTGAGCTGGCAGCGCCGCCGCCGCTCCGGCGGCCGGCGAAGGGGGAAACGGCGAGCCCGGAGCCACGATGTGGAGCTGCGGCCTCTTTCTAATCCTCATGAGCGGCGGCGCTTACAAGAGTGTGAAGCTGCGAGCGTCGAAGAGGGGAAGAGGACGGGCGAGAGATGAGGAGAAAGAGAGGATTTTTAGCCAGAGAAGGGGTGAGTGCAACCTCTCTCCATCTACCCTTTTATCTTTCCGCAATCCCCGTTTCTTCAAAGGCGACTCTCCGAAGCGCGATTTTATTTTAACGCTGTGGAAATTGCGGATTTAGCGTTTGTGGTTTAGCGAGAGAATAGCCAACTCTAAGTTAACGCTGTGGAAATTGTTGGGGATTTACTGTTTGTGGTGTGGTGAGAGAGTCCCGGCCCCAGAGTGCAACTCTCTGGCTGTCACGTGAGGGAGGGGGAGAGAGAATACAGCTGCAAGTGCGCACGGCGTGGCCGTCGCGGCCTATGAGGGGTAATAATTCTTCTATTGATTATAACACTAAAAAGAGTTTGGCATAGGCAAAACGAAGACGTGCAAATTGTTCAGTGACTGAACAATGAGTTGCATTCTACTTCTTCATGTTATTTTTCATGTCTGCCATATTTTGCTTCGTATTTTTCATGTCCGTCTTACTTCTTCATAGATGGATAATGTGTAGATCAATATTTTAATTTGTACTCTTTAGGTCCAGGGCTTTAAAAGAATCCTACAGAGTTCTTTAAAATTACGACAAAGATTATAAATAGAGGAGGGCACCTATTTTTGATACCCATCCGCGCTATTATTCAGTGCGCTCCCCTCGCTTCTCTTACTCTCCCCAATTCCTACTACCAATGTGAGACTCAATGGTGAGCAAATTTAGTAAGATTTATAGCTGTACAGGTCAAGGGAAGAAGGACATATAGTTCTTTGATGATTGCCTGAACACATCTTGTCTTGGGTTCTATGGCCTTGAACTGAATGAAAAAAAATCATTCCTATAAACGGAAAACTTGAAACGGGATCAAATCAGCATCGATAAAATAATGAATCAAACCACCTTGGCACAAATCACATTCATAATGTATTCGATCCTCAGGTGACATGAGTTGAAGTGCTCACATGTGCAGCCTCTAGATGTACCCAAGTCATTGTTGTTACATCCAATCCATCCTTCACCTTGACGAGCTTCGTTCATGCTCCTTAGTCATCATTACACTGTCTAGATTGCTATGGAAATGGAGAGGAGCTATCGGAAGAAGGGAAAAGGAAGGAAAGTGCTATGAACACTCCTGGCATGGGTGAATTTTGTTCACGACCTTCTCCTATTTATACGAAGTTATACTTTTTCATAAAAACCTATAAACTTTTAAGTATTTCTTCCAACTTCCAACTTCCAAAAGACCTTTTGCATGTGACCCTCCAAGAGCATGCATTACTTTCATTAACGACTATAGTGGCACAATAACATTTATTGGCATTCTAAATTTATTAACTATATTGTCATCTAGATTAATTAATGATGGATTGATTTAACCCAATTGATAGGTGGAATTTCCAGCCCATGGTTGTATGAAGCTCCTCGTGCTCCAGAGGATACAAAAGAGTGTATATTGAGTCATTCAAGGAACCCATTTGTCTTTGGTTATCATGTAGCTATAGTTCATCCACTTGATGCTCCTAGAACGACTTAGGGTTTGGTCCACTCCCAAACCTTAATCAAGCACCTGAATTAGTTCATCCACCTGAATTAGTTCATCTAAGATTTCTTCTCCGATATTCTACAATGTTGGCCAAGGAATTCATCGCATCATCTTCCTTGAGCTTTCTCCTCTTATACCAAGGGTGGGCAATCCCATCTCGACCACTCAATCATCTTCATTGCCTACTTAATGAATCTGAACGAAGACTGTTTAGAGTTCCATGATTAGGAACCCATAGGTCATACTCAAAGTAGAAATGCATGTCCACAAATATGTCTTTGGTGTCTCAAGTCTAAGGACCACTTACACAAGTGTGACATAAAACAATTGGACTCATAGTATGGTATAATATCATTTAGGAATTAGTTAACTCTTTCTCTTAAATAGCACCTATTATTTATCCTTAGTGTCTCCACACTAATGGCTATGAGACTAGACATACTCATCATATGAGTGAGACTAGATAGTGTTATTTTATCCAAAAAAATCAATGCATTTCTTGGTTATCATTCAAATACGAATATTTAGTACACATGCACAAGAACTAGTGATCTCCTTATTAAGATGTAATCACAATTCACTATGCCCCATCATGAGTTAATGATGAATAAGTTTGAACATGTGCACTATGATGAATAAGTTTGAACATGAAACTGATCTGGAATGTGTAATTTACTTGCCAGAAACATAGTTTCATCACTAACTCCCCCCCATATTTTTTGAAAAACAATTCATATATATTCTGCAATTGGGGTGGGGGGGAGTTACTGATGGAAATCATGTGATTTCAAAAACTTCTGTTTAGAAGCATTATATTCTCTCAATTCTAGATCCGGGTACATAAGATAGGCTCCATCCTGCAGCAAAAACACCCACTCATGATATCACACTCGGAAGTAGAAAACCCATGAGGATTACATCTATGCTTTTGACTCCCAATTAGCTAAGATATCTAATTGACTCGAGCAATACCATGAAAATTTAGAGGTTTCTATATAGTTGCACTTCAGAGAACAACATTGCCTTCTTGGAGAAGAGGGTGCATTAGGTTGACATGCATCTGAAACCCTGTGAGTGTGTTTTCGACATAACCCAAATTGAAAGACCCCACGCGAAGGTCAACATGAGAAAGAGTATCCTTTAAATTTTGAAGATTTTGAGTTGAAGTCAACTTAAACAGCTGGGATTTTCTTGACATACTGGCATTGCACATGCTAAAAAACCAGTCTTGGATGAGGATTGGAAAACTATAAGGACTTTGTAAGAATAGGGCAACACCTCAAGATGGTGATCTACCTCACTTACCAATCAGAGGTGATAATAGCATATGAAGCCATCATTATCATCAAAGCAATAACGATACATTCAGATAGTTTCATGTGAGATACAATAGATGTTATCTTATTTCACGTCAATAGTGTCATCTTGACACAACAACAGGCATCCTTTTACAATCCATTTGAACATGTACGCATCAATCCTCACTTACCATTAGGCCTTTACTATTGGTTGATTTTTTTAATCCCTTCGTCAAGCTGTGTTTAGTTGATTGTGACGATTGGAATGATATGTTATCTAATGTGAAGAATTTATTACATGCCCATAGTGTGCTCTTTGATTGGAGCATGGTTGGGACAGTTTCTTGTGGATGTATTTTGTCTGATTTGGATGAATAAATCCATATTTAATGACACACTTCACAAATTGTTCTTTGAGAGCAAGCAGATGGACACCAATTATCTCAGATACAAGCTAGATGTGTACATCATTTGAACTCATATCAAGCGGAGAGAGCCATTGTAATGGTGGAAGATAACAAGGTTTTCAACGGTTTTGGTATCAGTCTTGGCAACAAGTGAGCCCTGGAAGGGATTCTTCTCTACCAGTCATCTTGTCGCGTACTGCCAGTGATCCGAGTTGACATTGAAGAGGCCAAACACCAAATGATATTAAAATCTAGTAATCAAGTTGAGGACAGCATAAAATATGATACAATCCCAAGGATGAAGATAATGATGTGAACCCTAGGCCTGATTATGGTGAACCTTCTTTTTGCATAAAGCTGATGCACCATTTCCTCACTAGTTGCGTTATTATTCTTAGAAAGCTCTAATTAGACATTCAGGTCTACATTATTTGCATAAAGCTTTATAATATTTTACAATATCTATTAGAACTTTGTGACAGTGTAATATCTTATGGTTATAATTTATATGAAATATTTTATTATTATCAAATCAGTAGTGGATGTCCATAATTTTAAATCTCATATAAAACTTGTAAAGCTATTATCAAGTAATTCATCTCTACCTAATATCTTATGGTCATAGAACATTTATAGATATTTTTAAAAATTATAATACAGTCATTCTTAGCCATTAAGTTTTGGACGTCAACAATTGTCGAGTTGATTGAAAACTTGTAAAAATTATTTTCTACGTAATATCAATGTATAGCATATTTCTCAATAAAATTTTAATTGAAATAAAATATTTGTTACTTTCTGTAGAGTGATGGATGTCAAAATTCTAAAGTTAATCTTAAACTGATAAAGCAGTAATAAAATAAGTCTCTTCCTAGTCATATCTGGTGCATATAAAATATTTAATATTTTTTTCATATTTACTGAATGTTTATTATTCTTTAAAAAGTTATGGATGTGAATAATTCTAAAGGCAATTTCAAAAGTAGAAAACTATGAAATAAAGACTCATGTCTACGTGATATCTGATGCTTATAAAAAATTTCAATATGCAGAAAAAATCCATCTGTTTAGTTTAAAATTTAATTCAATCTCACTTTAAATGTCAAATTTTCACCTAATTTTGATTTTTTTCAGTGTGCAATGTATTTTTTTCAAAACTTTTCAAGTAGAGTGTTTGGTGCAATCGATTTTCAAAACTTTGTACAAACAAATTCACCACGTGACCACCTCAAGCAAAAGAGATATATAAGGGCAGGTATACTAGTTATACTGAAGCAAATATGACAAAATGTACCTTATATTTTAGGTCTATCATTCCATAGTATAGTTAGCAAATTATGCTTCCAGATTTATGAATTGGGTAGCTCAGAGCTTTCGAGGAATAATAGAAGAGGCGGCTTGAAGATAAGTGATAAGATGCTTGGAGGGTATGGAGATGAGGACACGCATGTAACATAAATGGTGGAGGAGAAACCTCAACCTCTTGTGCAAAGACTAGAGGAGAAGAAAGCAAGGTGCCTACAAATAAACAATGATAATATTTTAAGTTCTTACATAATTTAAAAATAAGAATAGATTTATTTATTTATACAATTTGACATCTATCTAGTTTCTGATTTTCTCTTATTCCTCGGAAATAGCAGCAAGGTAATCAAACCTTTATTTTTTCACATAATATCTATAACTTCACATTAAAAATAAGGTACTCATCCTTCTATAAGGAGTCGTTTACTTCTGAAAAATCATATGTAAGGAATGTAATTAGTGTTTCGGTTCTTAATTTTTAAATTTAAATCTTTATCAATTTTATAATAGCTTTCAAGTTTTATTTTCTCTTGGCATGACTGGTAGTGTGGTCAAAACCAGTTTTGGCATGGGGATGCATGGCTCATCCATGTACTTACTCATGCTTCTTAATACAATAATTTTAATGATGAATGGAGCCAAGGGCCCAATAAAGTAACCAATCCATGTCCTCAAGTCCATTAATGTTTAGTTTTAAAATAATAGACTAAAACTTTTTACATGATCATGAAAATTTTGAAAAACTTCTCAACGAAAAATCCTGCTTACTGATATCTTACTCTCCAACTCAAACCTCTTAAAAATAACCTTTTGTTTTCCATTCATGATATTTGAAATTGGAGTACATATCATACACACATTCTTCCAATGCGTAGATATGTGATTTTTACAAAAATATAATATGTTTAAAGTGGAAAAATGTTCTACCATAGTATTTGAGAATGTGGTCCTTTACCAGGGACTTCTGCTCAACCTAGGCTCTTATTCCTTGTCTAATTTTAATGGTCTACAATTGATAGAAAATGTTATTTATTATATCTTTTTTTAAATAAACTATACATATTTTAAAAGCCATCTTATATTTATACAGCTACTTTATTATGGATTCTCAAATTTTTAAAAAACCATTTTGCTTTTGTCTCAAATCTTGACTTATGACAATTAAAAGTTTTTGAGAAGGTCTTTACTCCTCAAATTGCACAATGTATTACTTATTGGAAGAGGTCCTTGAAAGCCCTCTCTCCCTTTATTTCCCAAACTCTGTATGTCTGCAAACCTTCTCTCTGAGATCCTTGTTCCAGAGGAAGGCTTCATACATTTGACTTTGATATATGTTCGCTTGGGTTTTTTAAACTGAAAGGTCAAAAAAAATTCAGAGAAATTTATTTTGCATTGACCCCCGCCAATATGCGCAATTATTCGAACAATGTTTGTGAAAATAAAGGGGATAGAGCTGGATGTTGAAAAAATGTTGGTGCAAAAAGGGTTTGGTTTTCTAGCCAATTTTCAAGTGAAATATGATAACTCACCTAGTTCAATTTTGGCATCATTGGATCTAGCTAAAGGAGTTCATGAAACTGATCAGCCTGCAATAGAAACCCCCGGGTAGAATCCCAGAAATATGAGCCTTGCAAGCTGTCATGGCCTGAGTTAGGCAAAAGAGTGGGAGGGAAGGAGGGAAAGAGGGAAAGAGAGAGATAGGGATGAAGACTTAGAGAAAAAAAAATCCTAACAAATTTTTTTCCCCCATAAATAAATATATATTTTAAATTACATAACTAATTTTTTTCCAACAAAATATTATACAATCCTACTTCTTAAATAAGTAGACTCAGAAAAAATCTCATGATACCCTAACTTGGGCATCATTAATAATATATATTTTTTCATAATAAATAATATAATATCCTTTTATAGTAAATCAAAGAAAATTTTGAAGTGGAGAATTCATGACATAGAGTGAGTGCACTTTCTTTAAATGATAAGAAACTCTTAAGTGAATACAATCGATAAAATGATATGAATCTCGACAACTATTTGAAAACTAATAATTAGAATGGGAAGTAAATTTGGTAATTCAACTCTTTTTTACCATTGCAATCGTCTTTAAAAAAACTTTAACGGATACTTTATGATGTTAAGATATTACTTATGTTCGGTGTCATGAGCTGTACTGAAATTTTTTAGATCAATGTTATTGAATGCAGTTATCCTTCAGGTTATCTTGTTAACCGTATTATCACCAATATTGGTATTCTCAGCTTTATCGGTGTTCCGTTTTATTATCAATATTGACATCATCATCGTTAGAGGTTAAACGATGCCCTCCCAGTCTAAATCTAGACAAAGATACCATTTCATCATTCAACAGTGTGCTTAAAATGTCATGAGCTGAAGATAAATTTTAGATCACTGTTATTAAATACAATTATCGTTCAAAATATCATTTTCCCACTCCATAATCGACACCCATATTCATATCGTATGCAGACGATATTTCAATATCTCGATACAGACGTCTGTGGCCTCCTAATTTGTGCTTACAGTTTAAAATCTCGGTTAGTCCCATGGCAAGCAAAAGAAAGGCCAAGGATGGAGCTCTCATTTACTCCTAAAGTCATCCATGTCAATGACGCGTGGCCCACAGAGAGTTTCCTTCCTTGCTTCATCTTTACCAGACTAAAGCCTGAACACGCAGGAGGCGTTCCACTAAAACCCAAAGACGTGAGGTGCACCGAAAATGGCCTTATGTGGATGCTCCTTTAGGCGCTTGCCCGGAAATGAGTAAATAATGTGGAACACGCAGTGAACGCATGAGAGAAAGAAATGGTGTACGGCGCTGTGGAGAAAGAAAGAGAGAAACGGAGAGAAAGATAGCGGGGAAGATCAGTGGAGAGATCAAGATTCAAGAGCAGGAAACGAAAAAGAGAGAGAAGAGATAGATTTAAATGGACTAAGAAAAGAGAGCAGGGACAAAAGGAAGTGATAACGAGATAGGTGAGAGAGAGAGAGAGAGAGCAGAGGGAAAAAGAGAATTTGAGGAGAAGATAGCGCGGAAAAGAGAGATGGAGAACTGAAATAAAGATAGAGAGCGAGAAAGAAGGTGTGAGCGAGCGAGGCAGAGGAGAGGGAGAGCGAATAAGGCGCGGAGGAGGGAATACTGACTATTCTCTCCCATCGGAACGGGTGCAACGCGCCAGCCAAAGAAACGACAATGAGATCTCCCGACCCGCGTCGGCCGGCGGGTCAGCGCGTGCAGATGTATTGCGCCTCGCCCCCGGAGCCGCCGGAAGTCGCCGCCACCGCCGAGACGGCTGCGGTGGTGGAGAGCTCGGACTGGTGCAACAAGCTACTGATAGAGCGAGCCTTCACCATTCCTATCTTCTTCTTCTTCGTCGTCTTCTTCTTATTGCCGTTCTTGCCGGGGCCAGAGTCCTCCTCCTCGACGGACTCCTTGCACCGGACGCTGTTCACGCTCCGGATTCGTCCTTTGTCGAGGTGATGCTCGCAGAGAGAGTAGCCGATGAGGGTCTGCTGGTAGCACCGCCACCCGCGACCGTTCACGCGGCTGCACCGCGAGCCCTCCATCAGCACCGCCGGGCTCCGCCGCTTCTTCCCCTTTCCTCCGGACGGGCCCTCTCCTCTCTTCCTCTTCTCCGACGCTTCTGCACCCATCCTGCCAAACCCGATTCCAACAATAAGTCCAAACCCGAGTGCGGCAGATGCTACCCTTTCTCTCTCTATGCTGCGGGTGCAAGGAAAGCGCGCGTAGGGCATGCATACTTGCCCTTCTACGGGGAAAATAGTCTAGAGAAAGAGAGAGGGAAGGACCGAGCTCACCTCTTTAGGGGGTTCTCGTCCTCACGCTTCGGCGACTGAAAAAGAAGGAGGTCGCGAGGTTTGTCAGATACGTCGCAGAAGAAGAGATGAAATACTCGATCAATCTTCCTCACCTCGCCGTCGTTTTTCTGGGTCGTCGCGGGCGGAGCGATGGCGGGCTTGCCTTCCTCTGTCGCTGGCCCGGCCGACAGAGCTGGCGGAGAGGGAAACGGCGAATCTGAAGCAGAGAGGCTGAGCTGCGGCCTCTTTCTGATCCTCATCAGCGGCGGCGCTTGCGAGAGTGTGAAGCTGCGAGCGTCGAAGGGGAAGAGGACAGACGAGGAATGAGGAGAAAGCGAGGATTTTTAGCCAGAGAAGGGCTGAGTGCAGCCTCTCTCTTCCTCTCTCCTCTCTCCAACTATCTACTATTTTATCTCTCCGCAGTGCGCCCCGTCATTTAAAGGCGAACCCCCAAGCCGCGATTTTATTTTGGCGCTGTGGAAGTTGCTGGTTTAGCGTTTGTGGTGTAGCGGATGAGCCGACTCAAATTTAATGCTGTGGAAATCGCTGATTAACTGTTGTGGTAATAAGATAGCCCTGGGCCAGGAGTGCAACTCCACTGTCACATGAGGAGGGGAGTTCTACTCGCCACTCGGGACAAAGACGGGACGGTTTTTCGTCCAAAGATAAAAAAACCATCCCATCCAATCACACCGGGACAGTTTTTCGTCCCGTCCAATCCTCCTATGACAAATTTTCATCCCGAAATTCGTCCCGGACGAAAAAAACCCATTAATATTTTTAATACATTATTATAGATTTTTTTCAAGTTTTCTAGGGAATTACTGAGGAGATAGAACTCAAAGTTACATATGTACAATTATTTCTGAGTGGCGTCCATTTGCACGCACATAAAAATACAGGGACTTTGATGCTTATTGTCATTGTGAGACCACGTGGCAACATCTTAACCGTCGAATGTGAAACCGGCAGTTTTCCGTCCAGATCCATCGTCCAAGACCTCCGGACGGATGGTTTTTCCGTCCCATGGGACCAAAACCATCCCGTCCGGTGGTCCCCCACGATAAATTTTTGTCCCAAAATTTGTCCATATCCTAGGATGGGATGATTTTTTCACCCGAGACGAAAAAATCATCCTGTCCGCGTCCCTGCACTATAATCGTGGTGATACAGAGCATTATACATGCTAAAAAATCATCTTGAGATGAGCATTGAACATGCCAAAAAACCAGTCTTGATCAAAGGGTATTGGAAAAATATAAAGTACTTAGCAGTAATAATGCAATCCCTCGAGATTTCCATTGGCCTCACTTCCCAACCAAAGGAGATAATAGCAGGTACAGTCATCATTATCATCAAAGCATCAATGAGGCATTTGGATAGTTTCATCTGACGTCAGAGAGATATGAACATGTCTCAGGGCAGTAGTATCATCTCAAAACATCAACAGCCATAATTCCAAAATGCTTCTGAAGAAATGAAGATGAAGATGGACAGGTATGCATCAATGCTCACACCCAACCAGGCCTTTGCCATTAATGCCTCCTTAATCCCTCCATGAAACTGAAATTCGTTGCTTGAGAGCTGGCAGATGTCCAACATTGACATGAGGCAAGAGCTAGATTATTACATCTCTCAGCTCTGACCAAAGGGACAGAGCTATTATATAGGTGGAAGACAATGTATGAACAATCCTATTCAGGGTCAGCAAGGGTTTTGAAGGAATTCATGTGGGTCTCAATGATGAGTGCCCCTTGGAAGAGGTTCTCCTCAATGAGTTTTGCTGTCATTAACTACAAGCAATGCAGGATGACATTCAACACATGATAAAAATAATGATATTAAAATTTTTTTGTCAAGATGAGGATGATGTCAATAATGATACCAATTAGGAGGAGGAAGATAGCAACGAGGACCATCACGGTTAATTAGATTTTTTTCACTTAAAGCTGATGGACCATTCCCCCTCTAGTTTCATTATATACAGGGGAAGCAATTCTAGAATTTTTTTATAAATCTATAATGAGAAATCCTAGTCTACATTTTGTCCATAAAAATATTTAATATTAAATTAATATCCTTGAAATTTTCTATTTACTTAATATCTTATGGGTAGAAAATATTTCTCAATATTTTTTAGGTTGTATAAAATATTCAGTATTACCAAAATACTGCTCAATAATTATAAATATCATATCAAAATTTTCATGCTAGTATGAAATATCTCGTGTCTACATAATATTTTATGGTTATAGAAAATTTATGTATAGTTTCTTAAAATTTATAATATATTCATTATTAGCTATAAAGTTTTTAATGCCACTAATTAAAGAGTTGATTGAAACTTATAAAAATAAATGTATATGTAATATCATTGTTATGAAATATTTACAAATAGATTTTTTAATTTGTATATATTATTTATTATTATTATTGACTAGGTGCTGGATATCGATATCACAAGGAAATTTTCAAACTTAAATAGCAGTTATAAAATAATTCATATTGACATGGTACCTAAGACTAATAAAATAGTTTATTAATAGCTTTCTTTCACATGTATAAAATTTTGATGACAGTATAAAAGCAATGGATGTCAATATTTATAAAGGTAATTTAAAATTACAAAGTTAACCTAAATTTATTAATGAATTCATCATACTTGATGCTTACAAATTATTTAAATATCTATAAATAATTCATCTAGTTTAAGTTAATATTTAATTTAAATGTCAAATCACTCATTGTGAAATTTTTTGTAGTGTGAGGTGCATTTTTCCCCAAGATATTTACTACACATCGTGAAAAGGATTTTCTGTGATAGAGTTTCCACTCTTGATGCAAAAATATGTGCAGCTTCTCCCCAAGAGCTCTAGCAAAACAGGAAAATAAAGCTAATTATATTAGATTACAGAAAAGCTAAAGTGGTAAAAGTGACCTTAGATTGTGTATATAGTATTTTATAGTACAGGATGGGGCATTATGCTATCAGATTGAAGGATTGATTAGCTCAGAGGTATGAAGAAAAAGTAGAAGAGTAGCATTGAAGGGGAGAGAGAGGGGCCTTGGATAGCAAGGAGAAGAGAAACAAGTGTAATTAGAATGGTGGAAGAAACACATCCAACTCTTCTGCCAGGAGAGATCATGAATAGTAGACTACAGGAGAAGAAGGCAAGGTACTCACATATGAATAATGATCATATCGTCGGCTCTTACGTGGTTTTAAAAAGCTAGATATGATTTATCTACTTTCCATTATTTAACATAGGCCTCATTTCTGCTTATATCTGATTCATCAAAATGGCATCAAGGTGAGGAAACCTTTAAATTATTCCTTCTTCCATCATGAGTTTTTACTTCTTAAATTTCTGTGACTATGAATGGAATTAGTATTTTTTTTCTTGACTTTTATCCTTAAAAAATTATTCTCTTATTATAAATTTTAAGTTTTTAATTGATCTCTGCATAACTGGTAATATTTTATAAAACAGTTTTGGCATGGCGTTGCATGGCTCATCAAAGTCAATACTCATGATTTGTATATGATAGAGTCAATGGTAAATGAAATCATGAGCCTTATAAAGTAATCAATTGATGTTTTCATGTGCATCCACTTTTAATATTAGAATAATAAATTCAAATGTTTTTCTTGAACATTGAAATTTTGAAAAAATATATGAAGAAAAAATCTTGTTTTCCAAGTTTTTTCTGCTCCAACTCACTACTCTCGAAAAGAATTATTTTTATTTTGTTCATAAAATTGGAAGCTGGGGAACCATTTATTGCAGAATTCTCCCACTCTGTGGTGATGTGAATTTTTAAAGTACAAAATTCTTCTCCTAAAGAACTTGATGTAGTGGTCCTTTGCCAGGGACTTCCGCTCAACCTAGGCTTCTTTTCAGTGGTGCGCTCAAGATGATGAAGTGCTAGAAAAGTGGGTTTACTAACTCTGTCCATGAAATATTATCTGCATTTGAAAATATTTTTCTGATACCCATATACCTATTTCATATTTCTTGTTAAATCTTGAACAGTACTAATAACAATACAAAGCACATTATTACAGGCTCTCAAATTTTATTAGAAAAGCTCTTTTATGTTTATGTCAAAACTTGATGCATAATGGTTGAAATTATTTCACCATGCCTTTCACAATGGTTGAAATGGTCGAAATCATTGTGAGATGTCATTTAAAATCCATTCTAACTTAAATGCTCTCGCTAAGATCCTTATTCCATATGAAGACTTCATACATTTGGATTTGATTAATATTCTATAAGAATTATCAACCTATAATATGGACATCTTTTTCCAAGCCATTGACCCCTCGTGAGTACTGAGAATGAACTCCAAAATTGACTTGGAAGATCTTACATTTTGCATTTATTGGAAGAATGCTGGAGAAAATTAGGACGATGGGGGTCCATTTTGGAACAATGTTGGTGGAAAAAAGGTTCATTTTTATAACCATTTTACTTGAAAGTAAAACATTATAATTCATCTAGTTGAATTTCGAGAACATTGGATTTTGAAAAGCAAGCTCATGGAACTGATCTGGCTGCAAGAGGAACACTAGAGAAGAATCCCAGAAATAACAATATAGGAAGCTGTCATAGGCTGCATTAGAGATATTCTAATAATTTCTTCTCTCTCCAAACATCAATATATATTATAAATTTAAGTGACTGATTTTTTTGAGACAAAAAATTACAGAATCACACTTCTCAAATAAAGTAGACTGTGACAAGAAATATCATGGTAACATGACATGGGAGTCATTAATAATATATAGTATTGCATAAAAAGTACGAAAATAGTTATTTTGCTTTTAGTAAGTTGAAGAAACTTTGAAAGAGGGGAATTCATGACATTAGAGTAAGCAGTTTCCATAAACTGATTAGAAATTAATATGTGTATAATAATGGTTAAGTGATTTCAATCTCGACAATTATTTCAAAATTTATATTCAGAATGGGAAGCAAATTTAGTCATTCAACTCTCTCATACCATTTTAATCACCCTCAAAGAAACTTCCATTGGTACCTTGTGATATTAAGATATTAGTGAAATTATGCGTCCTGAGCTTTAAAGAATGCTTAGACTAACATTCTTAAATACAGGTGTCCTTAAACTTATATCTTTTCCATTACATCATCCATTCAGGTGCTGTTATCCTTGGCGGCTCAACGATACCATTATCCCAGTCTCACTCTAGACGCATACCATTTGCAGCATTATAAATTATGCATAAGATATCAGTTAAATTCAGTGTCAAGAGCTGTAGAGAAATTTTAGATCACTGTAATTAAATAAAGGTATCCTTCAAGTATGTTGTTCCCATTCCAATATGGATATCAGACATATTGATATCGGATATACATCACAGTGACGATATGCCAGTAAATGATATCAGACATCAGATAAAGGTAGCATTTGTAGCATCTAAAGCTGTGCTTACGGTATATACGTTCGAAGACTAATAGAGGGCCCCATCATTTAATGCTACCTGGCTGATAAATACCCATGACATGTGTTACACCAAGAAAAGCCTTACGTGGATGCTTCGTTAGGCGTTTCCCTGGAATTGAATAAATAATGTGGAACACGCAGTTAAAGCACGAGAGAAAAAAATAATGAACGGGGTGGAGATATGAAGACTAATGTCTGGACTAATAAAGAAGAACAGGGAACGAAGGGTAGAGAGATGGAGAAAGGGAGCCAGACAGGGAGAGAGATAGAGATAATTTAAGGAGAAGACAGCGAGGAAGAGAGAGAGATGGAGAACTAAAATAAAGATAGAGGCAGAGAAGAAGAAAGAAGTAAGGCAGAGAGAGAGAATTTGAGGAGAAGACAGCGAGGAAGAGAGAGAGAGAGAGAGAGAGAGAGAGAGAGAATTTGGTGAGAAGAATAGGGAAGAATGGGCAGAGAGAGAGAGAGAGCTATCAAGGGAGACAAGAGAGAGAGAGAGAATGTGTCTTCCTTTATTTAGCCAGAGATGAGGTGAGGGAAACCTCTCTCTACAATCTACTATTTTATTTTATTTCAAATACTTTATCCATCGCAACAGCACTGGCCTATCGCCACCCTCCCCTGGATTTAAACATCATAGCAATTTCCCCCTCGTACTTTATTTATTTCTTGCCCCAGTGCAGAAAAGACAGGCGGTTCCCCCCCCCTGGCATTAGGGAACGGCACGTCTGGGACGTGGCGCCTCGGACGTGACAGGATGGATGATGATGCACGACGAATGGTGATGTGACGAAATGTTCGTCATGTCACCGTCTCCTCACGCGTCCAAGGATTTTGAAAAATTCCATCACATACTTGTCACGCGTCCCTTCTTCCTCGTTCCGTCACATCACTTTCACCGTCACCGGTGACGGAAATAATAATATTTATTTTTACTATGTTAATAAGCATAGTCGAAATATAATATTATTTATTTTATTATGTTATTATTTATAATATTTATTTTATTATGTTAATCCGTCACGGTCGTCATCCGTGACAGACCTGTCGTCACGTCACACGTCCGGGGTATCCCGTCACCATGACGGCACCGTCACGTACAGCCCGTCACGCGTCACCATTACCGTCACGCCGTATGCATTCTGTCACCGTCACTGTCACGTGTCTGTCACGGTGACGTGTGGCATGACAGATGACGTTTGACGATCCCTACCTGGCATATCGCTCCTAAAGAAATTTATATGCATGGATATTAAACCAAGTTAGAGAGAGACATACACTTAGAGCCAGGAAATCACCCCTTATGTACATGATCATCAGGAAGGGAGAGTAAGATGGTTCGCAACAGCTCTCGTCTCGACCAGCATGAAAATGTTCTTCGAGCTGGAGAGTAGAATGGAACGAACGGAGTTGAATGCAGGCAGTGATCGATGAGGGACGAGCTGCCTAAGAACATGGTTAGAGTTGATGACGGTGGGAACAGGAATTGTCGAAGAGAAGCGCAGATCGGAGGGAACTCGGTTGAAGATCCAGTGAGACGATCACAGAGGATAGGCGATCGTTGGACGGTTGAAGGGATGAGACAAAAACAGAAGATCGAGAGTGAGCCAAGAGGCCGACTAAAGTATCAAATGACTAAAGTGCCCCTAGTGGGCTAAAATGCCAAAGATACCCTTCGGGTTATAGGACTGTATCAGCATCCTGATTTCATCTGACATCTGTAGCAAAAAATGTTAGACATTCTGAATCACAGAAGTTAAAAAATTTGAGAAAAAAATCATAAAAATGGAATTTCTGTACATTAGACCAGTCCACCGTCGCCGATGCCTGCAGATTTCTGTATGGTCCGACGTTTCAGGCCCTGGACGAGACGGTTTCACCTCCCTGAGCTTTAATAATTATTCATTGAGCTTCATGATATCAAGTTGGATAAGTAAGCCTTCAGAGGACGAAGAACTGAACGCCTCCAGCCCTCCAGTTTCCCCAGCAGCTTGAAGATCTCTGATACTCACAATTATACTATGATTTACATTTATGAATATATGTATATATAGAAATAGATGGGAAAGGGAAGTTTACCCATGATAATTCTGAGCTGAAGATAGCAGGCCATGGTTTTGAACTGATAGATCATCTGCTTCAACAGCCCGCCTGCGAGGAAGAATGTTTAGAAGATTGATATCAATCAAAACGCAAGTAAAATCTTTTTTTTTTTTTTGAAAACAAGTAAAATCTTAATCACCATGCTGATGATTTGAAAGTCCACGGATTGCATATCTGGCATAGGTTTGCAAGCGGATGTGAGCTGGCACGCCTAGCTTTCCCATTATGGATCTTAACTGCCCACTGAAAGATTCTCATGTTCTAATTTTCTTGTTCACACACACCAACTCAGTAAAATTAAATTTTTCTGCTACGTTCGTATAGATGACGAATCATCATTGTCATCGTCATTTGTCCAATCCCAAACATGTTTGATGTTGAAACTGATGAGATTTGGGGATGATGAAGATGACGACAATGATGACCCCAGATTTGTAATCATCAGTGAATGATGATGTCGAGTATCAACATTGTCGTCCATTTGGTCACCTTCTTACCAAGATTCGACATCATCATCATCCTCGTCATGCAAGATGGAGGATGATGATGACAATGGCAAATTTATAATTGTCTGTGATCCCAGCACCTGAAGGTACTTTTTCCATGAAGCAAAGTAGCTTACTCTGTTCTTAGAACAGCCAAGAAATCTGGGGGCATCGACTCCATGAAGGACGAGAAGTCGCCCATCGTTAGTGCCTGCAGCTGCTGCCTCAGTTTAGCCTTGTCCTCTGCCGGCATCTGTTCCCCGAGGGCCGACTTGCTGAGACACAAGTCAGCTATCAAAACGGATGGCGGAATAGACGGAAGGCGAGACTTACCTATTAAATATTCTTCCGGTGAATATCACCGGAAAGTACTTGGCGTACTGGCCAAGTCCGAATTTCTCGCCGATGTCGAGAATCTTCTGAGTTTCCATTAGAAGAAGGGCTTTCCATAGCTGGCAATAATTGGCTCGGAACTGCTCATCCAGTTCTTTGTAGATGCCGTGGTCCAAAACAACTGCACTTTTCAGAAAATAGGAAACTTGAATTCCGTAATTGGAAGCAGGGATTTGAAAAGTCACTGCCCACTCGTACCCAGGGAGAAGCCCCCCCCTTTGTTCGGAGACACAAGGAAGTTGCCTGGATGGGGATCCCCGTGGATGAAGCCATGGACAAAGATCATCTCTGAGAATAGCTCAGCCAATGCCTTCGCAACCTGTACTTTTAGAAAAAATATGGGAATTTCCGCCCCGTGTGTGTCCATCATTTCTAAAATTCAAACGAACCTTCTCCGGATTTATGCCAGAGTCTTTCAAGAAATCCAGGTCATCAACCTGAAAAGGTTAAGAAGTGAAGTAGTGAACTTCCAATGCGCTATAGCTTTTAGCACAGCTGTGTAGGCACTTGAATCCTACCCCACTATTTAGGAAATATTCATTATCTTCTATTTCCTACCTTTTTTCCATGGAAAAACTGCATAGTCAAAATCTGCTCTGTTGTCAGATCCTGCATGTGAATTCGACGGCTTAACTAAAGAGGGTTAATTAAGATAGTTTTGGGCTTTTTGTCTTGGCTTGGGGCCAGAAGTATACAGAGAATATGCGAGGGACTTTGATAACTTTCTTCGTCTTGAAGTTTTGAGCAGTCCTCTCTGCATTCTTTGCCTCCTGTAAAAAGTCTAAAACACGGATTACTAAATGTAAATTCTCAAAACTAAATAAATCTCTGATATGCCAACCTAGTTCTGATGATAATACCCTCTTGAACTCTGTGATCATCCACTCAAACCTGTAGTCAGGGAAAATCTGCAACGAATATGCTTACTGATTTTCCCTTTCAATTAAAAGGACAGGAAAGAAAATCATGGCTATGAGGAAATGATTAGAGTTAGTTAACCTGTGAAACAAGGGATGAGAGGATAGTCATAGTCCTGATATCAACAGCAAGCCGCTGCCGTAGGCCAGGGTACTGCACCTGTTTCGTCAACACGTCAACATACTGTTCCACCGTCTTATAGATAAATAACAGCATCATTTGTCAAGGTTTAAAAAGAGAGAATAGAAAATGACAGCTTCTTCCCCTCAAGGTCCAGCTTATATCAAGGGAGCACAACGAAAAAAGAAGCATAAACACTATATAAAATTTCAAGAGCAAGTTTTTCAAAGAAAACAAAAAAATTCTGCACCTCTATTTTATCTGGTCTATCAGGTCTGTCTGATGCCTCATCCTTATCTGATTATGGTACTTCCACTGTGAGCAGACTCCGTAAACGTATCGAGGTATCTTTTCTGTTTCTTGTCCCAACTTTGATCTAGGGCTTCTGGTCGAGGACATGGAGAGGCCAAGTTGTGACAGTGTGCAACTTATGTTTTGGCTCTGAGAAACCAAAGGAATGGTAGTATGCTTGTTCAAAAGAATTTCTAAAATTCCAAAATATAAATGTGTTCCAAGAACCAAGTAATGGGAATGACTCTACATGAAGCCAATAGGAAATTTGAGAAAGTAACAGAGTGGATGAAGCTGATACAGCTTCCCTCCCTTCGGGTCAGGGTGCACTCCTGGGTCCAGCTAGCCGAGCACGACTATCCTTGCCATTGCGAACTAATCTAACTCAAATCTTGATATCTGAGCTCTCTGCCGCCCCCTCATTATTTAAACAGCTTTGGCACGTGCCAGCATCTTTGGGTGTGTTTCATTAAGACGACTTTCCCCCTCCTTCCATTTTGGTCAGTTCCATTAAAGAACTTGCCAGCAACCTACTGAGATCTACAGAGACAATCAGCTGAATGAAACTTTGTTTCCTTGTAATACCCAAACCTCTTTGATCAGCATAATAGGAAGACAGTTTATTGCGACTAAAAGAAAGGAATGCGGAAAATATAAAAAAATTTAATGAAATGTGAAACCTTGACAGCAACTTCTTGCCCATCTCGAAGCCACGCATGATGTACTTGAGCGATGGATGCAGCAGCAATTGGGGTTTCATCGAAAGAATAGAACCTGAAGCAGGCATAGATGACATTGTGAGAAAATGCAGTTTCTAAATCTTTCATCATATAGAATTGCATCCCATAATATCTTCAACATCAGAAATTTAAAAAGTAGTTTAACATGCTTCGAGGATAGATGGTGCAAAGCCAGAGTTGGAGGTTCAAGATAAGATGCTCAACTAAAAAAAGAATTTCCAATGCCCAAAAAGAAACTGAATATTCTTGAAGATTCAAAATTATCGGGGGAAATCGTTTTACACAAGCATAATCAAGATTAAAGCTTTTCAGAGATTGCTTGTAAGACTAACTTCAGCGCATAGTAAGAAGGTCCTTTATGTTCATGCCTCTCTTCTTATTTTCTCGTTTATTGACACTTCACTACCTTCATATAACAATGGATGCTGATGCATTGTAAGAATTAAATGACTAAACCCTTTTAACCTTGTTCTCCTCAACAGCAACCGTCGATTGGTTTTAAAAAATTCTGTCATCATGAATATCAATATTCATGCTGACAGAATTTTTTAAATCATGTGACAACACTGTCCAGAAGAACAAACCTTAAAATTAGAACCACCACAAAACAACTGTGATTGCTAAACACTGCAGGCATTATTTTGGTCGCACTGGTCTCCCAATCCTGAGAACATTCCATTAATATCCACGCCTTCTACACCTCTATTTAGATGTTACCACCGAGTCAACATCAGGATTATTTGGCCAAAAAAAAATCCTTTATTTGTTAGACAGCCTTTATTTTTCTTCTTTTCTTTTCTTTTGTTTTTCTCTTCTTAATGTACTAATGGGCCACATGATATAAGAAAGTTCAATAGAATTAAGTGTGTTTTTGGCCAAAACCCTAGCCGACAGAGCTTCAGGGCAGAGAGCAGCTGGAGAGGAGAGAGGGCTGATGCAAGTTTGACATGGTATCAGAGCAAGCCTGGTGAGCACATTGCGCGTCCCTTCTCTCCAGTAGAAACCTTCCTCTCTGTTCCACTATCTCTCTCTTGCTAGAGGATTCACTGTTTGTGAAGAGGCATTTCGAAATCTGGAATGGAAGACCAGAACAAGATCTCTACCACTGTGGCCATCACAGATCGAGACAGGGTCACGATTTTGCTCCCTGATATCAAGATAAAGTTCAATGGGCTTAATGCATATCAATGGCGTAAGCTGGTGGAGTTATCTTTGGAGGCTAGGTTCCTTGGAGACCACCTTGTGGAGGATCCAATAACCCCTGGAGATCCAAGGTATAAAGTGTGGAAGTCAGAGGAGTCCCTTATCCATCAATGGCTTCTTGGAACTATAGCCTCTGATATGGTAGACGATTATCTTTATGTGGAATCTGTTAAGCAGATGTGGGAAGAAATTATCAAGAGCTGTTCTAAGTAGCGGATGGATTGGAGAATTTATGAACTCAATGCACAGGCCATTCATGCAAAGCAAGGGGAAGCAACCATCATGGTTTATGCTAGTAGATTGAAGGGAATTTGGAGAGAAATCGACCACTATTGGCCAGTTGAGAATCCCCAGTCCAAGGAAAGAAAATACACCCTCAAGCAGAGACTCTTTACCTTTCTGATGGGTCTTAATCCAGAATATGAAAGTGTCCGAAGTCAGATCCTTCACCGTGAACAGCTTCCAGGCCTTGATGAGGCAGTTGGAATGCTTTTAGACGAAGAGAAGAGACTGAATCTTACTCCAGATGCACTTGGGGCAGGTGGCACATCTGGAGCATTCTCCACTAAGAAGAATGATTCCAGGGCTATCCATGGTGAACCAACCGGAATATCTCAGTATGCTGGAAACTCAGTCCAGAAACAGATGCAATAGGGAGACACCAGGGACACTCTTTTTTGTGTTTATTGCAAGAAGCGAAATCACACTAAAGAGACTTGCTGAAAATTAGCCAACAAGAACCATCAGCAGCAGCAGCAGCAGCCTCAACAGTACAGGAAAGCATATGTAGCGACCTAAGACACTCAAGAAATGGGAGAGATCCCCTTGGGAAAGAATCAGGTGGATGAAGCACAACAAGACACAGGGGAAAGTGTTCATGCACTGAAGGCTGAGGTGAATCACCTTAAGGGATTATTGGGCTCTACATCCTTGGCTCATTCAGGTAAAACTTTGGCATTGTTGGGATTGACTTCTTTCCTAAATTCTAGCGAAAGCACCTGGATTCTAGATACTGGGGCAACTGATCATATGACCCCAGATCGGAATCAGTTTGCTTCCTACCTACCAGTCAATGAGCCCCACAAGGTAATAACAGCTGGTGGAGGAATTTTGACTGTTGCTGGGATGGGAAGTATTATCCTCAATATTGGTGTACTCGAGGGTGTTTCACGTACCTGGCCTCAGGGCGAGACTGATTTCATTGCAGAAGTTAGTTGATGACAGTGGATGGAGGTTTGTTCTTGATAATAATGGGTGTTTTCTCTGTGACAAGGTAACCGGGAGGAGGACTTCATCGTGTAGAAGGGAAGATGGCTTGCTGCTCCTTGAGGGCTCCCCCGTCACCTGTCTCACCTCCATTAAGCTTCCTCAGGCTGTGGATCGGGTCCTACTGCTGCATAAGCGAATGGGCCATCCCTCTTTCGAGTTACTAAAACTATGTTTTCCCTCTGTTTTTGAAGGAGTTGATATTAGTACTCTGTTTTGTGATGTTTGCCAACTGGCTAAGCACCGAAGGATATCTTACAAAAGTTTAAATGAAAGGAGTTCAACTCCATTTGATTGCATTCACAGCGACGTGTGGGGCCCATGCCCAGTAACCAGTCTCTCTGGGCATAAATGGTTTGTGATTTTTGTGGATGACTGCTCCAGGTTAACCTGGCTATATTTGTTGAAGTCGAAGGCAGAAGTATCGTCTGTGATTGTTCAATTTTGTGAACTAATTAATAATCAATTCGGTGCGAGGATTAAACGACTCCGATCGGATAATGCTAGGGAGTACTTGAATGTGACAGTTAATACCTACTGTGACCAGAGAGGTATTCTTCATGAATCTTCATGTGTCAACACCCCGCAACAGAATGGGCTAGCCAAAAGGAGAATTGGATACAAGAGCCCTATTGACCTTATGTCCTCAATCTATCCTCACGTGACATTGAGGGCTGGGTTGATGTCCAGGATATTTGGGTGTGTTGTGTATGTTCACATGTATGCAGGAAAGCTTGATCCGAGGGCGACCAAGTGTGTGTTTATTGGGTACTCTAATAGTCAAAAGGGTTATAGGTGCTATCACCCTGGGTCCAGAAGATTTTTTGTTACAGCAGATCTGACATTTAATGAAAAGCAGATGTTCTTTGCCCAAGAGAAGGAGGACACAGGAGAAGCTTCTGTGATAATGCAGCAAGACTTCTAGTTCCTAACTCTACTGACGGGAATTCTAAGTGTGGGAGAGGCCATTCCACATGAAATTGGTCAACCGGAGTCAGAGTGTCCAAGATGTGATGAAATGTTGCCACTGGCCTCTGAACAGACGATGGAGATTCAAGAGACATTCAAAGAACCGATTGTGCCCAGTGAAGGAGAAGCCAACGATGTTCCAGTAGGCGATGAAGAACAACGTATTGAACAACCTGAGGAGATTTCTGGAACTGATCCAGTTATTGATCAGGAAGAGGAAGACCTGGGATGGCCAATGGCATTGAGAAAGGGTACGAGGAGCTGTCGACACAAACCCAGATATCCGGTGGAGAATTATGTCTCTTACACCAAACTGAGCCCACAATACCAAGCATTCTTATGTGCTCTCAGAGGAAAATCTGTTCCCAGAAATGTTGAAGAGGCTCTAAAAAGTAGAGAGTGGAAGACTGCCATGGATGAGGAGATGGAGGCATTAAAGAAAAATCATACTTGGGACTTAACTTTCTTACCTCTAGGAAGAAAAGTTATTGGGTGTAGGTGGATATATACACCAAAGTTCAATGCTGATGGGACTCTAGAGAGATACAAGGCAAGGCTGGTTGCCAAGGGTTATACTCAATCATATGGCATTGATTACTTCGAAACTTTTGCACCTGTAGCCAAGTTCAATACTGTCAGAATCTTGATTGCTCTAGCTGCAAAGTTGGGATGGAATTTGCTCCAGTTTGATGTTAAAAAATGCTTTTCTGCAAGGTGATTTAGAGGAGGAAGTGTATATGACTACTCCTGGATACCAACTAGCAGATAGACCAAATGTGGTGTGTAAATTGCGGAAGGCACTTTATGGCCTGAAACAGTCGCCAAGGGCCTGGTTTGGAAAATTCTCCACAGTCATGAGAAGTTTGGGATATCAGCAGAGTAACGGGGATCATACACTGTTTATCAAGCACAGTCCCTCTGGCTCTATGGCAATTCTTAGTGTCTATGTGGATGATATAATCGTCACAGGAAACAATGAGGAAGAAATTCAACAACTTAGCCAGCAACTTTCTGAGAAGTTTGATATTAAAGCATTGGGGGCCTTGACATATTTCCTGGGTATTGAGGTTGCATACTCAAAAAGAGGAATTTTCATTTCACAGCATAAGTACATTCTGGATCTACTCCATGAGACAGGAAAACTTGACAGCAGACCGCTGGGAACACCAGTTGACATCAATGTTAAACTGGGTAAGGAGAACGATAGTCCTCCAGTGAATAAAGACTCATTTCAGAGGTTGATCGGGAAACTCATCTATCTAAATCATACCCGGCCAGATATTTCGTATGCTGTTAGTACTTTGAGCCAGTTTATGAATAATCCATGTGAAGCTCACCTCCAGGCAGCAAACAGAGTATTGCAGTACCTTAAAGCTACAGTGGGACTAGGTATATTGTTCACAAGAGATGAAGATGTGTCAGTAAAGATTTATTCTGATGCTGATTTTGCTGGTTCAATAACAGACAGAAGATCCACCTCTGGCTATTGTACTTTTATTGGGAACAGTCTGGTGACATGGCGAAGTAAGAAGCAGAAGGTAGTTGCTCTCTCAAGTGCAGAAGCAGAGTTCAGAGCCATAGCACATGGTGTACGTGAAGCACTTTGGATCAAAGGCATCATGGAAGACCTTAGTTTATTCTCCCAAGGGGATATTAAACTGTGCTGTGATAATCAATCAGCCATTGCAATTGCTCAGAATCCAATTCAGCATGATAGGACGAAGCACATTGAGATTGATCGACATTTCATTAAAGAAAAAATTGATGGAGGAGTTATCACACTCCAGTATGTGAGGTCATTGGAGCAAGTTGCTGACATCTTCACCAAAGGCCTTCCTGGTCCCCAGTTCCAGAGACTCATCTCCAAGTTGGGCATGATCAACATTCACGCCCAACTTGCGGGGGGTGTTAGACAGCCTTTATTTTCTTCTTTTCTTTTCTTTTTTTTTGAGGAAAATAGAGAGAGTCCCCCAGAATAGGGACCCCCCGTTGCCATTGATATAATGACATAGAAAATCAAGTCATGCATTACAAGGGGGACGAAATCAGGGGGCCATAGCCACCTCTCTTCCAAAAATTTGCCAATCCCCTAGCGTCGTGCAGAATAGCATCGACGGAGGGAGGCCTCCCCTTGAAGATGACTTCATTTCGGTGTAGCCATATCGCCCAAAGGTGGGCGAAGATCCGTTGCCACTCCGGCTCCTGGCGGAACAGCCCACCACTGATGGAGTTCCAAAAGTCCTCTTCAGTAGCGGGGTCAACGCTACCCACCCCGGCCGCCTGCCACACAGCCTGGGCCTTCGGGCATCGGAAGAACAGGTGGCCACAGTCTTCCACCGCCCCGGAGCATAGGACACATTCGGCAGTATTCCCCGGGTACCAGCGTTGACGGAACTGTCACGTCACCAGTCTATGCCGCAAGAGAAGCCAGCCGAAGATTTTCACCTTCAGTGTGATTCGCCGCCTCCACAGTATTCGACTTCGGGGTATGAGGGAGCGGTCTGCTGGACTCCCCTGTCCCCGCAGAATGCGGTATGCAGTTTTGGCCGAAAAACTGGCTCCTCGCCACTCCCAGGTGTCCCGCGCCCCTTCTTGCGGCTGCAAAGAGGCAATCAATTGCTGTAACTCGAGGAAGTCTTCCATTCGTTGCTCGGTAAGATGGGCAGGTAATGTTGGGCACCACGCATTGTCCCACATCCCCCAAACCGGGGCACTGGGGGCGGGCGAGAGACCATATAATCTGGGGAATAGGTCTCGCAGGGGCCCAAGACCGGTCCAATCGTCCAACCAGAACCGAAGGCTGGTTCCATCCCCTAGCTTCGGCCGAAAGAGAGGCTGAGCCTTGGCGAAGACCCCCCTCAGCCCCCTGATGAAAGCGGAGTCCCCTCGGAGGGGTGTAGCCCATTGCTTCCAGTCCATTCCCCTTCCGTAGCTGTCGTGCAGGACCGCCATGACCTGATCTGATGGAGGCTGCATCAGTCGACGTACCCATTTGATCAGCAGAGCCATGTTGGTGTGCTGAATGTGCCTGACACCGAGGCCTCCCTGTGACGTGGGGAGACATACAGTGTCCCAGCTGACGAGGGCCACGCCCCTCGATTCCCCTTGACTGGGCCCGCTCCAAAAAAATCGCCGCATGCAGCTTTCAAGCCTTCTACGAACGCTCACCGGCATCCTGAAGACTGACATGAAGTGTAGAGGAATCGCGGCTAGCACAGCCTTCACCAAGACCAGTCGCCCTCCTCGAGACAAGAGACGACCTCGCCAGCCTCCCAGCCGCTGTTCAACCCTCTCCACCACCGGTTGCCATTCCTGTGCTCCAACTCGGCCATCAGTGAGAGGCAGGCCCAAATACCGAATGGGCAGGGAGCCAATCGGCGCATATAGAAGTTGGGAGCACTGACACAAATCTTCTGGAGATAGCCCGATACCGACGAGTGTAGACTTGGCCCTATTCAGTTTGAGTCCAGAGAAATCAGAGAAGATGTCCAGCAAGATCGAGAGGTTCTCAGCCTCCTCCACCGATCCCTCGATGAAAAAAGTAGTGTTGTCTGCATACTGAAGGAGTGGGATCCCGCTAGGCCAGCCAGGGGTGTGAAATCCTCTGAGCAGCCCCCTTGCACACAACCGTTCCGAGCACCGCGTCAAGGTATCCGCCGCCAATATAAATAAAAGCGGGGCCAGTGGACATCCTTGCCGGATACCCCTTTGGGGGTGGATCCAGCCCCCTTGAGGTCGGCCATTGACTAGGACTGCAAAAGTGCTGGTCGCTACACAGAGCTTCATCCATCGCACCCAAACCTCCAGGAAACCACGCTTGCACAATACATTCCAGAGATATCGCCAGTCAAGCGTATCATATGCCTTGGCAAAGTCCACCTTCCACATAAATCCGGAGGTGCCTGTTCGCCTCCAGGCCGCAAGAATTTCCTCTGCCACAACCACACTCTCAACCATGTGTCTACCCGGGACAAAAGCAGATTGAAGAGTGCTCACTAAGTGGCCAATTACCTCGTGGAGTCTGTTGGCAAGTACCTTGGCGATGACCAGGTATATCGAATTGGAGAGAGCGATGGGCCTGAACTCTCCCACTTGTTCAGCTCCCGGACATTTTGGGATAAGCATGATATAAGCTTTGTTCAGCCGGTCCATCTCGCAGGTACCATTCCGGAATTCCTCCAAAGTCGCCATGACCTCCAGACCCACCATATCCCAGCACTCCTTGTAGAAGAAAATTGGCATGCCGTCCGGTCCCGGAGCCCCTTCAGCATTCAACCCACGAATGGCCAGCTGAGCCTCTTCAGTTGAGAAAGGCTCGATGAGCTTAGTTCGTTGCTCTTCCGAGATCCTGGGTGCGTCGGCTCCAGACCACTTCCATTTGTTACGCGGTCCCCGACGGTAGAAAGCCCGAAAGTGGTTAGCTAGGGCACGTCCAACCTCCGTCTGGCCGCTGACCACTGTCCCCTCCACCTGTAAATGGTTGATCTTGTTCATTCTTCGTCTCCCACTTGCTGCTTGATGGAAGAAGCGGGTATTTGCATCCCCTGCCGCCAGCCAAAGCTGCTGTGATCACTGTCGCCAGTCCATTTCAGTCTTTAAATCCTCCTCAGCCACTACGTCCCGATGGGCTTGACGCGTCGCCAACTCCTCCGCTGATAAAGGCCGGCTATCCTCCTCTGTGTCCCATCGTTGTATCTCCGCAAGAGCAGCGTCCCTGGTTTGGTTCCGGTCCTCGCGAATCTTCCGGCGGAAGTCGATGAGGTGTCGGCGGAGCCCTGTCAGCTTAGTAGCCAGCCGTGCCGACGCTGATCCGATAGCAGGAACGGTACCCCACCACTCGGCAACTCGCCTCTTGAAGCCCTCCTCTCGTAACCAGGAACGATCTAGCTTGAAATAGGGGGGCTTTGCAGTTCCTGTTTGTGCCTGCCAGGAAATAGGAGTATGATCAGAAATAGGGCGGGGTCGGGACGTGACCTCTGCGAGCGGAAACATCTCCAGCAGCGCGATGGAGCATAGGAATCGATCGAGCCGAGAGCGCGCCAGAGGGCCTGCTGCGCTTCGCCAGGTGAATCGTCGGTCCGAGGGCCCCATTTCTTGAAATCCACAGTTGGCCAGTAGGTTCCTGAACTCCGCCGAACCTGGGTCCATCCCCCCCAAGCCATTCGGCCTGTCCTCGGCCGCCACAGTCACATTGAAATCACCACCAATGAGAATCGGGAGCTCCTGGAATTTGTGGGCAAAGGCGTAAATATCTTCCCACAGTTCCCCTCTTCGCGAGGCCGGTGGTCCGTAGGCCGAGGCCACCACCCATGTCCGCCCGTCCTCACGGTTGGACAAACGGGCCGCAACTACATGCCGCCCTTTCCACTCCTCCAGCTTATCAAAGTCCTCCGCCCTCCAAGCCACTGCAATACCCCCTGATCGGCCAATTGCATCTCCGGTTACGTTTGCTCCATCACCCCCCCGGCCGAGGGCGCCCCACACTTGGGGTAGATCCTGCTCTAACATAGTCTCTTGGATGCACACCACCTTTGCCCCCCATTCATTGATATATCTTCCCACTACTCCTCGCCTTCGCTCGTCACAGAGGCCTCGCACGTTCCATGAGAGGCAATTCATGGGGAGGCTACCGTGGCGCCCTCTACTGTCGAAGCCATCATAGCTCCTGCTGCCTCCGCAATCATTCTCGTCTTGGGATGTTCAACACGTTCTGGCGCTGTCCCCTGGGAGCTGGGCTCAGCCGCGATAGGGGCAGCTGGGGAGGTGGCCCCTTCGTCTGCCATGACACCTTCCCTTGTTGCTTGAGTCCATGCTTTTCTCCCCTCCGATGAGTCATTCTTGGCTGCTTGCTCAGGAGTTGCATCGCGCGTTGTCGGAGGATTGCGCCCCAAATTTTGAATGAGCGAAGTAACGCTCTCGGAGCCAATCGTGGAAAGCGCCGCAGACTTTTGCCTCCACTCTGTTCGGCCTGCCTGAGGCCCTGAGGTTCCCCTGGTGGACCGTCCGTCCCCTTCGATGCCTGTGGGGGGGTTCCCGACCATCACAAAGTTGGCCGATCGAGGAAGAGGAGGAAGCGGTGGGACCACCAAGAGCTGGACAACCGGGGCCCCTGGGGCCGCCTCTCATAAAACTGATCGAGGGAGCATCCCGACGTTGTGGGGTTCCACTTCAAGCACTGTGATTAGAGGGTCTCCGCTCTCCAGCCCGGTGGATATAATCCGGCGAAGGCGAGCAAATTTTCGCACCATATGGGCTGCGTGTTCGACTGAGCGATATCCGAACGGAATGCCATGAGCCTCCACCAAGCTCGTACCGTTCTTTATCTTGCATCCCCCGTCTGTCTTTTTGACTCCCCGCCATTTGACTGTTCCTTGCACCGGCATCTGCTGGTGCCATCAACAGATGTTTTCTCTTGCTGCCCGAGGCAATCTTCTAAGTAGGAATTGTTTCTCGTCCACCATTTGGAGTTCCGCCTGAAAAAGCGGGGCATAGTGTTCTGCCAAACCTGCTTGAACTACCTCCAATGTCGGAGCGCCTCCTTGAACCTCCCCGATGAGAGAGGTGACTCTGAACTCCGCGAAACTTCTCAAGTCAGCACGGCCTCCCAGCTTTAGGTTCATTGGGCACTCGGATCGGCGGTGACCTGTGCGTCGGCATCGGCGGCAGATTACTGGATCTCTGCAGTCTTTTGCGACATGTCCGCGTCCCAGGCAACGGAAGCAACAGTTCTCGTTGATTCGTTCAAGCCGTCGCTTCTGTTGTGTGGAATGCTCTTCTCGCTGGGGAAATCGGGCTGTCAAAGGGTGCGCACCAAAGCCAGCCCCACGCGGAGCTTCTCGGAGTATGTCTGCAAAAGTACTCCGTTTGCCAGCGTCGGCCTCCGACCCCGCACAGCCTGGACTTCGCCGTTTGCCTGCCCGGTCATTCGGTCAGTGGCGCGGGGGGGCCCGCCAGGCCCTACGGCCATAGCTTTGGCTTCTTCGTCGCCTGGGGCTAGGACTCGGGTGTCTTCCACTTCCCATCCCTCTGGAGCCGATGCTAAGTCGGCACACTCTGGCAAGATGCCCCGGCTCGCCACACTCATAACACTTCATAGCCGACCCCACATGTCGCTCCCGAGTATGGCTACCTCCCCCATGAGACATCTCAACCCTCCATCCATTTTTGCCATCAAGCTCACGGATAGCATCAAGAGCATCCCTTCTGTCAGCAAATTCAACAAAAGCATAACCTGGAGGTTTACGGGCCACCCATACACTTCTCAAAGCGCCGTGGGCCCGAAACTTGTCTTCAAGCTCCCTTTTAGTAAAACTGGCGTCCAGGTTTCCAACGTATATCCGTGCCATGTATTTTGCACAATCGCGCCAAAGGAAACCCTCAACAGATCCTTCACGTCGGCGAGAGGGGTGGAAACCCACTTCAGGAAAAAAAACGGCCGCCCTGAACCGACTGGCAGCGTCGCCCCCAGTCCTTTCTTTCTTCTTCCTCGGGCGCTAGGGTTTCCGGTTCTCGCTCGAGCTCCCTTCCATGGCAGAAATCTTCATCACCCTGGATGTGGAAGCTGGGTCGGGAGCCGACAGAGAGGCTGGAGGAGGCGAGAGTTTTTGCAGCAGACGGCGGAGGGGGGGCCGTCGGCGTCGGCGACGAGGCAAGTGCCGACGACGAGTGGGCCACCATCGGGGCCGACGGCGGAGATCGTGCCCGACGGCGGAGATCGTCAAGTTCCGGTATGGCCACATGATATAAGTGGCCCATTTCGTTTAAGTGATGTGGGGCCCACCTTCTCACTCTGTATGGCCTTTTAAAGGCCAATCCCGTTCAATAGAATTAAGTGTGTTTTTGGCCAAAACCCTAGCCGACAGAGCTTCAGGGCAGAGAGCAGCTGGAGAGGAGAGAGGGCTGATGCAAGTTTGACAGATACCTACTAAATACCCTGTAATCTGATGCACTTCAGTAATTGATGTTTCCCGTGATCCTCTGATGGCATCAGCAAGTTATATCGACAGAGGATGAAAGGGTAATAGGAGATGATGATTAATCGAGGGAAACCAAGAGGGAGCGTGGGTGCAGTCTAAAGTTGATTCACACCCCCAATACTAAAGAAATTTTTGATACCCAACCCAATCCAGTAATGTCTCACCAGTTCAGGCCCCCTTACCTCAGCCACGACCCAACTAGTGTAGGCTTGAAATCACAATGTTAAGTCCCTGAATGGAACGGGAACTTAGAGCATCGATCTTTTGATCACAGGAGACCGTTCCCCGAGTGGAACAACATGCAATCAGATGCTGTAGATTTCTTCGTTTTACTGTTTCCTTGTTTGGAACCTCTCTACTCGAGCATAGGTTTCCTCAGTTGGTATCAGAGCAAATGGACTTCTCATGACCTTCCATGGCCACTGCTAGCCTTGGATCAGAGTTGAACCAACTGTCCGATGATCTACAAGCCACACACACCATTGTGTTGTATGTGGCTGCCTTGTCCAAGCAGGTTGTTCACATGCCACCTCTCTAGTCACTGCACAATGACATGGTCACTCCAAAGCAGGTAGTGCAAGTACTGGCCATCACCGTCTCTGCCCTCCCCCACCACCATGCAGCACAGTGACTTCCCTCAAGTTCCAGCCCCCTCCTCTTTCAGGCAGTCTCCCCAACACTGACCCCCTCGGGCCACTGAATTGAACCCCCACTCTGACACCCCAGCCCACTCCAGTCTCTCTAACAGGATGGCTACCTAAACCCCCTGCCACTCCACCAAACCAGTCACCACCGCTTAAGGCCAGCCTTCTGGGGTGGCCCAAAGCCCTTTGTTCCACTACTGCCACTTTTCCGCACACCACACCACCTTCAACTACAACCCCAATCGAATTTCCTTGCAACACTACTGTCAAGAGGAAATAACAGCTTTCAACGTCCACCCCTGTTAGAGAGACTTGTACTTCAGTGTCCAGGCTCTTCATGACGAAGATAAAGTCACTGCAGCCAGCACACTTTTTCAAGGAGATGCCCCAGCATGGTATCAGTGGTTGTTCAGCTTTCGACCTATTAAAGGTTGGTTCACTCTGAAGACCCAGCCCCTTGAATGGTTCACAGGCACTCAGGTGGAAACAGCTCTCCAAGTTTTTTTTGACACCAGACGACACTTACAGTAGCCAATAATTCAAAGGAGTTTATCCAATTGGCAGTGAAACTTGGAGGCGTCTCGGAGGAGCTGATGATCAATAATTTCACTTAAGGCCTCACCCGGGAAATTATGTGCTGAATTGGACCTCGGAATGTGTCATGATCTTCAATTGACAATGATGAAGGCTCAATTACCCACGTGTCCTGTCAGCGACAAGACACTGAGCCAGGGTCCTACAGGTTCACTCTACTCTGGAAGTCTACCGACACCCTCCCCGGTCACAAAACCAACACATAATACAATTTTTTTATGAAACTTACAAATCTGTGATGTCCCTCCCAAAATTTCTGGTTATCACCTCTTTGATGTCTTTGAAAGCTGAGGGTATAGCCTAAAATATTCAGGATGATTAAAATATCACGGTTTAGGAAAAAAAAAGCAAAAATAAAATAATGCGGTTCCCAAAGGCTGAGGTACAAGAAACCCTCAGAATACCTTATCTTGCAATTTGGAAAGTGTTGAAGAATACTCTTTTGGCACTTGTCGCAATGAGGAGACAAATTGACCGGCCTTCACATAAAAGCCTTTGTTTTTTTCACATAATTTCAATAGCCTCTGAGCAGATCGTAGATGGATCTGCACAAGCAGTAGATAAGAAAAGGCCAACAATTATTCTCAGCTTCCCACGTTACTGGAGTGATGAAAACCAATGGTCTAAAATATTAATCAGTCGTCATTCTTACCTACAAAAGACTACACTAGCCGCATTGATGAGAAAGAATTCGATATTACAATTTGTATTTTAGTCGTTTGCTCTTCACAGTTGAAGTGCATGGAAAAACGATAGACCACTGAATTAGCATCATTAAAAATAAAATACAGAGAACCTTGACTTAAGAAGGAAATTCTTAGCTGACTTCCACGTAAAGGAGATACTAATGCGAGACAGAACGCTCCCTAAAAATTTATATTCACATGCGCATGTCCTCGGACGATTCTAACATCCAGAAACTTCCCAATCTTTGCAAACGTTGAAAGAGTCACGGGGCAGAATCTCGTTCCATGTAAAACATTCAACCGCCAACGGAGACAAGCATCATTACCGATTAAAAGCGGAACGAGAGGATTTCACACGGATAAAAGGAAATTGGACATGACGGAAATTCGGAAAGAAATCAGTGAAACCCAGGAGAGGAAATCAAAATCTTGAAATAATTAAGGAAAAACACGACGCCAAAACTGAAATGCAACATTTTATACAACGCTCTGAGATGACTACCTCCTCCAGTTTGTTGCGGTATTCAGCAGAACTGCGTTCGACGCCCCATAACGACAACTTGTAGTCAACGGCGACAAAAGCGATCTAGAACAGACGAAATACAGCGTATGAAAATATTCAAATTTCGTACAGAGGGAGAGAGATTAAAAAAAAAACTGACAGCGTATAGAGCTCTGGAAGATCGGACGACGCCTTCCACCTCGAATCCGATTCCTCCAATTTTGGGGATAAATTGGTGATCAAAGTACGCAAAATCGTGATCTGGCCGCAATGCCAAGGCCGCGATTCCCGCGCCGGCAAGGAGGTAGAGAGGTGCCTTCGCTGTGGCGGGAAAAAAATCGAACTTCATCTCCCTCAAAATCAAACCTCGATCGCCCGACGAACAGCAGAGGCCAAGTATTTATACACCTTCTGGATATAGTGCAGGGAAGCGGACGGGACGGGGGCGATGGACGGGACGGGACGAATATCGTCCGTTTAACGTCCCGGATATTTCAACTTCGTCCAAACCGTCCCTTCCAGGGTTTCGTCCATTAAAGAAAAACATAGTCCTCGTCCCTACTTTGTCATTTCGTCCCATCCGGAGAGAAAATATCCAGTCCCTTTGTCCCGGACGAAAAAAATAATATTTTTAATTTTTAATATACTTTTCTAAGTTTTTTAGGGAAATATGGAGGAGAGAGAAAGTGGAGGGACATATGTACAATTACTTTTGAGCAGCATCAGTTTGTACACAAAAAAAAGCAGGGACTTTGATGCAAAATGTCAAGGAATTAATTAAGCGATGCCAAATGGCAAGATCTCAAACCGTCGAAAGCAAATCCGACGGATTTTCGTCCACCCCTTATCGTCCATCGTTTGAGACCTCTGGACGGGACGGTTTTTTAGTCCGACGATAGGAAAACCATCCCTCCCATTCACCCGGTGATGAATTTCCGTCCTGGTTTTCATCCAATCTCGCGGACGGGATAATTTTTTGTCTTGAAACAAAAAAACCGCCCCGTGCGCGTCCCGGCACTATACCTACTGGATCAGGAGTGTTGTTCAATGGGCCCTTTTGGGCTGACTGCTGAGCACATTTATTTTGGCCCATTTAAGGTTGCCTTAGTTTTCTTCATCTTAGACTCCTCCAGAACTTGAAAAGAAAATGCTTGTCAGACTTACCATTGGAGTATGCCTCAAACAATATGATATGATCAATCTGCCCACTCCATGTTCAAAGTCAGGTGACCATTTAATGGATGGTCTGTCAATTGTCTTGATTAAAAAAAAGCTAAGAGAAAATCACTTAGGGACTAGTCCATATGTTGGCAACTGACACGAAGAACAAAGGTCCTTTCGATGTTTACAATGTAAAGCTGACTAGTCCATCATTTTCCTTAAGTAAAATTAGATTCTATTTTTTTCTCTCCAGTTTTAGTTGCAATTTTTATGGTTTATAATGTCCATGTTGTATTTCAATCTAATAATAGTCATGCATATTGTATTTAGATGATTTGGTTGTTTGTACTGTTTTTTTCTCTGGAGTTTTAGTTTGAAATTATTATGGTTTATAATGTCTGTGCTCTTGTATCTCCGTTTAAAATTGATCATTCGTGTATAAAGTATTTAGACTATTAGGTTATTTATTTATATTTACAACAGGTGGTTGGAAAACAGTTTGATTCCCTTAGTAGAGACATTGTTGGTATTAGAAAATGTACTTTATTACAAGATTTATCTAGGTTTCCAGATGGTAGTGCTATATTTTAACCATTCAAATCAGTTGGTTGAACTCTCAAATCAGTTGACTGATGTATCAAAGTGTTTACCCATCCCAATATCGATATCAAAAAGTGACATAGGGATGTGTCACAGACATAATGATAGGTTACATGCGATTGAATCATGCATAATATTTATGCATCATTCAATCACATGCATATTTGTTATGAATTTTAATTAACTATCATCATTTTTGTGCATCTGAAATGATTTAACAATTCTTGTTATGCATGAAAAGCCAGGTTGAATAAGTCGCACTAAGTTTACCCATATTTAAAATATATCATGGGGTATGTGGCCCATGATTATCAAGCCACGTCACCCCAAACCCTCAAGATCACCCAAAAATCTAGGCCACAAAATTTCGGATTAGTTGCCCATATTTATTTTCATACACAAAAACTGACTCCTTAGATAAGCCCAAATTTAAGTGTTTTTTATTCATCATTTTAATTTGTACTTAGTTAACAGTATTTAAAGGATTCCTCTGTAATCACTCTATAATAAATTTATGACAGGTAATGGGCTAATTCATAGGGATTCATAGGTTTAGAAATGATATAAATATGTTTTGAAGTAAAAAATATATTTTTAGGAATTAGGTTTATAAAATTAATTTATGCTTGTAACATTCAAGCAAAAAGGGAAAAAATATGAATAAATTTATTTTATCATTTTCTTAAGTTATGTCAAAAATCATCTCACAGCCTAATCATTGATAGTGGGTTGCAAGTTGATGTGTGCGGCAAGGTGTGGTTTGGTGGTCGGAGCTATGGGGAAGTGAGCAATGTGTCAGCAGATTAGAAGGTGTACAACAGCCCTTAGCTCTTCTCTTGTCTTGGCCAAAATTGTGGAAGATAGGCCAAGTCTAACAAACAAAACATTTGTGAATTTCTATGGGCTTGGCGGCACCCAACTGGTTCTTGCGTGGATTAGCAGGTGAATTGATATGCTAACATGGGCCAGAAGCCATACTACATAATACTATGCATAGAAAATATGGCATGAGCCATCAAATTTTGATTATGATGTATGTGATATATTTTGGTCTTCTCCCTTCTCTCTTTTCAGGTTGTTCACCATACTATTCAGGAGATTTTCGATTCCTTTGGCCACTCTACATCTAATAAATAGTTCGCTTTTGTCCAAATGCGCCGTGCCTTATCTTTCATCAATGATAATCAAGAAGGCTGCATCAATCTCCTCATGAAGTGGAGGTTCAATCACCCACTATAATCCTAGATCTCCCTCTTTAGCTCTTGTAATATGTGATTAGGGAAATTTTATTATTCATCTTCAACAAATTTGGATTCTAGATCTTCTTCAAAATCTTCTCTGAACTCATCTTTATTCTCTTCACAGCTGATGGCCTGAATTTTCTTGGCTAACTCCTTATGCTCCTCAATGACAATGCTTAGTAGTTTCTTGATCAATCTTTTCAATTTTATTATTTCATGAACATCACATTCCCCACGTATCATGGGTAATGTGTCATTCATGTACCTAAAAAATTGTGCATTCTCATCATTAGAACACGTGAACCGTTCACATTATCTATTTTAAACATAGGACACAACATATTAAGATCTATGTAAATCATCAATAGATGTGATGTACTTGTGTTTCTCAAAGCCTTCATTGGTCAATAGTGATGGAAATATATGTGGCTGGAAAGCCAACCACACATTCCATATCTCATTCCATGTTGATTAATACAACATGTTCATTAAAGTGCATGTGTCATGCTTATAGTGAAGTCTATGGATACATGATCGTATTTAGCATATTATGATGAGATCCTAATACGGAGATCACTAGTCTTCAAGCATGTGTTGTAAATATTCTTATTTGAAGGATTCTCAAGAAGGACATCTTTTATCCAGATAAAATAACACTATCTAGCCTCACTCATTTGATGAGTAGGGCTGGTCTCATAGCCATTATTGTGGAGACATCAAGGATAGATAGTGGTTGCTCTTTAGTGCAAGAGTTCACTGAATTGATCCGTACAAATCCTTGAGACACGGTTGATTCATGTCAGGTTTGTGTAAGTGGACCTTAAACCTGAAATACCAAAGATGTCTTGTGGATAGACAGTTGTATTTTGACTATGACCTAAGTATCCCTAATTATGGAATTCTGAATAGTCGTAGTTTGGGTGGATCAAGAAGTTCACGAAGACGATTAAGTGGTCAAGATGGGATCGTCCACTCTCAGTATAAAAGGTGAGAACTCAATGAAGACGATGCGATGAAGTCCTTGGCCAAGGCAGTGACAATTGACCATACCCTTAAGTCGTCCTAAGAGCGCGATGAGGGATTATACTTACACAATAACCAATGAAGAACATGATCTATGAGTGAGTTGATACTCACTCATTTGTATCTTTTATGACATGAAGTGTAGCTTGGCACCCCACATGTTGGAAACTCAATCTATCGATTGTGTTAAATCGATCTGACATTAATTAATATATATGATGATATAGTTAATTAATTTGGAAGTGAAAAAAAGGTTATTATGTTGCTCGAATTGTTAACTAGACTAATACATGGGACAAGAGGGTAACACACAAACGGTCTTTTTGATGTCGAAAGATATACTTAAGTTTTGGGGGTTTTATGAAAAATACCCACTTAGGATAAATAAGGGAAGGCTGGTGGCGACGACGTCAATGCACCACCTTCGGACGTGCCACAACCATCATCTGAGACGTCTCGTATTATGACTCGACGCCAACATCAACTGCAAAACTGCCCTGATAACGACTAAGTCAACGCACCGGCATCAGACGCGTCTCCACCAACACACAACACGTCACGCGTCATGACACATCGTCAATGTCAGATCCAGAACTGCCCTTTGACGTGACATGATAACATGTCGTCTATTTTATCATATTTCTCGTATTTTCTCTTTCCTCCAAGGCCTATATGTAGGCGAATGTTTCACGATACACTTGGTGAATCTATTTTCAAGAATTGAACTTTTATTCTTCTTGGAAGATTTGCCCTAAATCTCCCCCCCTCTCGGGCCACCCCTGCCGCCACTCATCGTTGCCACCGTCGCCCCTCTCACGCAGACCGCCACCTGTGCAAACCGCCGCCCGCGCAGGCCGCCTGTCCGCACAGGCAAGCCACCCACACGAATCGCCGCCCACACAAGATGGTTGCCCGCGCAAGACGCTAGTCTGCGCAGGCAAGCCACCCGCATGGACCGCCGCCCACGCAGGCAGTCGCCCGCGCGCCAACAGTCGCCCACGTGGGCAGCCACCCGCGCAGACCCGCCCATGTGCAGGCCGCCGCCCACGCTAGCTGGCCGCCAGCGGGCAGGCCGCCGCCCATGCGCAAGCCACCGCCCGCGAAGACCCGCTCACACGCCGACCGCCGCCCATGCCTGCTGTCCGCCCTGCGCCCCAACCGCCCACGCCTGTCGTGCGCTCGGCTGCCCGTGCCTGCTGCACACCTGGCCGCCTGCGCCCACCACGCCCAACCGCCTGTGCCCGTCGTGCCCCTGGCTGCCCGCGTGCGCCTGCCGCGCCTGTAATCGCCCTCACAGCCACTTGTTGCCACGCATAGCATTTAGGTTTCGGGGCGCTGCCCCGAACCCCACAAGGGGGCAACTTCCCCCTTGACCCCTCGCCAACTGACCACACAGTTGGATCCGCGACACCTTGTCGAAGCACACGTCAAGAATCTTTTGCAACATCATCACGCACTAATCTAGTGCTAATGTACTTCTACACTCTTTGGTGTCCCGTGTTCTTCATCCAGTGTTCCTTGAGAGTTCATCCGCCGCTGGCGGGTTTGCTTTGGATTTTGAATTTTCAAGCGACTAGTTGAATAGGTTTTTGAATCTTCAAGTGGACGATCATTCGAATTTATTGATTTTGGTGCTTGGCATCACCACGGTGGTTGATGATAGTACTCCCGCCCTCAACGAGGAAAGGGGTTGCACCATCTCTATTTCATCGGATTTAATTCTTCGAAATCGATCGTGTGATTTGTGTTCTGGTTTTATCCTATCCATTCCTTAGTCAGCCAATATCCTACACCTGTTGTCATCCCGTCCCATCTCCTCTAGTCATCCTGCATCAACCCGTTCTGTCTCCTCTAGTCATCCTGCATCAAAGGCCCTAAGCGAACTTCACTTACGCCATAATTGTTCAAGGGCCTTCCCTTTCTTCTCCCTTCACCTCACACCTCCACTCCATTCCCGATGTGATCCGTATAACATAACGACAACAATGGAGGTTGAACGGAGCTCGTGAAGGCAAAGGAGGATATTGGATGTGTTGAGGATCGTGTGGATATGCCTAGAGGATGCACACATGAGCAGCTCGACTTGTCTTGCTCCCAAATCCAAAAAATCATGGATGCGATCCATGTATAAGTGCTTCATTTCATGGTTTTATTGATGTTGTTATAATTGCGTTATGTGTCTTCAACTGCGTGGAATCCTTGTGTTCATCCAGATAAAGGCCTCAAGAACCCAACAACTAATACATTACTTACTAACTTTAAGTCATAAATACTAACTCTTGTGTTAGTATATTGGTTATTAAATTAATTTAGTGAGTGATCTGTTGTAGCAAATCACTTATTAAATGACCCATAATTAGTTACTCAATAAATAACTCATGTGAAAGTTTGGCAAAAGTATTTTAAATCAATAACCCATAGCATAAGCATCTTAACACTATAAATATTATGTAATGCATTGAAATGGTGTCATATAAATTCATTTAAATAGTTCAAAATTATAATATATTACTTAGTATACACCTCACAAATAAATTAATATTGATTTCGTGATTTAATAATAAGATAAATTTATAAATATTGATTACATAAACAAGTTTACGAATTTGGTCATTTCTATTATTTGATATTGATTACATATCTTCAGTACATTAGTTAGCTTAATGTGTGTTATATCATCCCTAAGTGTAAAATAAATATTGATTTCGTGAGTTAAAAATATGAAAAATTTATAAGTATTGATTACTTAAACAAGTTTACGGATTTGGTAATTTCTGTTATTTGATATTGACTACATATCTTCAGTACATTGGTTAGCTTAATTTTGTGTTATATCACCACTAAGTGTAATCTTGGTGGGTTTATTCGACGTTTGTTGGCTACATAAATCGATCTACCGATGGGGGATCAAATTAAAACAGATCGTTTGAAATTTGAATAAAAGTTTTCATCGAATAAAAGTCAATTCAATCCGAATGGTTTGAATATTTTGATTGAATAATGAATCTGTTAGAGTCCGATCTAGAGTTTTGACCAATTCAATTTCAATAATTCAAATTGACAAAAAAGATAAACTATTTTATCATAATTGAACAGTTATATATGAATAAAATCAAACTCTGTCTGTACTTCTTGCTATCTCTTTTGCTTGGCCTTTCTCTCTCTCTCTCTCTTGCTCACTTGCTGTCGTCTCTCTCTCTCTCTTTTTCTCTCTCTCTCTGCCATTCTCTCTCTTTCTCTTTCTCTCTTTCTCATTCCCTCTCTTGCTCACTTGTCGTTGTCTCTCTTTCTCTTTCTCTCTCTCCCATTCTCTCTCTTGCTCACTTGCTGTCGTCTCTCTCTTTCTCTTTCTCTCTCTCTCTCTCCCATTTTCTCTCTTGCTCACTTGGTATCATCTCTCTCTTTCTCTTTCTCTCTCTCTCTCTCATTCTCTTTCTTGCTCACTTGCTGTCGTCTTTCTCTTTCTCTCTCTCTCCCATTCTCTCTCTTGCGCACTTGCTGTCGTCTCTCTTTCTCTTTCTCTCTCTCTCCCATTCTCTCTCTTGCTCACTTGCTGTCGTCTCTCTCTTTCTCTCTCTCTCCCATTCTCTTACTTGCTCACTTGCTGTCGTCTCTCTCTTTCTCTTTCTCTCTCTCTCCCATTCTCTCTCTTGCTCACTTGCTGTCGTCTCTCTCTTTCTCTTTTTCTCTCTCTTCCCTTCTCTCTCTTGCTCACTTGTTCTCTCTCTCTCTCTCTTGTTAGCTTTTTCTCACTCTCTCACTCACTCCCTATCTCTTAGTCACTCTCTTGAATCAAATTAATTTGGGTTAATTGATCCGAACACTGGCCAGGATAGTTTAATTGGATCAGACACAATGGGTGGATAGAGTGCAAATTGAGTAACTGGCAAGGGTGATATAAGTTAGGATTTGGTCAATGGAATTCTTAATCCGATCGAATCCCCAATCCCTAGATAAATCCACCGGCTTTCTAGATCCGACACCGATCCTTCAGATCCGATCACCAATCCGGACACGTGGGGCAAGCTCATTGGATGAGACAGAGGCGTTGACCAGTCCGAGTGGGCCCTCACGTGACGACAGAAAAGGCGTGTTCAGGCCGGCGGCGGCGGCTTCTTTGACCAGTCTTCTGAATCGTGCTTTTCCCATTGGTCCACGTCACCGGTGGGGCCTACAATCGAGTTGGAAAATATCGCCGGTCGACGAGGGTTATTCGATTCGTGTTTTCTACCTGCGATGCCACCGACATTGTATACTCGTAATCTCCTTTCCACACCCGCGTTTTCTCTCTCCTGTCTTTCTCTCTCCTCTGTCTCTCTCTCTCTCTCCCTCTCTACCCTTGTCGAACCCAACGACTAGAAACCACTCTCTCATTGCTCATCTCTCTCTCATCGATAAACTCTCTCTCATCTCTCTCTCTCTCTCTCTCTCTCGTTTCTCATCCATCTCTCTCTCTTGCTCTTGTCTCTCTTATATCTCTTTCTCTCGTTGCTCATATATATCTCTGTCTCTCTCTCTCTCTCTTTGGTCATCTCTCTCTTGATTTCCCTCTCTTTCTCTCGTTACTCATTGTATCTCTGTCTCTATCTCTCTCTCTTTGGTCATCTCTCTCTTGATTTCCCCTCTTTCTCTTGGTGCTCATATATATCTCTATCTGAGTGTCTCTGTCTATCTCCCTCTCTCTCTTTGGTCTTCTCTTTCTCTCTCTTATCTAGCTTTCTCTTGCAGCTCACATATATCTCTCTCTGTCTCTGTCCCTTTCTTGTTTCTCATCTCTCTCTCTCTCTCTGTTCATCTCTCTCTCTCTCTCTTGTTTCCCTCTCTCTCCTTTGTTGCTCTGCTCTCTTATCTCTCTTTCTCTCGTTGCTCATATATCTTTGTCCCTGTCTATCTCTCTCTCTCTTGTTGCTCTTCACTCTCTTATCTCTCTTTCTCTCGTTGCTCATATATCTTTGTCCCTGTCTATCTCTCTCTCTCTTGTTGCTCTTCACTCTCTTATCTCTCTTTCTCTCGTTGCTCATATATCTCTGTCCCTGTCTATCTCTCTCTCTTTTGTTGCTCTTCTCTCTCTTTCTCACGTTGCTCATATATCTCTGTCCCTATCTCTCTCTCTCTCTCTCTCTCTCTCGTGTCTTGTTTCCCCTCTCTTTCTATCATCGCTCATACATATCTCTGTTCCTTTCTATGTCTCTCTCTCGTTTATCATCTCTCTCTTTGGTCATCTCTCGCTCTTATCTCTCTTTCTCTCATAGCTCATACATATCTCTGTCCCTGTCTGTGTCTCTCTCTCGTTTCTCATCTCTCTCTTTGGTCATCTATCTCTCTTATCTCTCTTTCTTTCGCGACACACACACATATATATATATATCTCTGTCTCTGGTCTCTGTCTATGTCTCTCTCTAGCCCTGGTCTATGTCGACTGGAAACCGGGCGAAGGGTTTACAGCGGTTACGGAGAGATCAAAGACCGATGGGTCCGGTATTTATGGGGAAGGAGAAAGGAACCCTCCTCGCCCAATCGCTATAAATGGCGCCCGGCCGCGAAGCCCTCTCTATCTCTCTTCTCTTCTCACGGGACGACTCAGAAACACCGCCCATCTCCCCTTAACCTTCTTCTCGATCCTCCCCAGAGAGAGAAAGATGGTCATCTCCAAGACCGCTTCCGAGTCCGATGTCTCTGTGCACTCCACTTTCGCCTCTCGCTACGTTCGTAACTCCTTGCCGAGGTTCGCTTCTAAGACGATTCCTGTTCGTCTCTCTCTGGAGTCTTCTCGTTCTCACGGCTAAGTCCTTGCAGGTTCCGGATGCCCGATAACTCCATACCGAAGGAGGCGGCGTTCCAGATAATCAACGATGAACTCATGCTCGACGGCAATCCTCGCTTGAATCTCGCCTCTTTTGTCACCACTTGGATGGAACCAGAGTGCGATAAGCTTATCATGGCCGCCGTGAACAAGAACTACGTCGACATGGACGAGTACCCCGTCACCACCGAGCTCCAGGTACCCTCCCATAGATTTGTTTTCTTCTGCCCACTGTCTCATCCGCCTTACAGTAAATAATATAAAATTCTCTCTCCCACTCGCTCTCTCTCGGTGTTTCTATTTTGTTTTTTTTTAACTTTCTGTTCCTTTCATTGGATCTGATTACTGTTTGATTGTCTCCTGTTCCACCTTTCCCATCGGTGTATGGGAATAGTATAAACTTCTCTCTCCTCTCTGTCGGTGCTTCTAATGTTTTGTTTTTTTCTTTTCTGTTCCTTCCTTTGGATCTGATTATCGTTTGATTATCTTCAGTTCCACCTTTCCAATCGGTATCTGGGAATAAGATAAACTTCTCACTCTCCCTTTGTCTCGGTATTCTGGGGTTTCACTAGTTATTGAAGTTTTTTTTCTCCTTCTCTACTCCGCTCCCTTGGATCTGATTATATGTTGTTTCTGTTCTGGGTCCTAGTATTTTTTTGTTATTTACTGTCATGGGAACTGGGGAGGAGTTTAGGGAATTATTTGATAAGTTTTTTGGGATCTGACTTCTGGGATTTGGAAATTGTGCAGAACCGATGTGTGAACATGATCGCGCACCTGTTCAACGCGCCGCTGGGGGATTCGGAGACGGCGGTTGGGGTGGGCACGGTGGGGTCGTCGGAGGCCATCATGCTGGCCGGGCTCGCCTTCAAGCGTAAGTGGCAGAACAGAAGAAAGGCGGAAGGAAAGCCCTGGGATAAGCCCAACATCGTCACCGGCGCCAATGTTCAGGTACTTAACCGCTTCTCCTCCCTCGCGGCGAAAAGCCCCGATCTTTTCATCTGGGTTCGCTAAAATCTCGGTTTTTTCATCGGGGTTTGGAGAAAATCGATTATTTTTTTCTAGATTGGCGAGAATGTAAAGCTTTGCGGCTGTTTCAGGTCTGCTGGGAGAAGTTCGCCCGGTACTTCGAGGTGGAGCTGAAAGAGGTGAAGCTGAGGGAAGGGTACTACGTGATGGACCCGGAGAAGGCTGTTGAGCTAGTAGATGAGAACACCATCTGCGTGGCCGCCATCCTCGGCTCCACTCTCAACGGCGAGTTTGAAGACGTCAAGCTCCTAAACGACCTCCTCGAGAAGAAAAACAAGCTGACAGGGTAATTTAACAAAAGATCACTGGTTTTCTACTTTAATTATCATTGGGTTTCCCTCCTTAAAAGGAAGCCGGTTTGTGGGTTGTAGATGGGATACGCCAATCCACGTCGACGCAGCGAGTGGGGGCTTCATTGCTCCGTTTCTGTACCCTGAGCTGGAGTGGGACTTCAGACTGCCGTTAGTGAAGAGTATAAACGTTAGTGGGCACAAGTATGGGCTCGTCTACGCTGGCATTGGCTGGGTCATCTGGAGGAGCAAGGAGGACCTTCCGGAGGAGCTTATCTTCCACATCAACTATCTCGGCGCCGACCAGCCCACCTTCACCCTCAACTTCTCCAAAGGTCTACATATTTCTCCTTCTTCATCCTCCTTCCATGGAACCCCCTTTCTCCTCCTCTAAAAATTGTTAAAATTGGATTGCAGGTTCCAGCCAGGTCATCGCACAGTACTACCAGCTGATCCGTCTCGGTTTCGAGGTTAGTACTCTTTTACATTTCATGGCGAATCGCGTATTGGATAGAGTCAAGTAAATCTTCTTGTATTTCATTCTTACTGATGAACCCATTAGAGTAGTCTTTTAAGTCGACAATTACGAACTCGGTTAATCACTTAAGAGTATTGAAGAACAACGTTACCATGTAATACAAGGAGAAACTTAATCCTGTTTAGTCCATCCAAAGTTACCCCTCACTGTTGAGATTTATACGATGGCATAGAATCTACCGTAACACATATCGTGGTATTAAACATAAAGAAACAGAAAGAACTGTGAAATTTTTTTAGAGAAAGAGTAGAGGGTGATGAGGACGGACTTGCAGGGGTACAAGAACATCATGGAGAACTGCCAGGAGAACGCGATGGTGCTGAAGAGGGGACTGGAGAAGACGGGGCGGTTCGAGATAGTGTCCAAGGACAACGGCGTGCCGCTGGTGGCGTTCTCGCTCAAGGACCGGAGCAAGCACAACGAGTTCGAAGTGTCAGATTTTCTTCGGCGGTTTGGGTGGATAGTGCCGGCGTACACGATGCCAGCGGACGCGCAGCACGTCACCGTTTTACGAGTAGTAATTAGAGAGGATTTCAGTCGCACGCTGGCGGAGCGGCTCGTGCTGGACATTCAGAAGGTACTCTACGAGCTGGACGGAATGCCGGCGAGGACGCCGCCCATCAGCCCCGAAGAGAAGGCTTTGAAGACACAGCGCGAGGTCACCAACCACTGGAGGAACCTCGTCAAGGCCCGCAAGACTGGCGTTTGCTAGTTGATTCCTGCCCACTCGCCTTCTCTCTTATTCTGCTTCCTTCGTGTGATTGTGTGAGGACTCGCCCGCTGTCTCTCTCTCTCTCTCTCTCTCTCTCTTCTGTCTCTCAACCTCTTTGAATTTCTTATTATCCTATCTCTTCGCTTTCGGAAGTCAAGGAGGCTTTTTTTGTACTCTCTCTCTCTCTTTCTCTCTTGACTGTCATTTGATATCGCCGGGGAAGATGGTTGGCTATGAAGGGTTGACGTGAGTTGATGGCGATAGGGGTGTGAGTCTCATTTCGACAGGTGAGATGTCGCTGTTTGTGGCGTACCAGTCAGAATAATTTGATCGAAAACTGAATGGGTCTCCAAAGTGTGATCCATGAGACCATGACAGAGAGTTGCTCTCCTTACCGCTGGTGTTTTGGACGATTCATCTTTTTATATCTTTAAGAAACCTTGTCTCCTGCTCCGAGTCCCGAGACGGAGGTCTCTCTTGGAAACTGGAAAGCGAGCTATTGTGCAACTTGCAAGAGCCGCCAATCATGCTTTACTACTTCCCATCGAAACGGGGCTAATATTTGTAGCTATTTAAGACGAGAGAAAGAAATGCCAACGCCCTTTCGAAAGTGATAGAATCTCAATTTATTGAGGGACGGATATTTCAACCAACTGCTAAACAAGTCAGACGGGGAGGTCTACATTCATTGATGGATAGCTGGATACGGGGGTGGGTAGTTGCCTTTGAATATAAATAAGTATTTAGCGGACAGTTAGAGAGACACACCAAAGGAAATATAGATATGATTGAAATTAGGGCATACCTGTAGGTGCCATGACAGCTAATGAGGTCACCTAGCTCATTAGGTATTCTGTTATGGCAATGGAATGACTCCACCAAGTCTATGGAATCCTCTAGGGCTCATGGACCTGGAAGGTCAAGTAAGTAACTGGAAAACAGAATGCTGGGAGCCCAATTGTGCTATCATTTTATCGTAGGACAATCCATTATACCACCTCAACACATTAACCCTAAAGTGCAATTTCTACCATCAAAAGGATGATAATGCCCTTACACCTGCTAGTCAACAATGTCAACATCCAACAGTCTCCCACTTGACTTGATTGATGCTACTATAGTGGATGTCGTAATCACAATTCAAGGATCATTAGTGTGCATATCATATGATCATAATATCTCATGTAAATAACAGCCATAGCGGTAATACAACTTCAAGGCCTAAGTCCCAACTATATACCAAATATTTATGTGAGACACTATACAAGATATTGGATGCACTCATATCGTCATGACAATAATTTGAGTCTCATTCTGATATTTTGTACAAAAACAAATCATGATTCCAATAGAATCAATCAGATATATAAAGTGATATTACCTGAATACATCAGATATATAAAGTGAATACATCAGTATCTTGAGTCAGAACTCTCACTGCATAAGTCAAGGGAAACTAGTCAGACCCTTATAATCCTGTAAGCATATGAGCTATTGTAAAAACCCAACTAGTCCAACTTTCCTTGAGGTATATACAAAGATCAACAATGTTTTCCTTAATACTGAAATTGGTGATGACTTCATGAAATTTGAAGTAACATTCTATCACAGGTTGCTTTATCCCATATACAGATCTATTCAGCTTAAGGACCATGCCTATATTTACATGGACCTCAAAACCTTGACGTTGTTTTATGTACACTTCCTCCTTTAACTCATCATTTAGGAAAGTCTTTTTCACAAACACCTGATGTAGCTCTAAAATGAGATTAACTACTATGATGATTACTATTCAGAATAAGTCATTCGATGATACATGATAAAAGGTATCATAATAGTCAATGCCTTCCCTCTGAGTTTTTCTACAAGTCTGATAATGTAACACTCAATAGTTCCATTAGGACTAAGCTTACTCTGGTATACCCACTTATAACCAATTGGTTTCTTCCCTAACGGCATGTCCATGATTTCCATTCTTGGTTGTGGTCTGTCAATTCACACCCCTCCTTCGTTGCTTGAACATAATTATAAATAGCTACAAATCATGGTCATTTGGAATTTTAGTGAAAGGGGAGAAGATTCCTTTCGTGCTCTCTCTCTCTCTCTAGAGTTCTGAGAGTTAGTGAGGGCCACGTGGAAGGTGAACTGACAAGGCCTTGGTGGGAGAGAAGTCCTCCTCTCTCTACTCCCTCTCCCAAGGGTTTCCTCTCTCTCTCTCTCTTTCTCTACATTGAAGCTGCCAAAAGGTCCAACAAGTGAGAAGTGTGAAGGGCTTGTGGAGGTGGAAGGATACATCTACCATCCAGGTAAGCCAATTCTTTCTTTATCTACCCTTCTCCTTCTTGACTTATCTTGATTTATTGTAGTAGAAATCAAGATTAGTGGTTTGTTCTCTCTCTAGACCACCTGCCCTGTGGGCTGTGGGTTATCTTGGCCCAAGAACATACCCAATTCCATTCACAACACTTGTCAGATCCCACAAGTGTGAGTTGAAACAGAATCTTGCGATTCTTGGTCGAAATTCATTTTCGACCTAGATTTGTTCAAGAAGAACAATTCAAAATTCATTTTGTTCTTAATTTCTTCCTGGTTTAATTCTGACAGATTAAGTCAGGTTAAAAATCTGGAAAAATGTCTAAAAATCACTAAACCATATTCTAAACCTACCGGATTTGTTTTACACTGATTAAAAATCATTTAAATGGGTAAAGTCATAACTCACTATCATTTACACTCCGTTTAATATAAATAAAATTGAATATAATTCATAAAATTCGTACATTTTTAGCTTAAATCCACTCAGATTTGGTCTAGTGCTCTCTATGGTTTGAAAATCCACCCCCCATCAGTGAAGAATATCAATTTATTTCTTAATCAAGGGAACTCCTCACTCAACCTAGATTAGTGATACTTAGTATCAATAACCTAAACCCCTATTTCCCATATTATCTTGTATTGACCATAGTACTTGTCTCCTCTATCAGATCAAACTGATTTAATAGATTTACTTGGTTATTTTTATGTTTCCAATTATTAATTCTGAAACATCATAAAGACTTAGGATTTCTCATGGATGATATGAAAATAAGTGTATTTGGAGTAGTTATCTATGAAGGTAACAAAGTACTTACAATCGGTGAACCAAGTATCAAAAGGTTTGTACACATCAGTGTGAACCTATTACCTTAGCATTTATACATTCAACACAATTTTATAAATTAGGGAATGTAGGGAACTTAGAAGACCATACTTCAATAGTCTATGAACTCTTCATTGGGATTTATGTCCGAACCTTTAATGCCATATAATACCAGAATCTTGTGCAAGTCTTGTCCTCTTATTTGAAATAAATCAAAACCGGTGTGATTTAATTGAAGCAAGGTTAAGTTTCAATAATCAGTGTGCCAATAGGAGTCTTTTCCCCTCATTAAATATATCCACTTTTTTGAAATGATGGAATGAAAGTTGGTCCCTCTAAATCAGCACTTTGTTAATTTCTAGAGAGAGGCGGTAAGATCCCACCGATTTGATATGTGACTGCATCCTATTGCGAGAAACAATGAATGCTTCACCTTTAGTTGGGGGCTGCATTGTTTGAAATCTCTACAAGGTTAAAACTAGATGAATATAGGCTAGTGACACTGTAGCAAATTGTCCAAGTTGATTGATGAATATAGGCTATATTTGATTCATGTGTTGTTAAGTAGGCCATATCACCTAACTAACACTTGACTCACCATTCCTTCATCTTAGTGTAGTCTTTCTTAGTATGACTGAGCTTTCTAGAGAGATGATCCTTCAGTTTAAGGACAAAATTGTTGGATTTGTTGTGTCCCATTTTTTTCATGGTTCTTGATCTTTGTGAAGTCTTTCACTGCTATTTCCTATCATCATGAAATGAAGAATTCACACTATTCATCTTATGCTCTAGCATACTATAGCTGTTTGGCATTCTGCATTTAATTCTCACATTTAATTCATTTGGTGACCATTGATCTTTGATCACATTGTAGGTGGCCTTGAAAATGTCAAAGGCTTTTGGTAGCAGTTTGAAGACGTAGTGAACCACATATTTCTTTACATGTGTCTTTCAAGCCCAATCATTTTCTTGATGATGTCACTTAGTTGCATGATGTGATTGTGAAAGTGTCTTTGTTTTGTGTAGCGAGTGTTGTTGAACCTTTGAATGAAGGCTCTAGCGTAGGCTTTATCATTACCAAAAAAAGGTTGTTCAATATTGCTTATACATGTTGATGCTAGACAATCCTCCGAAATAGGACCTTTTTTTGGATTTGATCTATTTGGCATGATTTGCACGTGACACAGTAGGCTAAGGTTCATTTAAACACAAGTTTGAGTCCATGTATACAAGCTGGAAGATCAACATTTCCTTCCAACCGAGAAAGTTTGCTCCACTCAACGAGGGAACTCTAATACGAACATTCTCTGAATAAAATGATAAACTCATAAATTAATACTCAACATGAGAAAATATAAATCCACATAGGTGGATGAAATCAATTATTCCATTGTTAAATTTAATATGGACGTATTGAGTTCCATGATAGTAATGTAGGGGTACTTAATAATCTGAATTTAATGCGCATGCCAACTTCGGCCAATATTATAATGAGCATAATATTCCAACATAGCTGAGTAAATTTGAATCATAAATATTAACATAAAAATGTCTGAGGCCATGGATATTGATATAAATTAGCTTTATGTAATTCAGTAAATAATTCTTGTTATATGTTGGCATATAGCTGATCGCCCAAAGTGTCCTTATTTGATATCAAAGTTACATGGATATTTAATGTCACAATCAAGCACATTCAATTACAGTACTTCAGCTCAAAATAGAATTGAAAAATGAAAATTTCAACACACAAATTATGGAATTCAAAGATTAGAAAAACAATAAATAAAAATTTATCAATACACAAATTATTGAGCTTTATTTTGCTATTTAAGCTGTACCAAGGCCTAGCTTACTCCTGGGCATGGGCTACTCTCTAGTCGAGGCTCATAAGGACAATTATGTAGTGGTTGAAAAGGGACACTTTTTAGGTAGGCTCCGTCAGCCACTCATGCTTTGAGGTTGCCTTATTTGGGCTTCCCAAGCACCCGCCCCTTAATGGCTTGTGCTGAGCTGGTCGTGTTCTGTGGTGGCCCAATTGTGCTGCCAAAATGTTGGCCCCTTTGGGATATGCTCATAGTATGCCATGCGCCAGAGTGGCCTAATAGGGATGCCCAAATGCTGGTCCCACTTAAAGCACTGTGCTATGTGATGGACCAACTGGGCGACCAAAATGCTCATCCCAAAGGGGCCTGCACTTAAAAGGCCATTCTCACATGTGGGACCTTAAGGGTCCATGTTTTATCACACCTCATTTGAGTGGCAGCCCTAATGGGCTATGCTCAAGCAGATATCCTACTACTATTTGAGGAAATACTGTAACTGCAACAAAGACTTGTAAGAAGCCTTAAAATTGTCTCTAGATGTAACACTGGCTCGGATACCACAAGATGGAAATAGGAGCATAACTGTAGGTGTCACGACCTTGGCATATGGTCTCCTAGTGCCTTGGATCTTCTCTGATGGAAATGGAATGGCACCATGAAGTTTCTGGTTCTCTATATGGGTTAGGGATCTATAAGGTAAGGAACTAAAAAATAGGATGTTGAGAGCCCTAGTGTGCAATCATCAACTATGGAAAAGATGATAATCCCCCAATAGGGGGCTAGTCAACAAGGTCAACCTCCAACAAGACGGAATAATTATATGATTGTAAATAGATATACACATCTCTTTGAACAAGACATGTGACAAAAACTAATAAGAATTAGAGTACCTAAATATTTCTACCGAAAGAGTTAAGTGTAGCCACATTACTTGGCATGCTTCTTCATAACACCACATCTGTGCCAAAATCCTAACCCTAATTTAAAAACCTTGTCCTAATGATTGCTCACTTGAAGAATGGGCATACAAGAGAAGGAAACAAGAAATATAAAAACAAAATAATGCAATAAATAGTTTGTGAAGTCGTCTATCTTCAAAACCTAGTTATCAAATTGTAGTTAGTTTCACGCAATTCGATCAGTGTTTCTTTAAGGATACGCATAGGATTTTCTGATCTGAATTGTTTTTCATTTTCAGCAGCATTTCAAATGAAAAATATTTTTATAATTTTGTATCACAATTCAATGTGTTTAATCCTTCAAAGAAATCTGGAACTCTTTGTTTGATAAATAATACTTTTCCTAGAAGATAATATTTATGAATCTTTGAAAGTGATCGCATCAAGAGAGTGCAACCACGCACGCATACATGGGATGAGTGGGGCCATGTGAATAGTGAAATGGGAATGGGATCACTGACAGGGTGACTAACATGTCTACTGACGGGGCTGCTGATGTGGATCAAGGGTGAACTGAACATATAAGGGATCCACAACTACGATTTAATCACATCAATTAACCCCTCATCACACGAGACCGTACAGCTAGGGGCAGCTATTTCATCTGCATCCGTAGCTAACATCCTTCTCTGGGCGGGCGGCAGTTCCAGCCTAGGAGGACCCCTATTGCGAATCTACACCATCTACGGCCATGAGAGGTCATTCCGAGTCCTTAAAATGACACCTTGGCCCCAATTTTTTGCATCTTCTGACCAACCTTCTCAATTGCTGCAGGAGACCTGTCCTTGGATTTTCCTGGCCTTCTACAGGTGTTGTGAGCTCCTTGGAGGCTTGAGGAGCTCAGAATGATGCCAACAGAGCTCTAGATCATCTTGGATTCGTGCCAGCACATAGGAAAGTGGGCAGAGACACATACAAACGTTAGAGGGTAGTGATTGGTGCCCCCATTCTCTACCCCCTTGAATTAGGGAAATTCAGGCAAGCGGTTGGTCTCCATTTAGTAGGTTTAAACCAGTTTATCATACTCAGATGCATCAGTTGAGCTAAAATGACCTGCCAAGTTTGATTTCTTCAATCTTTTATAATTTTGCCTCTCTAAGGCAGTTTCACGAACAATTAATGGGTCCCAAGTATTTTTCATGATTTAGACAATTATTAAAAATACCAAAAATAGATACTAATAATATAAATGATATAACTAAATTATCTTACTATATTATATTCCCTAACCATACTTTAATATTTATGATCACATCTAAGTACTTCTATTATTCCAGTTATGTTCTATTAAACTCTTCTAAATTTAAAGGAAATATTTTCACTTCCTACCTCTATTAATATATATACACATGTACACCTTTCTGTACTTAATTAACCTACGCACAACTAAAAATATCTCTCCTCGATCAAACCTAATTCTTATCTCCCTTTCTATTTTCTTCTTTTTCTTGTATATTACTAAAATAAAGTTCCATATGCACCATCTAAGCAAATCTTAATATTCTTCACCATCTAAAGTTCTTACATATAACCTACTACAAAAGAAAAATAATTTCACAAAGTTTATCTGTTACTACCCATGGTATTCTTAGTAAAATACGCTCATCTCCTCTCTCGTACATCTTAGTTAAAACTCTAATTATAAATCTTCAGTAACCTCTCTTGACATATCCCTTCATTATGAGACTATAAAAAATTCTTCTATCATTCCTTTCACTATATTTACGATTATTACTCATCTCTAATATTATCTTTCAATTTATCCGAATCTTAAGTAAGAGATTGATTTTAAAGTCCAGTCCATGCGGAGAGGACCTCACTCCTACTATACAGATTCGAGTGAGTTTTCTATAATTATAAATTTTATTTGATTTAGGGAAATTAAATTTACCACGAAATTAAAAGTAGATGTGTAAATTGACTTCGTCAGGGACCCTCCTAACCTATAAGAAAATAAATTTCCTAATGCTTTATCAAAAAATTCAGTTAGAAAATCTCATGTACAAGTTCTCTGATCACCATTTACGTAGTCTGTACTATACCAAGAGAAATATAGTTTATGACTTTGGCAGTTAAAAACCAAATTAATTTTATTTACCATATTTGATATAAGTTCTGAGACTTTTTGAAAATTTTAAAATATTATTTTATTGAAGCCAAAATCTGTTAGCCTAGACTTGACAAGCCATTTAGGGTTTCTACATATAAAAGATTAAATTGAAATTTTCAATAAAATACCATGATATTAATAAATAACATATTAAAATATAAACATATATTCAATGAGCACCCTATATGAATGTATGAAATACTGCTTTATTAACTCTGATTACTTATGAATATTGAGTTTAATTTTCTTATCTGGCATTTCAACTCTCGTTAATTTCATCGTTCTTTAAATTTGGATTTATTTCTATTCAAATGAATATTGTGATAAAATTTATAATGATCTTAATTATTTGATAACCAGCACAACATAGAGTATGTTTTTTATCACTTTTTTCATGTAATTTATTTCAGCTTTGTTTCAATCCTCTGGAAAAAAGTCTCCTCTAAAGCACTGCTTACTCACTTGAAGTCAACTTTCTTGGACTAAGATCCAGATCGCCTGTATTTATTTCTATTTACTTAATTCAATTAAAAAATCATAAAACAGACCAAATATGGTTGACTTATGATACCATTTTGATACGTTTGACAATACTGCTTTGTAAAAGATAATACTAAACCAGCTTCAAAAGAACAAATCAAATGAAATAGACATGCGCTTAAAGTATTTCAGAATATAAATCATGAAATGGCTTAGAGAAAATTTTATTTAAGATATTTTAGAGAGTCTCTGAGTAGGCCCCATCCTTGTAGAGTTTTAAAAGACGTGAACTAATGTGAACCTAAATTGTGAGGGAGAATATCTTCAACCATTAATTGATTCTAGGTGGATCCCATTTTTGAGAATAGGAAGGTGAATGTTTTTGGAGGAAAGATCATTTCCTATTTCTGTGATGATTTAATCATATTATAATTCAAAAGTTCAAAATAATTATTTTATTAACGGTTATTATGGAGATACCCAATAAAAAACATGATCTAACAAGATAAAACAACTTCAATATGTGTTATTGGCACATTTGTATGTACTTTAATGCCTTTTGGATTTTGCAATAATGCAACTACATTTTATAGATTGCATTATACGGTTTTACGATAGGGAGGGACTTTTTGAAAGTTTTATAGAGGCCCAAGAAGACCTTTAGTCAAGGGGTTTGACATCATATTATTTGTGATTAATCATATCAAGAAGAATGTTGAAATTTAGACGGCTCAAATCATGATACTTACACGTATTTTCATGTTCGGGGGCTATGATCTGGATGAAAACTCAGAAGGATTTGTAGTGGAATACTGAGAATGGAATCAAATGACATCAACAAAAAAACATGAATTGAGTCTCCAAGACACATACTGCATCCATGATCTTTTTGAATTCTCGAGTGAGTCATGTTGACTAGCTCATCTTTGCAACCTTTAGACATATGCACATAGTCCAAGCATGTCAGATTTCCTACATACTAATGATGAGCTCGGTTCACACTCTATTTCTATTTATATGCTGTCCAAATCATACTACGAATGGAGATGAGCCAATCGGGACAAGGGAGAAGATGGGTAAGAGCCCTGAAAAAATTTTGCATGGTTAAATTTCATTCAAGCTCTTCCCCTATTTCTACTAACTCGGTATAAATCCCCAAACTTAAAGTATATCTTTTGTCTAAATACCATTTGAGTGTGACCCTCTTGGCCCATTTATAAGTCTAGTTAATGAATCTAGTTGTCCGCTAACCTTTATTTGCCTTTCAAATCAAATAAATATATCATCATTTAAATTAATTAGTGTCGGATTGATTTAACCCAATTGAAAGGTTGTCTCCGACCCGTGGGGTGCCAAGCTACACTAGGACCTATCTAGTATTGATGGGGTGCTCAAGAAGATACAAAGGAGTTTGTATCTACTTACTCATAGGACCTATCTATCACCGGTTACCATCTATGTATAGTCCCTCATCTAATTGATGCTCCTACGATGACTTGGGGTATGGTCAACTTTCAAACCCTTATCAGTCATCCTAGCTAGTACTGATGCTTTTGTACAAGTGTTCTCTAATATTTCATTGCCTTGGCCCAGGACTTCATCACATCATCTTACTTGAGCTATCTCCTCTTATACTGAGAGTATAAAATCCAATTTTTACCTCTCAATCATCTTACTAAACTTTTTTTTCCACCTAGACTAAAACTGTTTAGAATTCCATGATTAGGAAGTCATAGGTCATAGTCAAAGTACCACAGGATGGCCACAACAAAATTTTGGTGTCTCGGGTCTGAGGACATCTTACAAAACCATCTAATACCATTAGAGATTCATATAAATCAATTCAATGAACTCTTTCTGCTAAGGGCATCCACTCTCTATCCTAAGTGTTACCAAACTAATGGCTACGGTACCAGCCATACTCATCATAAGAGTGAGGCTAGATAGTGATAGTTATATCTGGATACTTCAATGTTCTTCTTCAGTGTCCTTTGAATAGGGATATTTAGAATACATACTTAAAATATAATGATTGCATTACGATACCATCATAATTATCGAAGTCTGATCTTATATTCATGGACTTCATTATAAGCATTACACGTGCAGTATAATAAGCACATTGCATAAATGCACATGAATGATATATGGAATGTGTGATTGGCTTGAGGACAACATATCTTTCCATGATAGATTGAATGGCGTTATAAATTTATGTGAATATATTTATATAGACATCAGGTCTATGGGCTAAATCATCAAGTTTAGGCTCAAGATTGGTATGATACTCACATATTAATGAGAGCCACCACTGGTCATTTATATATTTATCTGACATCATTTGACCAAATAATTTGATTGCCAGTATAGACATATCAACCTTAGATATCTTTATTTTAATTAGTTCATTATCTATGGAATTGATATACAGAAAACTAAAATCTATTATCATAATACTTTTTAAGTAATGATGTTAGTTAGACATATGCTATAAATTTTTGAGTATTGTGTAAATTGAATTCATGGGGAAAATGTAATTATTATTTCAATATTTTATTACACTAAAAAAGGATGTAAACACTTTTGTTACGATGGTTGTAATCTTAAGGGATTATCCCTAGAATACTTTAATTTTCTCAATTAATGTGTGTTAATGTATCATAGATACCTAGTTTTGGGACTGAAAAATTATCTTTATGATACCATAAAACCTTGGCATAGACGTAATTTATTATTCCTCCGTCATTTTCTCTGCTTGTAAAAATCACACTATAACGAGCAAAATAACAATATATAAAATGCATACTCCATTTGAGATTTTTCAATGCAAATGCTTTTCCAATGATTAACATAAATGTAATAGTTTCATCTCATACAAGGTTTTTTAAAGATTTTTGGGGAAAAAAGACTTTGTTTTAAGTTATAACGCCATAATAAGCTTTGTGTGAGGACCTATGCATTAGAATTCGTTGATTTCTTCTTCTGAGATTTAATTTTATGAATCCTTTTTTATTAAATCTCATTAAAAGAACATGGATTTAAATTGGTTTAATTGAAGAATGTATGAATCAAGGCAGATAACTGTTGAGGAATCAGAGGGTTACGCAACACATTTTCAAAAAAAACTACTCTTAAGTTTTTGTTGAGTGTGATTTTTTCGAATCTCAATAAAAATAAATATAGTACGGTTTGATGTAATTTGGGAAAGTAGTTTCAAGACTATTTGAATTTATATCTTAAAAGTTTCAATACTTAGATAAAGCTGAATTCAAGAAAGAATGTAAAAACCAATAGAACAAATAAGAAAAAGTAAATAGGAAAGGGGAGGAAAACTCAAGCATTTCTTGGGATTAAATTGGATTCAGGATTTGAACTCATATAAAATAATAGATAAAGATCCAGACTCTAGGACATTGATAAATTTCAGACAAAGCTCTAATTTTGAAAAATGTTTTAATTTCAGTAAGAAGAGAATAATTTAGAAACTTCTGTTTATATAGAGCATAAAAGATGGTTTTAAGTAATTAATACATTACTTTTATCAAACTGACCTAACTGGTGTCACTACCTGTGTTATGTGTTGTAGTTATCCAACTGAATAATGTACTTTGTGGACTAAATGGCCAAACATCACAGAATTTTATATACATGAAGGCAGTGATTCAATGCATGTCTGATTTGCATAGTTTGAACCGTATAAAGTTGGTAATGCATAATTCCTGATATGCATAAATATGTATTCACAGATGCAAACCCATTGAATGAGGTTTGAATTTGATTTTTTAACTATGAAATTTTCATTAAATCTCATACTTTGGCATTTGACTAAAATGCACTAAATTTACCCTTCACAATGTAGTGGAAATATAAGAGAAGGTACTCTCCATTTTTTTTTTTTAATTACAACTAACTATGTTGATAGATTAGGGTTTGATGGTTAAACATGCCCTAAGTCCCTTGGGAGTCTTGCGCACATGACATGTGTACATACCTAATAACTAATGATGGTAAAAGCTCAAGAAGAGAGCCGCCTATTCATTTGTGCGTTCTTAAGCAGAAGGTGTAGCTTGACACCCCACCAGTTGGGAACAATAGCTGTTGATTGGGTAAAGTAATATATTGACTAATAAAGCTACATTTTGAGATAGTCAATTTATTAATTAAGCGACTAAAATTATAATCCAGAATAATACAAGTGCCAAGAGGGCCACATGAATAAGCTTTTTAGCTGTTGGTAAATATACTTAATGCTTAATGAAAAGTTCTCATATTTAGGTGCACCAATTTTTGGGGCTTAATTGTCCTTTGAAATTGTACTAATGAATCAATTTTATGTGAGACCTTAAATATCTATATGAAAATATTATAGTTTTGTCTGAGGACCAACAGTTAGAATAAGGAAGTACAACATGTAAATTATGATTAGATTGTGACGAGTAGAAGTCATCTCCATATGGAATGGTGACCAGGGAACTTATGTCTTTGTAAATGTTAATTAATATATCCAAAGGGAATATAGGGATGAAGATGTGATAAATATTAAATATAATATATGAAAGCATGTGAATATATAGACAATATAGAGAAGATGAAGAAAGTGCATAAGTGAAGGGATGAGAGGGATGATAAATATGATAGATGTGTATGTGATAAGGGGGCACACTGAAATGATAAGAAATGGTGATGATGAAGATTTAAATATATGTGAATGGAGGGATAGATGAATGGATGTGGATGGATATGGGTGAATATGAATGGATGGTTCTTGAGAAGAAGATCTCACATTAAGAACATAAAGTTCAACTTAGAAATAGTCATTCTGCCAGGATGATAGTTACTTTTTCTTGTGGAAGAGCCTTGACAATTCACACTTGGATTCCGAAGAGAAAAAGGCGTACTTATAGATCTAATGGTATAAAAATAATTAAATGACACAAGAGAAAAAAGATTGTGCAATTAAATTAATTAAATTTTTATACATGAAAACACATGAAGGAATGAAGTAATTTCATTATTATATATGCTTTTTAACCTTTTTTAAATAATAAATTGAACTATTAAAATACTTATATTCTCCATTAAGGTTTTTATGTTGTAGTTACTCCAAAATGTAGGTAAAAAAATTTCTTTATCCAAATGTATTTTCGAAAGATAGCTTAATTCATCTATGGTTATTTGATATTTTATGATGTCTTCGTGTATTATTTCACCCTAATTTACTACCTTATCCTGAGATAGTGAACACATGTTAAAATAGATTTCATGGGTGTCCATTTGACTCCCCAATATGTACATTTTGCTTTAATGTTTTGTATTTTAGACTAACCTTCCTACAATACACCAAAGTTATTGCCTTTTTTATCCTGCTGATTTTTTTATATTTTTCTTGTGCAGAACATGTTTCATATTATAAATTTACCTCAAAATAAGTCAGAAGAGAGGAGGAGAATATCACGTTGAGGTTATGTGGCCATACAAATAAACCATTAGTGTAGTCTTTTATTTTTTCCGCACTGTTAATCGATCAGGATTATGGTTGTGGACAGCTCACCCATCGAAAATCTCTAAACCCTATTACCCACTCCTTATAATCCCACTGTTTGTTGTATCAAACTATCCCTACCGCTGGACTCTATGAATGCAAGGGGTATAAGATTTGATATTCTTATAAACTATACCAAGAAGGCCAGGTTGTGCACACGTGCTTCACTCCTCTCCCATCCTCTTTCTTCAACTGAAAGAGAGCTGAGTTGCACCGGGGAGGCTCTCTCTCAGAGGGTAAATCTGAAAATTCCATGAGGTTAAAAAAATCATCCCTAGCAGGCCTGGATTTTAAACAACAGTGTTAGAGATAAAATTATAGATCATTGCAGAGAGTAAGAGAGAGGTTGCACTCAGCCCTTCTCTAGCTTAAAATCATCGCTTTCTCCTCATCTCTTGTCTGTCCTCTTCCTCTTCCTTCGACGCTTGCAACTTCACACTCTCGCAAGCGCGACCACTGATGAGGATCAGAAAGAGGCCGCAGCTCAGCCTCTCAGCTTCAGAGTCGCCGTTTCCCACTCCACTGCTAGCTCAGTCCACTGGGCCAGCGACAAAAGAAGGGAAGCCTGCCATCACTTCGACGACGATGACCCAAAAAATCATTGGTGTTTGCCACACTCTCAGAGGGTAAATCTTCTTGTTCCCTGTTTTTGTTTCCGCCTTCTATCGCTGTGGATTAAGAATGAGGCAGATCTGATCACCCTCGCATTTTTTGGAACCTACCTCTCTGACTTCAGCAACTCACACACAAAAGGGAAGCACATGCACTCACTCTCTTGAACTCAAAAATAGGAAAAATATTTAAGTTTACAATTTCTTGATCTCACACAGAGAAAGAAAGATTAAGCTCTCACTCTCTTGATCTCACACAGAGAAACAAGAAGAAAGAACACTTTGAGAGAGGAAGGAACTAGTTGATGCACACATCAGACTAAACCAATGGAACTCATACATATTTATAGGCACTCCCCCTTAACTACTTGTGGACTAAAAGTAAGCATGGCCACACACCTGTCCGTATACTTGGTCCTCCAAGACACCTCGTCTTGTGCTCCAAAAACTCAGCTCTTGCCTCCACATCTCCCTACTTTATTCCTTGACCTATTCAAACATCTAAATCCTAAATTAACTGGGTCAAGATAAACTGTCCTACCTCGCGACATCCTTCCCATTTAATCGCCAAAACGCGAGGACGAGGACCCCTTAAAGAGGTGCATCGTCCTTACCTCTCTCTCTCTCTAGGCTATTTTCCTTGCAGAATGGCAAGTGTGCATGCCCTCCCCGTGCTTCCCTTGATTTGTAGTGGCGGCCACTTCCCACGGTAGGGGGGGGCCAAGGCGTAATGTTCGCCTGTCCCGATATGGACCTCGGATTACGATATCGGGACGGATGTCGTATCGAATATCAGAAATCACATTTCTGATTCTATATTTACTAATATCAAGATATCGGATAACGATATCGGATATTGGTTGCTACAGTACCAATATCTGATATCATTATTCACCTCGATGTCATCATCTGCCTTCGTCTCCCGGGAAGGACGACGATGTCAGATATCAGAGTTTGACCGATATCAGATAATATTAAAGTCTGAATCCCCCCCGTTTACATCCTGCTCCCCCCCGGTCGCTTCGTCTCCATCCCCTTCCATTCCTTTCCCCTCCCATAGCCCTACCCCACCATCTCATCCTAGCCATATACCATCCCCACCCGATATACTCACCTCCTTGCCCGACCTCCATCCATCCCATATCCCGTTCGATCGAGATGAATGATTAACTCACCGTCAAGCTTTGCACACCAATTCTAGGGATACTAGTAGACACGCCTCCATGGGAGAGGAGGAGGACTCAAACATGGACACCTCCCTTCCTTCAGAACATCATTCGGATGCCCCTCATACATATCACATATATAACACCCAATCGACGGTGCGTCACACGAACTGATAGCTTTATGATCCCCAATCTTGTTTGGAATTGTAGAGGCATTGACAACCCTAGAACCCAGTCACATCTCCTTTCTCTTATCAATAAGCGCAACCTAGAGATAGTTGGGCTTATTAAGCTGATGACTACATCAGATCACTCCCATTCAATTACGAGGAAACTCAAAATGGACCACATTTACTGTCATCATTTGAATAAGCTCTAGCTTTTTTAGAAGTGGGATTATTCGTTGGAATTACTTGCCAAAGGGACATAGCACATTACTTTTACTGTATCGTACTCCCCGAAACCATACAAGCTCATGATAGCCTATGCCTCTCATAGACATTTAGTGGGGGAGGCCCTTTGGGGAAACTCACTCAACATATCTAAGCCCACCAGCGGGTTGTTGATCTCCCCTGATTTATAGCCCCGGATTTCAACTACATACGGGCAGTCATTGAACACCAAGGAGGTCGTCCTCTTAGATCATGATCCATGCAAGCGTTAAATGACTTTATTCATCAGGGCTCACTTGTGGAGCCTCCCACTATAGGTGAGAAGTGGACATGGTGCAATGAGTGCCAGGCGAATGCACGCATGTATGAGCAGCTTGACCGCTGTTTTACTAATAGCACTGCGCTGATGCACTGTACTATCTTGATTGAGATCCTATCGAGATACTACTTAGACCACTCACTGATTCTCCTTCTCTCGGACTCGACTGCTAGAATTTGCTGCCCCCCCATTTTGATTCCATGCTATGTGGCTAGAGCATGAAGACTTTCATAGCTTTGTTCACAGTCACTGGCATAGGACGATCTCTACATCGCCTATGGAGAACTTCACTTACAGATTGAGGAACCTCAAGTTTCATCTAAACTAGTGGAATTGACATGTATTCGGAGATGTGCACACACCAGTCCAAGTGCTCAAGATGGAGCTAGCTGCTATCGAGTGACAACTACATGATGGTTGGACGGACGAAGTGGGAGAGTGCAAGATTATGCTTAGTGAAAAGCTTGAGGATGCTATGCGGCGACAAGAGATTTTCTATCTCCAGAAATCGTGTATCCAATGGCTGAGAGAAGGTGATAGAAACACAGGTTTCTTTTATGCCTCAATTCGGCACAGAGCTTCTCCTAATTATGCGACCTTGTTAGGAACGCATAATCAGGACCCCGCCCAGCTAGCGGTAGTTGGCGTTGCATACTATAGTACACTCCTTGCTTCACTGTCGACTACTGTGAGGATTTACTAGATTCCATCCCTCACTTGGTGACCGACCAGGAAAATGCCCTAATTACAGCTCTTCCTACGAGAGGAAAGATCAAGGAGGTGGTCTTCTTCTTTTGTCAAAACAAGGCCCCGGGACCAAATGGGTTTTTTGCGGAGTTCTTCATAGGATGTTGAGATATAGTAGGCACGGACTTGGTGCTTGCTATCAAGGAGATCTTTACGCGTAAAGTTCTACCTAGAAGTTGGAAATCCACTTTCTTAGCGCTTATTCTAAAAGTGAACACTCTAGCTTCTATTAGAGACTTTTGCCCTATTAGTCTTTGTAATTTATGCTATAAAGTTGCATCCAAGATCATTACAAATCGACTAGGTACCTTTCTTGATTGACTTATCTTGCCTGAACAATGTGGTTTTGTCAGGGGTCGACATATCCAAGATAATATCATGCTAGTTCACAAGTTAGCCTAGTCACTAGACACTCATATTCGGGGCTAGAACATTATCATCAAACTAGACATGGAGAAGGCCTTTGATCGAGTTGAGTGGAATTTTCTTACAAAAGTGTTACGTCACTTAATATTTATTGATGCATTCATTGCTCTAGTGGATGCATGCATTAAAGATAATCATTTCTCTCTCCTAGTGGACAGAAACTCCATTAGCTTCTTCACGGCCGCGAGAGGTCTATGGCAAGGTGATCCCATCTCACCCACCTTTTCCATATTAATGGAGGAGGTCTTTAGCCGATTGCTCACTCGAGCGATCACCTGCAGACTCATCCAACCATGTTTCACAAAACGGGGATGCCCAATACTCTCGCACCCTGTATTTGCAGATGATGCCATCCTTTTCCTCAATGGATCTAAAAAATCTATTACGAAACTTATAAGTGTCCTCCCTACGTATGAGCGGGCTTCTGGCCAGCTCGTAAATGCCTCGAAGAGCAGCTTTATGGTCAGTCCATCCACTAGTGCAAAGCGTTTTCATATTATCCAACAATATACCAGATGCTCTGAGTATGCCTCCCTTTCGAATATCTGGGATGCTCTATCTTTATCGGACACGCTAGACATCATTATTTTGATGCCTTGGTTGCCAAGCTGAGAAAGAAACTAGATGGATGGAAACTTCATTTTTTATCCTATGACAACTGCATCAAGCTTATTTGACATGTCCTCAAGAGCATCCTGCTACACATCCAAGCGATCCACTCATTATCACTCAAAGTCATCCACTCTATAGAGTGATTGTGCACACGTTTCTTATTGTCTGGTTACCTTGCTAGAGAGTGTCATCACCACTGGGTTTCTTGGGAGAAAGCTTGTCGACCAACGTACGAGGGGAGTCTAGGGATCAGACGCCTTCATGACATCCAAGACATGCTTTAGAAGAAGCTTGTGTGGCTTATGCATAACACGAACTCCCTATTGGGGATTTTCATCTTAGCCAAGTATGGTGAATGGGCTTGTACATAGTTGGACATCCAAGGCCCTCGTACATGGAGAGCTTAGCAGTGCCACTAGCTAGAGATAGCCAATGTCACCCGTTGGCATGTAGGACAGGGTGCAATTAGCATCTGGTATGATACATGGCTTGCCGATGAGCCTTTAGCCCGCTAGCCCCACTTGGCACCCCACCGACTATGATTGATCGTGGCACAACTACTCACAGGCAACACACACCTACTTTGGGAATAGTATGGCCTCCCCTTAGACATTTTATCCCAGGCCTACAGACTCTCATCACGACAACTCATGACCGTCCTATTTGGACGCTTACCCTCGATGGGTCCTTCTCTTGCTGATCCTCTAAGGAGCATTTCTACAAGAAATCCCCCATCCAGCACTAGGGTCACCGCATATGGCATCCGACGATCATCACTTGAGTCTTCTTCCTTTGGAGACTCACACATCGTGGCCTCCAACTGATGATTGAGTGACTTGTATCAGTCTCTCCCTCAGTTTGCGTTGCCAGTGTTGTCCCGCATCTCCCCACGCTAAGACTATGGAGCACCTTTTCTTTCATAGTGAGACAACCCAAGATTGTTGGCGCCAAATTACACATCATTTGTGCCCACTACTACGTACCCCTTCTATTCTAACATCGTTAGTGTTGTGGCAAGATTTTTCTATCTCCACCACACTATAAGTGGACCCCATTCCTTCACGTCACCATAACTTACTTACTATGGAAGATCTGGAAAGAGAAAATTTCTTCTCATTTTGAAGGGACCCCCATGCAAGCACTAGATATCATGAAACGAGTCCATTAGCGAATATGACGCACTCACCATCTTATACCTCCCCTCGCCCGCAGCTCAGCCCTCACATGTGATCTTCTTCGCACTTGGGGCATATCGATGACCCTCGCCCCCATCACCATTCGGCTATAGCTTGTCCATTGCCACCCACCGCCAATTGGCATCCTCAAGTTGAATGTAGATGGTGTGGCCAAAGGGAACCCTGGACCAGTAAGAGGGAACGGTATCATTTGCGACCACACATGGAGTATTCTCTTCGCCTTTTTGTCTTTTTTATGGTATCCAAACTAACACAACAAGCAAGGCTATGGTCATTCGTGATGGTTTGCTCCTCTATTAGGTGCGGAACCTTCACAATGTCGTCATAGAATCAGACTCACATGTGCTAGTAAACATGGTCCATGCAGGTACCTGCTCCTAGTGGCGGCTACAACAAGTATGGCAGGACATCATACGGTGCCGCCCCCGTTTGATTATCATCCAACACCAGTTGTGAGAGGGCAACCAGACTACGGATGACCTTGCAAACTAGGGTTCCCCTGTCCCAATACCAGTATCAGATTACGTTATCGGGACGAATGCTGTACCAGATAAAAAAAATCAAATTTTTGGTATTCATTTTTTTATATATCCAGATATTGGATATCGATATCTGATATTGGTTGCTACAATACTGATTTCCGATATCGATATCCATCTTGATGTCGTCATCCGCCTTCGTCTCTCAGGGAGGATGACAATATTGGATGTCGAACGTGGATATCGGATTTTGATATCCAAGTTAGAGAGGATATTTAAAAATATAATTAACCCATAATTATTCAGCAGTTAATATGGATCAATGTGGACTAGAGGGTAATTGGGGAATTTTTTGATTGATTAAGTGGCTCTATTAATATTACAGCAGAATCTTTTCAATTTCTTCCATATGGGATAACATGATTTGGAGTTCAACATCAAACTCCAAATCTTTTTTCCCATATGGAAGAAAATAGAAATTTACAGCTCTATTTATTGGACGACGTGTTATTACATTAAATAACCAACAATTATGTAGGGCTTTAAATATAGCGACTATAGATTAAAATATTATTTTACCATTTAATGTATAGTCCGATTCATTTAATATATACATAGCAAAATTTCTAATTTCTTCCATGTGGGATAGCAGGATTCAGAGTTTACATTAAACTTTGAATCCTACTATCCCATATGGAATAAAATAAAAATCTTGCATTCCATATATACACTGAGGTTGAAAAATACATCAAAAGCATATGGCATTGATGAACATTAGTCATCGAATGTGATGATAAAATTTATTTTATCTGTCGATACCGGTTATCGATATCTGGATCCAAGTGTAATTGGGATATCTATGCTCGCTCCATGCCTATAAACGCTGATAAACAATCCACTTTATATATAAAATCCCCCTAGGTGGCGTCCAGGGCACGGTTGAATCAGTCTAGGGGCACAACCGCAGGCTTAGACATACCTGACACCGTGTATTTTTCCAATAATAAAAAGGAGCCCATATTACGACTTGCAAAGATCACAGACGTGATGAGGATGTTGTTGAGAAATGAAGCCACAGGGTTTTTTTTTGAGACTAGGGGCGTGACGTATCTATATGGTCTTCGCAAGTTCACCATGAAGAAATGTGTTAGAAATATCAAGTTGATGAATATGCCATTGATGATTGGCGACGAGAGAGAGAAGAATGCGTAGAGAAGTTATTTTTAAAACATGACTATAAGTCTCATGATAGTCAATATCTGGGGTTTGATTGAAACCTTGAGCGACCAGACGAGCCTTGCACAATCAAAGGAACCATCTGGATGAAGCTTTGTTCAAAAAATCCATTTGCAACCAACTAGCTTTGTGTTGATGGGTGGAGAAACAAGATCCCATCTTGAATTTTTCATGAGAGCTGAATTATTCTTCATACATGGCTTTATGCCAGAAAGGATCTTTAAGAGCAATGGTGATATTACGAGGTTCGGTGGGAGTTTTGGTTAAAACATAACATGCGGGAAGAGGATAATTGATAAAATTCTGAAACATTTCAAAAACATTTTGGAGGTGTGGAAGGTGGGGTGGTTGATAATGTACTTGGTGAGGGGATGTTTGATGGAGTTGAACTGGAAGGAGTATTGGGATTTTCGATTGATGGAGGTTGCTAAGAAATTGAACATTCAGTTTCAATAAGTAAGGGACAAGTTTCAGGAAGAGAAGAGGTAGGTGGAGGCAATAAAGGAGGGTTAGACATAAGAAGTATGGAATTTATACAAGAGGTGAACGGATATATATATTTGTCAAAAATAAAGTCTCTAGAAAAGGATAATGTACCCAAGACATATGATCTTGTTTGTGCGAAGGTTAAGACACCTGTACCCAAGGCAGGAGCTACAACCTAGGAATATGCACCTATTAGACCGAGAGCTTAAATTTGAACCAACATATTGCCTGAGATTTGGATAGCAAAGACAACTAAAGTTTTTTAGAAAAGGATAATTGGGAGGTTGCGAGTAAAATACCTTGTATGGGGATATGAACTTTAATTGTGCCATTGGGAGCTGATTGATGAGGTAAGCTGAAGTTGTAGTTGCTTCATCCCAGTAGCAATGTGGAATTGTAGCATGGTGCATTAGGGAGAGAGCAGTCTCGATTATGTGCCGATACTTGCGCTTAGCCACACCATTTTGTTGATGAGCATGAGGACATGAGATAAGATGATGTATACCTTCTATACGAAGATAATGATATAGGGACCTGTATCCTCCACCCCAATCTAATTGAAATACTTTAATTTTAGAATCAAACCATTGTTTGACTGTATTTTGGAACATGATAAAAGTTTCAAGGAGATCAATTTTCCTTTTATGAGGAAATAACCAAGTGTAATGACTAAATGCATCAATAAAGGTAACATAATAAGAAAAACTGAAATGAGATATAGAGGGGCTGGTCCCCAAAGATCCGAGTGAATAAGTTCAAGTTGGGTTAACAAAGACATGATGAGAGTGACCATACAGTAATTTTTTTGCTTTTGACATAGCACATAATTCACATATGCTTGGTTGAAGCAAATCAATCAGAGGAAAACTAAAATAAGAGATAATATTGTTTAAAATTTTTAAGGCAGGATGGCCCAATCGCTTGTGCCAAAGTTCCGAAGAAGCTTGCCTGATAAAAGATTGCATTGGTCTTGAGGTGGCTAAGTGATATAGCCCATTCTGAACATCACCCATGAGAAGGATTTTCCCTGCCCATCGATCCTTGACAAAACAATCATGTGGATGAAATTCAACACATACATTATTATCAAGGGTAAGTTCTTGAGCTGATAGTAAATTGTTAGTAATATTAGGAACATGCAAAATATTTAGAAGAGATATAGTTTGCAATTTTGTAGGAAGAAAAGAATTTCAAGTAGCTTTGATGAACAAACCTGATCCGTCTCTGATGTAGAGCTTATCCGTGCCTGATTAGGGTTTTGATCGATTAGAATCTAAGGATCTGCAGTAACGTGATGAGTAGCTCCACTATCTTGATACCAGTGAGTGGCAGTTGGTGGTGTGTAAGAGGATGCTCCGCTTAGAGAGAGAAAATATGCTTGAACAGGTGGGTAGTTGACCTTGGTATTCAGTGCCAGAGCCCAATTCTGTGGTGTTCTTGGACCAAAGTGGTCATAGCATATGTCCGCCTGGTGGCCAATGTTTCCATATATCTAACACCGAGGACCCGCTCGTGCAAGCTGACTAGCCCCATGTCAACCACAACCATGATTGCCTCGTCCTCAATTCTGACGCGATGGCTATTGTTCCGTGTAGGTCTGATTTTCTTTGGGTGGTAGCTGTTCTTCTGCTTCATCTTCATCACCAAAGGTTGACAAGTTTTCTTCGGCTCGTAGCATGGCAACAATGGCATCAAAGGAGAGAAAGCTAGAGTGTGTGTTTACACGGGTCCTAAATGCTCGATACTTTTGAACCAGTCCCTATAGGAGAAAAAAATTCAGGTTGCGCTCATGAACAGTGCATCAAACGGAGCCGAGTGAGGTCCCACTATTACATATTTCTTGAACAAACTTATCAACAGTACGCGTACCTCGGCGAATGTTGTGCTGCTTGTTGGTTAACTCCATGACTCTTGCCTCTAAGCTAGAGGAGAGTTCATTGTTAGGTGTTCTACAGGCTTCAAGAGCGGTCATGCTGTCTTGTATGATAGGGAGAGCATCGTCACTTATGGACATCATTATAGGCATGAATGCCATGTCCTTCTTCCACCATGGATTTTCTAGATCTGAAAACATTGGCTCAGAAGAAGGTCTCTCAAATGTTAGATGCTTACTAAAACCTTGAGCTATCACAATATCTTGTACGCAGTGCTTCCACACCGGATAGTTTGTCCGGGTTAACTTGATTCCAACTTGTGGAACATCGAGCGCTGGGACCTTTTTCGGCAATCTTGTTCTTCGTTGCAGTTGGCGTTGAATGACTCCTTCAGCAGAGGTGCCTTCAGAGTCTGACGGAGCATGCTATGATACCATGTTTGAAATGGAGATGAAACAAAGAAAAGACGAAGGAAGAAGGGAATGAATATTGCCAAAGAAGTTTTCCGTTTGTTGAACATTAGAAGACATTGAGTATTTATAAGGGCAGGCGTCCCTTAGTTTATGAGATAGGGATACTAGATTCAAATGAAGTCTATTGATATGATGTTGTGGCCATCATCACGGTGCTTGATAGCTTGGAAAGGTTAATGACACCTGGTGTCACACGGCGATGGCATCGCTGGAGGTTGAGACAAGGTTAGCAGTGGCAGAGGTTAAGGAACATCCTCGATTCTTTTGTAGAGGCACGTGTCTTTAACAAAACCTATCTCTTCTTTCTCTTTTTTGTTCCCTGGTTTTGAATCTTGTTCTCTGCATTGATCTTCCCAACTATCCTCCTCTCTGTTTCTCTCTTTCATTTTTCACACCCCCATACACCATTTCATTCTCTCATGCATTCACTGCATGTTCCACATTATTTACTCATTTATGGGCCAGCGCATAAAGGTGCATTCACAAAAGGCCATTTTTGGTGCACCTCACGTCTTTGGGTTTTAGTGGAACATTTCCTGCGTGTTCAGTATTTAGTCTTGTAAAGATGAGGCAAGGGAGGAAACTGTCCGTGGGCCACGCATAATTGACATGGATGGTCGTAGGTGTAAATGAGAGCTCCAGCCTTGACTTTTCTTTTGCTTTTCCATGGGACTTACCGAGAGTTTACACTATAAGCACAATTTAGGAGGCAACATACGTCTTTATTGAGATATAGAAATATCATATGTATACGATACGAATATGGGTGTCGACAATGGAACAACAAAATGATAATTTAAACGATAATTGTATTTAATGGCAGTGATCTTAAATTTCTCTTCAGCTCATGACATTTTAAGCACACTTCAGAATGCTGAAATGTTATCTTTGTCTTGAGTAGGAGTGAAAGTGTATCGTTTAGCCACAAATGATAATGATGCCAATATTGAAATAAAACGGAATATCGGTAGTGATGAGAATACCAAAATTGATAATTATATGGAAACAAGATAACCTGAAGGATAACTGCATTTAATAACATTGATCTAAAAAATTTATGTACAGCTCATGACACAAAATATAACTAATATCTTAAAATCATAAAGTATATATTAAAGTTTTTTTAAAGACGATTGAAATGGTAATAAAAGAGTTGAATTACTAAATTTACTTCCCATTCTAAATATTAGTTTTTAACTAATTTCCGAGATTCATATCACTTTATCATTTGGATTCACTTTAAGAGTTTCATATCATTTAAAGAAAGTGCACTCACTATATGTCATGAATTCTTCACTTAAAAATTTTCTTTGATTTACTACAGAAGGATATTCTATGATTTATTATGCAAAAATATATATTACTAATGATGCCCAAGTTAGGGTATCATGAGATTTTTCTCACAGTCTACTTATTTGAGAAGTAGGATTGTATAATATTTTGTTGGAAAAAATCTAGTTACGTAATTTAAATTATATATTTATTCATGAGAGAAAAACAATTTGTTAGGATTTCTCTTTCTCTGTCTTAATCCCTCTCTCTCTCTTTCCCTCCCACTTGATTTCCTAATGCATGCCATGACAGCTTCCAAGGCTCATATTTCTGGGATTCTACCCCGGGGTTTCTCTTGCAGGCTGAACAGTTTCATGAACTCCTTTAGCTAGATCCCACGGTGACAAAATTGAACCAGGTGAGTTATCATATTTCACTTTCTAAAAAATTGGCTAGAAAACCAAACCTTTTTTGCAACAACATTTTTTCACCATCCAACTCTATCCCCTTTATTTTCACAAACATTGTTCAAATAAATACAAAGTGTATGATCTGCTTAGTCTCCCCTTTTAATAGTCCTAGTTATCATATGCACCACAAAGTTGACATCTCTAGACGGCAGGGTGAACTGCGCACACTCCAGCATTACTACGCTGTGGGCTCCATCACACTAATGACGATGAGCAACCTTCTCTTGGCGACTTATAGGTTCCACTCATGTATTTCTCCTTTTATCCATCAAGGGCGTGGGCGAGTGTGGTCCATGCGTAACTGGGACATGTACGCTCGCTCCACGTCTATAAAAGCTGTTGAACACTACATTTAATAAATAAAATCTCCCTGAGTGGCATCTAGGGTACGGCTGAATCGATCTATAGGCACGACCCTAGGGGTTGGTCATACTTGGCACAGTGTTTTTTGCCTATTAAAAAAAATGATATGCACAGTCAACTTCAGACCTAATTGCGCATATTGGGGGGGTCAATGCCTAATTGATTGCTTGAAAAATGTTTTGTGCTTTAAATTGAGCAAACCCAACAGAACATATATCAAAGTTGAATGTATGAAGCCTTCCTCTGGAGCAAGGATCTCAGAGAGAAGGTTTGAAGGTTTGGGAAATAATAGGAGAGAGGATATGAAAGGACCTCTTCAATAAGTAATATATTATGAATTTTAACGAGTTAAAGGCCTTCTAAAATATTTTCAATTGTTATAAGTCAGGATTTGAGACAAGAGAAAAATGATTCTTTAAAAATTTGATAATCCATAATAAAATTAGCTGTATAAATATAAAAGAGCTTTTTAAATATGAATAGTATAGTAAAAAATGTTATAATAAATAACATTTTAAATCAATTGTAGACCATTAAGATTAGAAAAGGAATAAGAGCCTAGGTAGAGCAGAAGTCCCTGGTAAAGGACTGCATTCCAAATACTACGGTAGAATGTTTTTCCACTTTTAAAATATTATTTTAAAAAAAAATCACATACTTATGCATTGGAAGAATGTGCGAATAGTATGTACTCCAATTTCAAATATCATGAATGGAAAACAAAAGGTTATTTTAAAGAGGTTTGAATTGGAGAGTAAGATATCAGTAAGCACGACTTTTCATTGAAAAGTTTTTCAAAATGTTCATGATCATGTAAAAGGTTTTAGTCTATTATTTTAAAACTAAAAATGAATGAACATGAGGACATGGATTGCTTACTTTACTTGGCCCTTGGCTCCATTCACCACTAAACTGATTGTATTAAGAAGCACGAGTAAGTACATGGATAAGCCATGCAGCCCCATGCCAAAACTGGTTTCGACCACATTACCAGTCATGCCAAGATAAAATAAAAACTTGAAAGCTATTATAAAAAGGATAAAGATTCCAAAATAAAAATTAAGAACAGAAACACTAATTACATTCCTTACATATGAATTTTAAGAATTAAACACCTCCTTCTCGAAGAATGAATACCTTATTTTTAGCATGAAGTTAAAGGTATTAAACTTTTAAAAAATAAAGGTTTCATTACCTTGCTGCTATTTCCGAGGAATAAGAGAAAAGCAGAAACTAGATACATGTCAAATTGTATAAAAAAATAAATCCCTTCTTGTTTTTAAATTATTTAAGAGCTTACAATGTGATCATTGTTTATGTATAGGCACCTTGCTTTCTTCTCCTCAAGTCTATCTGTTGTGATCTCTTGGCACAAGAAGATGAGGTTTCTCCTCCACCATTTAAGGTACATGTATGTCCTCTTCTCCATACCCTCCAAGCATCTTATCACTTTTCTTCAAGCCTCCTCTTCTATTTTTCCTCAAAATCTCTGAGCTACCCAATTCTTAAATCTGGAAGCATAATTTGATAACTATACTATGGAATGATATACCTAAAACATAAGGTCCATTTTGTCAAATTTACTTTACTATAATCTAGTATACTTGCCCTCATATATCTCTTTTTCTTGAGGTGGTCACACGGTGAATTTGTTTGCACAAAGTTTTGAAAGTTGATTGCACAAAATACTCTACTTGGTCTATTGTAAATTTTTTTGTAAAAAATACATTGCACATGCAAAAAAAATCAGAATTAGGTGAAAAGTTGATATTCAAAGTGAGACTGAATCAAATTTTAAACTAAACTGATGAATTTTTTCTACGTATGGAAAAAATTTTATAAGCATCAGATATCACGTACACATGAGTCTTTATTTCATAGTTTTCAACTTGTGAAATTACCTTTAGAATTATTCACATCCATAAGTTTTTACAGAATAATAAACATTCTATACATATCAAAATTTTATTAAATATTTTATAAGCACCAGATATCACTCAGAAGTGACTTATTTTATTACTGCTTTATCAGTTTGAGATTAAATTTAGAATTTTGACATCCATCACTCCACAAAAAGCAATAAATATTTTATTCCAATTAAAATTTTATTGAGAAATATGTTATACCATGATATTACATAGACAATAATTTTTACAAGTTTTCAATCAAATCTACAATTATTGACGTCCAAAACTTAATTGTTAAGAATGATTGTCTTATAAATTTTAAGAATATCAATAAATGAATTATTTGATAATAGCTTTACAAGTTTTATATGACATTTAAAAATATTGACATCCACCACTGTTTAGATAATAATGAATATTTTATATAAATTATAACCACAAGATATTACACAAAAATTTCTAATAGATATTGATAACATATTATAAAGCTTTATACAAATAATGTAGACATGAATTTCTAATTAGAGTTTTTTATGAAGAATAAAGCAAATAGCGAGCAAATGGTGCATAAGCTTTATGCAAAAAGACGTTCAACCTAATCAGCCCTAGGGTTCACTTCACTATCTTCATCCTTGTGATTGTATCATATTTTATGTTATCCTGGACTTGATTATTGGAGTTTAATGTCATTAGGTGTTTCACCTCTTTAATGTCAACTTGGATCACTCGCAATATGTGACAAGATGACTAGTAGAGCAGAATCCCTTTCAGGGCTCGCTTCTTGCCAAGAATGACACAAAATCCTTTGAAACCCTTGTTATCTTCCACCATTACAATGGCTCTCTCCATTTGATATGAGGTCAACTGATGTACACATCTAGCTTGTATCTGAGATAATCGGTGTCCATCTGCTTGCTCTCAAAGAATAATCTGTGAAGTGTGTCATTAAATATGGATTTAGTTGTCCAAACCAGACAAAAAATCCTTAAGAAACTGTCCCAACCATGCTCCAATCAAAGATGACACCATGAGCATGTAAAAAAATTCTTCACATTAGATAACATTTCATTCCAATAGTGGCAATCAACTAAACACAGCTTGACGAAGGGATTAAAAAAATGAGCCAATAGCAAAGGCCTAATGGTGAGTGAGCATTGATGCTTACATGTTCGAATGGATTGTAAAATGATGTCTGTTGTTGTGTCAAGATGACACTACTGGCCTGAAATAAGATAACATCTATTGTATCTCACATGAAACTATCTGAACGTATCGTTATTGCTTTGATGATAATGATGGCTTCATATGCTGTTATCACCTTTGATTGGCAAGTGAGGTAGATCAGCATCTTGAGGTGTTGCACTATTCTTGAAAAGTCTTTATAGGTTTCCAATCCTCATCCAATACTGGTTTTTTAGCATGTTCAGTGCCAGTATATCAAGAACATCCCAGTTGTTTAAGTTGACTTCAACTCAAAATCTTCAAAATTCAAAGGAGGCTCATGCTCATGTTGTCCTTAGCCTGGAATCTTTCAATTTGGCTTATGCCGAACACACAAAGGGTTTTAGATGCATGTCAACCTAATGCACCATCTTCTCCAAGAAGGTAATATTATTCTCTGAAGTGCACCCGTCTAGAAACCTCTAAATTTTCATATTATTGCTTGAGTCTACTAGATATCTTAGCCAATTGGGATTCAAAAACATATATCTAATCCTCATGGGTTTTTTACTTCCGAGTTTGATATCATGATTGGGTGTTTTTTCTGTGGGACGTAGCCTATCTTATATACCCACATCTAGAATTGAGAGAATACAAAACTTATAACAGGAGTTTTTGAAATCACATGATTCCCATCCCAATTGCAGAATATATTTGAATTTTTTTTCAAAAAAAATTTGGGGGGGGGGGGGGGGGTTGGTGATGAAAATATATGTGTCTGGCAAGTAAATCACACATTCCATATCAAGTTCATGTTCAAACTTATTCATCATAGTGCACATGGGATATTTATAATGAAGTTCATTAACACATGATGGGGCGTAGTGAATTATGATGACATCTTAATAAGGAGATTACTAGTCCGTATGCATGTGCACTAAATATTCATATTTTAATGATATTCAAGAAATGCGTAGAAGTGCCTGGATAAAATAACACTATCTGGTCTCACTCTTATGATGCTTATGGACGGTATCATAACCATTAGTGTGGAAACACTAAGGATAAATAATAGGTGTTATTTCGGAGAAAGATTTCACTAATTCCTAAATGATATTATACCATACTATGAATCCAGTTGATTCATAGTAAGCTTGTGTCAGTGGTCCTTAGACTTGAGACACCAAAGACATATTTGTGGACATGTGATTCTACTTTTGACTAAGACCTATGGGTTCCCAATCATGGAACTCTAAACAGTCTTTGTCCAGATTCATTAAGAAGGTAATAAAGACTCTTGAGTGGTCAAGATGGAATACTCCATCCTTGGTATAAGAGGAGACAGCCCAAGGAAGATGATGGGATGAAGTCCTTGGTCAACATAATAGAATATTGGAGAATAAGTCTAAGATGATTTTTGAAATGCATTAGTACTGATTCAGATGCTTGATTATGTTTTGGGAGTTGACCAGACCCTAAGTAGTACTAGGAGCATCAAGTGGAAGAGGGACTATAGCTACATGATAACCAAAGACAAATGAGTTCCTTGAATGGCTCAATTCATCATTAATTAATCTAGATGATAATACATTTACTAAATTAAGAATGCCAATAAATGTTATTGTGCCACTAGAGTCATTAAGAAAACTAATACATGCGCTTGGAGGGTCACATGCAAAAAGTCTTTTGGAAGTCGGAAGATATACTTAAAGTTTATAGGTTTTTATGAAAAAGTATAACTTCGTATAAATAGGAGAAGGTCGTGAACAAAATTCACCCATGCCAGGAGTGTTCATAGCACTTTCCTTCCTTTTCCCTTCTTCCGATAGCTCCTCTCCATTTCCATAGCAATCTAGACAGTGTAATGATGACTAAGGAGCATGAACGAAGCTCGTCAAGGTGAAGGATGGATTGGATGTAACAACAATGACTTGGGTACATCTAGAGGCTGCACATGTGAGCACTTCAACTCATGTCACCTGAGGATCGAATACATTATGAATGTGATTTGTGCCAAGGTGGTTTGATTCATTATTTTATCGATGCTGATTTGATCCCGTTTCAAGTTTTCCGTTTATAGGAATGATTTTTTTTCATTCAGTTCAAGGCCATAGAACCCAAGACAAGATGTGTTCAGGCAATCATCAAAGAACTATATGTCCTTCTTCCCTTGACCTGTACAGCTATAAATCTTACTAAATTTGCTCACCATTGAGTCTCACATTGGTAGTAGGAATTGGGGAGAGTAAGAGAAGCGAGGGGAGCGCACTGAATAATAGCGCGGATGGGTATCAAAAATAGGTGCCCTCCTCTATTTATAATCTTTGTCGTAATTTTAAAGAACTCTGTAGGATTCTTTTAAAGCCCTGGACCTAAAGAGTACAAATTAAAATATTGATCTACACATTATCCATCTATGAAGAAGTAAGACGGACATGAAAAATACGAAGCAAAATATGGCAGACATGAAAAATAACATGAAGAAGTGGAATGCAACTCATTGTTCAGTCACTGAACAATTTGCACGTCTTCGTTTTGCCTATGCCAAACTCTTTTTAGTGTTATAATCAATAGAAGAATTATTACACCTCATAGGCCGCGACGGCCACGCCGTGTGCACTTGCAGCTGTATTCTCTCTCCCCCTCCCTCACGTGACAGCCAGAGAGTTGCACTCTGGGGCCGGGACTCTCTCACCACACCAAAAACAGTAAATCCCCATCAATTTCCACAGCGTTAACTTAGAGTTGGCTATCTCTCGCTACACCACAAACGCTAAATCCGCAATTTCCACAGCGTTAAAATGAAATCGCGCTTCGGAGAGTCGCCTTTGAAGAAACGGGGATTGCGGAAAGATAAAAGGGTAGATGGAGAGAGGTTGCACTCACCCCTTCTCTGGCTAAAAATCCTCTCTTTCTCCTCATCTCTCGCCCGTCCTCTTCCCCTCTTCGACGCTCGCAGCTTCACACTCTTGTAAGCGCCGCCGCTCATGAGGATTAGAAAGAGGCCGCAGCTCCACATCGTGGCTCCGGGCTCGCCGTTTCCCCCTTCGCCGGCCGCCGGAGCGGCGGCGGCGCTGCCAGCTCAGTCCCGCGGGCCAGCGTCCAAAGAAAGCCAGCTCGGTATCGCTCCGCCAGCGATGGCCCAGGAAATGGACGACGGCAAGGTGAGGAAGACGGATCGAGTAATTTCGGCTCCCTGTCGGTTTCCTCCCTTCTTCTACCCTCTTTTCGTCTCCCCTCTCCCCCTTCTCTCCGCCTCGGGTTTGTAATGGGGCGGATCTGACCACCCTCGCGAACCCCTTCATTTTCAGGCGCCGAAGCGCGAGGCCGAGGACGAGGACCCCCTAAAGAGGTGAGCACCGTCCTTCCCTCTCTCACTCTCCAGTCTATTTTCCCCGCAGAGAGGCAAGTATGCATGCCCTCCCCACGCTTTCCTTGCACCCGCAGCATAGAGAGAGAAAGGGTAGAATCTGCCGCTGTCGAGTTTGGACTTATTGTTGGAATCGGGTTTGGCAGGATGGGTGCAGAAGCCTCGGAGAAGAGGAAGAGAGGAGAGGGCCCGTCCGGGGAAAAGGGGAAGAAGCGGCGGAGCCCGGCGGTGCTGATGGAGGGCTCGCGGTGCAGCCGCGTGAACGGGCGGGGCTGGCGCTGCTGCCAGCAGACCCTCGTCGGCTACTCTCTGTGCGAGCACCACCTCGGCAAAGGGCGAATCCGGAGCGTGAACAGCGTCCGGTGCAAGAAGGAGCCCGTCAAGGAGGAGGACTCTGACCCCGTCAAGAATGGCAATAAGAAGAAGACGACGAAGAAGAAGAAGATTGGAATGGTGAAGGCTCGCTCCATCAGCAGCTTGTTGCACCAGTCCGAGCTCTCCACCACCGCTGCCGTCTCGGCCGTGGCGGCGACTTCCGGCGGCTGCGGGGGCGAGGCGCGATACATCTGCACGCGTTGAGCCGCCGGCCAACAGGGGTTGCAAGAGTTTTAAGTTGTTTCTATCGCTTACTGATTGCGCTGGTCGTGGATGGACAGCAAATTTTTAATCGCCATTTGCCAATGAGACAGCCTCTCCCCACCTCTCAGCCTTCCTCGCTCTCTCTCTCTCTCTCTCTCTCTCTCTCTCTCTCTACCCGGCTCGCTTGCTCCCTCTGTCTGCCTTTTCTTCCCTCTTCTTCTCTCCGTCTCTCTTTATTTCAGTTCTTCGTATCTCTCTTCCTTTACTCGCTATCTTCTCCTAAATCTCTCTCTCTCTCTCTTTTACCTATATCGTTATCTCTTCCTTTCGTCCCGGCTCTCTATTCTTTCTCTGTTTATATCTATCTCTCCACCTATTTTCTGGCCCATCATCCGCTCCGCTTCCCCCTTTACTTCTCCAACCGGTACATTATTTTGTTTGTCTTGTGCTTCCTCTGGGTTTATCACGTTATTTACTAATTTCCGGGCCGACGCCTAACGGAGCATCCACATAAGGCCATTTTTGGTGGACAACGCGTCTTTGTGTTTTAGTGCAACACCTCCTGCGTGTTCAGGCTTTACGCTGGTAAAGATGACGCCATGGGGTGAACTCTTTGTTGGCCACTTGTCATTGACATGGCCATTAGATTAACCGAAACTATTGACGGCTCTGCTTCTCTCCACCCTTGGACCTTTTTCGATTTGTCTAGGGGATTTCTGGGCCAGACAGGTTTAGATGAAGGGGCCCTCTATGGTTCTCTCATTTGACCAGATATTAGTTTTGAACGTTACCTGGAAGCACCATTTTGGATCTTACGAATGGTATCTGTATCTGATGTCTGTTATCAGATACTGTCATATCGTCAGTCTGACGTATGTCCTATATCAATTTGGGTATCGATGTGACGTTAAGGATAACCGTATTTAATAACAGTGATATACCATTTCTCTTCATTTCATGACGCTGAATTCAACTGATATCAAAAGCACAATATACAATGCTGAAATGGTATCTGTGTCTGGAATAGTCATGGGATAACGGTATCGTTCAGACGCAAACGATAAGAGTACCAATACTAATAATAAAAAGGAAAACATATAACTTTACGTATAACAACAGTAAATAATATTGATCTTAAATTTCTCGACAGATCATGAGACTGGATGAAACTGATATCAGAATGTTCTTCGAGTTACTGGAAAAAAAAGGATATATATTTATTACACAAAAATGTAAATAGTGATGCCTAAGTCATGTTATCATTAGATTTTGTTGTCACAATCTACTTGTTTTAGAGGTTGGATTGTATAATATATTGTTTGAAACAATAGGGTTATCTAAATCGAACATGTATATTTATTGATGAGGCAAGGAACAATTTGTTAGGATCTCTCTCGTTCGCTGCCTTCATCCCTATCTATCTCTGTCTCTCTGTTTCTCCATTTCTGCATCTATATCTTAATTCATCTATGATTGTATGAAATTTTGAGATGTTTTCATGTATTTTTTCACCCTAATTTACTAAACTACCCCTAGATAGTGAAAACATGTTATAATAGATTTTATACGTGTCCATTTGAGTCCTGGAAATGTACATTTTGCTTTAACGTTTTGTATTTTAGACTAACCTTAATAAAATCAATCAAAGTTATTACCTTTGTTTATCCTGCTGATTTTTTATATTTTGCTAGTGCAGAACATGATTCATATTATAAAGTTGAGGATGAGGTAGACTTAACATAAGGCAGAAGAGCTAAGGAGGGGAATAGCAAGTTGAGGTTAAGCGGCCATGCAAAATCATTAGCAGAGTCTTTTATTTTTCGGACAGTTAATCGATCAGGATTACGTTTGTGGACAGATCCCCCATCCAAACTCTTTAAACCCAATTACCCACTCCTTATAATCCCACTGTTGGCTGTATCAAACTATCCCTACCACTGGACTCTATGAATGCAAGGCGTATAAGATCTGATATTATTGTACGCTAGACCAAGAAGGCCAGGCTGTGCACACGTGCTTCACTCCTCTCCCACCCTCTTTCCGCACGTGAAAGAGAGCTGAGTTGCACCGGGGAGGCTCTCTCTCTCTCGGAGGGTAAATCTGCAAATTCAACGAGCTTAAAAAAATCGTCATCCCCAGCAGTCCTGGCCTTTGAACAGCGGGGCGGAGAGATAAAACTGTAGATCGTTAAAGAGAGAGAGAGAGGTTGCACTCAGCCCATCTCTGGCTAAAAATCCTCGCTTTCTCCTCATCCCTCGTCTGTCCTCTTTCCCTTCCTTCGACGCTCTCAGCTTCGCACTCTCGCAAGCGCCGCCGCTGATGAGGATCAGAAAGAGGCCGCAGCTCAGCCTCTCTGCTTCAGATTCGCCATTTCCCTCTCCGCCGGCTCTGTCCGCCGGGCTAGCGACAGAAGAAGGCAAGCCCGCCATCGCTCCGCCGGCGACGACCCAGAAAAACGACGGCGAGGTAAGAAAGACGGATCGAGTATTTCGTTTCTTCTCGTTTCCCCCTTCCCTCGCCGCGGATTTAGGATGCGGCGGATCTGACCACCCTCGCGACTTCGTTCCTTTTCAGTCGCCGAAGCGCGAGGCCGAGGCCAAGGACGAGGACCCTTTAAAGAGGTGAGCTCGGTCCTTCCCTCTCTCTCTCTCTCGAGACTATTTTCCCCGTAGAAAGACAAGTATGCATGGCCTCCCCGCGCTTTCCTTGCACCCGCAGCTTAGAGAGAGAAAGGGTAGAATCTGCCGAAGTCGGGTTGGGATTTATTGATGGAATCGGGTTTGGCAGGATCGGTGCAGAAGCCTCGGAGAAGAGGAAGAGAGGAGAGGGCCCGTCCGGGGGAAAGGGGAAGAAGCGGCGGAGCCCGGCGGTGCTGATGGATGGTTCCCGGTGCAGCCGCGTGAACGGTCGCGGGTGGCGCTGCTGCCAGCAGACCCTCGTTGGCTACTCTCTGTGCGAGCACCACCTCCGCAAAGGGCGAATCCGGAGCGTGAACAGCGTCCGGTGCAAGAAGGAGCCCGTCAAGGAGGACTCTGACACCGGCAAGAAAAGCAATAAGAAGAAGACGACGAAGAAGAAGATTGGAATGGTGAAGGCTCGCTCTATCAGTAGCTTGTTGCACCAGCCCGAGCGCTCCACCACCGCTGCCGTCTTGGCCGTGGCGGCGACTTCGCGGGTTGGGTGAGTTTGGGGAGTTTTTCTTTCTTCGAGTAGTTTCGTTCGCTGGGGGGTTGCACCCGCCATGGTTGGGTAGAATAGTCTCTATTGCTGGTGCAACAACCTTCCCTTGATTGGTATGACGTGGGGATTAGGTTAGCTTTCTTCTCTCTCTACTTTGTAGCTCGCTCTCTAGTTAATTATCTCTATCGTTGTTCTTGTTCGAGCGGGGGGTCGTCTCATTGTAATGTATGGTTCGAAGTTGTGGCAAATTATTATCGGTTAGCGTTCCTGCGACGATTAGCGAGTGGAGGACATTCTTTCTTGCTCGTCTACTTCCATTCTCCTCTCCTTATCGCTCTCCATGTCCTCCCCAGGTTTCTCTTTCTCCACTCTCTCTCTTTCATTCTCTTTCTCAATCCATCTCTTTCCTCTATCCCTCATTCAGTCTCACTCTTTATCTTGGTCTCCTCTCACCTTTCCCCATCGCCTCACCCGCACACTTTTCATCTTACTTTTCCTCTCTCCTTTCGGTTTTATTCTCTTCCTCCGCTATCTTTCATTGCTCTTTCTCTCCCTGTCTTTGTAAACTCTCTTCTTCTGCTCTCTCTCTTTCTTTCTGTACCCCGTACTTTGATTCTTTCTCTAGCTTTCATTGCATTGTCCGCAACATTTACTCATTTCCGAGGAAATGCCTATCGGAGCACCCTCGTAGGGCCTTTCTCGGTGCACCACATGTCTTTGGGTTTTAGTACAACGCCTTCTGCGTGCTCAGACTTTACTCTGGTAAAGATGACGCAAGGGGGGAACTCTCCTTTGGCCACTTGTCATTGGCATGGCCATTAGATTAACAGAGACTATTGACGGCTCTGCTTCTCCCCCACCGTTCGATGTAGACGATGGGGCTCACTCTGGTGTCTTTCTGTTGGCTACATATTAGCCACCGAAAGATTAGTCAGCGTGCACATCCATGCTCTCTTGACACGTTGACTATCTCGCCTTTCTAAAGAAGCAGGAGACGTGGAAGTAACTGATCTTCACATAAAATTTGGGAATCCCCAAGTTCAGTGTATGTCCCTCTTCTTTCCGAGAGTGACTTTTGCCTAAGCTTAAGTTGAGGCCGTATATTTCTCAAAGCTCATGCCGGGTGCAGTTCACAGATTTATCTGGGGTGTTGAAAATTCAATTGGTTTTTTTTGTCTAGTTTATGCCCTTGGAAAATCAGACCATGAATAAATTTTGATATATTCTACCCATATTCTTGTTCCTCTTATGGGCTGATTTCCGCATGTATTCAGAAATGATATCCCCAACCAGATTTGATGCCTAGGAGTCTCTCCCCGAATGCACAATTTTCACAAACAAATGAACATAAATTGTATGTCATAACGTGATTGTTTGATATATTTAGGAGAGCGATTAATTCATGGGTAATCTCAGAGATTCCCATTAAAACTTTACCTTCTATAACTTGACATTTAAATAATAGACATAAAAGTAGCATTTATATTTAATTTATCTCAAATTATCTTCCCTGTATCCTTGATCATCAGCCAAATACCTAATTTCAGCCAGACAAATGCATCCTTAAGGTACCAGGGCATCTCAAAATTGTAGCAAATATGTCAAAAAATCGACAATACCTTTTTATTTTCCTACATTTTAATTTAAAAACCATATTTATCATCATATAAGTTAGAAGCCAAAAGTGGATTGATTTGTGAGACTTAAATGTGATCTTAGGATTTTGCCATATCCCATTATATTTAAGGAGTTATGCTCATCCATTTATAAGCATATCAGATGAGAAATGGGTTAACCATCAGAGAGGGACTTATCCAAAATAATGCTGATTTGAATTTTTATTTAAAAATATTTCCAAAAGTTTAAAGAGAAATAAATATTTAAGGTGCTTTTTAAAGACTTTTAGAAACTTATAGACCTTATAAAATTTTTATTATTTTCTGAAATGTAGTAGACCTATATTGTACTGATTTTTATTAGAATGTTTTATGTATTTTAATTCTAAATTACGTACCCCTGATGGTTGGCAGAGGTGTGTGCAGTGTTGGGCATAGAGCAGCCACAGGTGGGGGGGGGGGGGGGGTTAGGTCCAATCAATCTGTGGAGAGGAAGGACTTTTGTATCTGAAAATCTTTGAGTGAACCCGCATACAAAAGTTTAAATAGCGCAAAGTTGGGAGGGAAAATATATTTCAAAAAACAAATGTTTGTATTTAGAGGGAGAGTGAATATAAATATTGAGCAAAAAATATTTTCAAAGGGACTTTCAAAAGGATCTGGGAATCTAAGATTTTGATTTTGATTAGAAACGTGCTAGACCAAAATATTATGCATTTTAATGTGTTCGTGAATGAAGTACAATGATTTTACTAATGAAAATTCTTCAAGGGTACGTACATGCACTTCATGCCTGAGAGTATTGGAGATGTTCAAGTAAGAAATCAAATGACCAATAGGAAAATTATAATTTCAGTTCAACATCTAGATTGCGGTGATGTTCAAAGCAAAGTATTTTTATCTCTCTTCTCAACTTCTCCAAATTATCCAGATTGCATGTAAAATGTGAAGAATTATATTAAGGTTTAGTTTAATCATGTTAATAAATCATGGTTTAACATATATTAACCTTAAGATATCATATATTAACCTTAATATATCATATATTAACCTTAATATTAACAATGATAGTCATATTCAACCAATAACATATCATATATTAACCTTAATATATCCTGGTGTCTCATGTCAATGCCAACTTATACATCCAAGACACGAATCAACCAAATAAACATTTAGCTCTTATACCATTTAAAAATTCATACGGATCAATTTAGTTAACTCTTTCTCTAATTGGCGCCCACTATAATCCTTAGTATATGGAAATTATTTACCATACGATCGGTCATACATGTTTTATATGTAGGATCATATAGTGATATTATATCCAGATAATTCTATGTATGTCTCAACTAGGGATTCCCCATCCCAATACCTATATCAGATTACTGTATAGGGAAGGATGCCTTGCTGGATACCAAAAATCAAATTTTTGGTATCCATTTTTTCCGATATCTGGATGTCGGATATTGATTGCTCCAGTACCGATATCCGATACCGGTATTCATCTCGATGTTGTCATCCTCCTCTGTCTCTCGAGGACGATGATGATATTGGATATCGGAATTGGATATCGGATTTCGATATCCAACGTAGAAGGTTGTTGAAAGTATAATTTAGTCATCGACTACATGGGCCAGCGTCGAGGAATTACTAGGCCACGGGTTAGAAATAGCTTTTAAAGCTATGTAGCAGCTAGTTTAATATATACAGCACAATACTTTTGTTTTCTTCCATAAGGGATAACATGATTTGGAGTTTAATGTTAAACTCCAAATCCTTTCATCCCATATGGAAGAAAACAGAAAGTTTGAGCGGTATATATTAAGCAAGATGATATTATATTAAATATATATTATTTATTAAATTAAGATGTCTGGTAGTTGACCGTGTCTGAAGTCTTTATAAAAAGTATCTTGAAAAAGTATTAAATTACATAGTAACTGATTATTGAGTTATATGGCTTTGATCTGGATGAAACAAAGGGATTCCTGCAAGTGAAGATGTGGAACATAATCAAAATGGGATATAGAAAATGAATGATAAAATCCCTAGAGCACAAATCAGATTAATGCTTTATTGGATCCTCAAGTGAGACAAGTTGTGTTGCTTCATTGTGCAGCCTCTAGATGTATCCAAATGATCCCTGGAAAATGGAATTTCCTCCTTCAGAATGAGGAGCCTCTTTCACACTCTACTGTGATTGTTACATCACCCAAATCACATCAGGAATGGAGAGGAGCCAAGGGGAGAAGAGAGAAGGAAGAAAGGAAAGGACCCTAAAAGATTTCGGGCTGGGTGAATTTTTTTGAGGGCCTTCCTCTAGTTAGACTCAATGGGTCTTTTTTATTAAATAATATCCCAAACTTTAAGTATATCTATTGATGTCTATAAGACATTTGCAGGTGACCCTCTAGGCCTATGTATCCATCTAATTAATGACTCTAGTAGCCGAATGACCTGTATTGACAAACAAAATTAATTAACAATATCATCATAACGATTAATTAATGACGTATGGATTGAACACAATCAATAGGTCGAGTCTCCAGCCCGTGAAGTGCCAAGCTACACCTTGTGCTCTACAAGATACAATGAAGTGTGTATGGACTCACTCATTGAACGTGCCTGTCATCGGCTAATGTGTAGTCCCTCATCCACTTGACAATTTTAGGGCGATCTAGCGAATGGTCAACTATCAAACCCTAATCGATCATCTAAGTTACTACTAATGCATTCAGAAATCATTGAAGAACTCATTGCATCATCTTGCATCGATGATATTCCATTGCCTAGGCTAAGGACTTCATTTGTATCATCTTCCTTTAGTTGTATCCTCTTATACCAAGGGAGGATGATCCTGTCCTGACCACTGGATTGTCTTTGTGAACATCTTTGTACACCCAAATTAAGATTGCTTATAATTCATGATTAGCAAGTCATAGGTCATCGTTAGAGTACAATTGTCCGTCCACAAGACATGTTTAGTGTCTCACGACTAAGGACCAGTTACACAACCTTGACATGAATCAACTTGATTGATAGTCAGGTATAATACCATTCTAGGATTCAAATTTTTTAATTAAAAAAACCCTGTCTAGTGAAGAGCACCTAGTATTTATTCTTGGGGTGTTCACATTAATGCCAAGGGGACCAATCATAATTATCTTATTAATGAGATTATATAGTTTTATTCTATCTGTATACTTTGATGCCTTTATCAAGTATCCTTCAAATAGGAATATTTAGAACACACTATTTAAGGAATAGTGATATCCATATTGTGATCAAATATTAATTCACTAAGTTGTATCATGTATTCATGGACCTCATCATATGCATCACTTGTGCACTATAATGAATACATTGTATTAATGAACATGGAACAAGATGTGTGTCAGGCCACATATATTTTCTCCATCTCATATCTTGCTAAAAAATCACACAATATGATATAACAAAGTCTTGAAATCTCTTCATTGAATTTTATTTATGTATATCTTCTTCATTCATCAATTTCAATCGAGAGAGCTCCCACGCTGTAGAATCATTATGAACCCTCTAGGGTTCCTTTCTAAAGTCTAAAAAATGGTAAATCGATCAAAAATCTTCTCACACAAGGTTCAATTAAGAGTATATTACTTTCGAAATAACTTCTCAAAATATTCCTAAAATCAACCCACAAATTTATTCTTTCTCAAAATCAATGCCCTAATCTTCCCACAATACATCTTTCGCATGTGATCTCTTCTGTCAAATGGAATTTATTTTTTCTCTTTTTTTAACTCTTCTAACATTAAATTCTCTCAATTGATCACTCCCTTGCAATTTATTGCTGATGTTCTGCCCCCCGCTCAAATCCAAAAAATTTCTTCTCAAACCTATCAGTATTTAGAAAATATGGGTTAGGAGTTGTGTACCTAATAAAAGAATCTGATTTCTTAATGATCAAACTCACAAAATAGGGAAAAAAATTGGTGTACAGAGAAGAAATAACCTCCTCATTTCTTCCTTCTCTTGACAACCTCGCACAATGGAAGTAGTGAGCGGTGTTCTTTGTAATGGGAGATTCTTTAATTCACTTGTTTCTTATCTTTGAAGGTTCCAATCCTTGAACCTTGAGAGCTTAAGGAGATGTCCAATTTCATCCACGGCAGTGGAAAACATGGGAAGGGACTTTCCTTTTATTGAAAGGTGGACAGCAACTTTAAATCCACATCTTTTGCTTTGTTGTAACTCTGCCATAAAATTCTTACCATTTTTTTTTTCTTACTAGACTCAGACAACGTGAGAGCCTTTATCAAATTTCTGAAGAACATCTCACTGTACACACAAAGCATAAAAAATTGGAACATAACAAATCATAAAGATAAAAATAATCACATGGCTATAGAGCTTTGTTTAATGTGCAACACTAACTTGGTTTAATACTCCTCAAAAAAATCTCAAATCAATAACTTTCAAAAGCTTAATTCAATTAAATTTTTTTTATTGATTCTTTGATTTGATCTATATTAATTAATATAAAATATTCCATTGATTCATGCATTATGGATCTGAGATGATCATGCATATATCAAGTTATGATTCCAGACTCTCTACCTATGATTTAGCTCTTCATATAATTCTGAAATAATTTTTTTAAGATTCCTACATAAATTATGAGAAACCTTCATTGAAAGATAAATTATAAATTTGACCCAAAATATTTTGCAGAAAATATTTATCTTAATGACTTAGGGTTGACTCGAAAAGAGAAACACTGTATTTTTCAATGTGTTTTACTAGTCTGACAAGTTTGAATCAATGTGAAAATATTGGATTGTGTTAGACATCATGTATGAGGTGGATCACACCAATTTGGGGTCAAAGTATGTATTTTAACCTGTTGAACTTGTATGCAAAGTCAGCTACGTCATGTCAAACCATAAGGATAGGTGATATGTGCATGTATGATTGTGAGCTCCCAACTCATCTTAAACTAACTAAACATGATTTCCATTTGTTTATCATGGCTTGGAAAGATGTTGACCATGGAATAGTCATGGGTTGACCCACTGCATGGTTTGAACAAGATGTATGTGGACTTCATTGGGTAAATTCATTAATATCAATACATTGACTTAAGTTCAATGGTGTTGAATCTTTAGTATTTTCTTACATATTTTTTGATGTGAAGCCCTCTCTCTTACATAGTCATCATGAACTCTGAAGCCCAAAGGTTGAGTCCATAATGTTTTTCATTCATTTAGTTTCATGGCCTACACACCACTCTTAGGGTTTTATTCATGCCTCAATGTTTCTACTAGTTTTAAAATGATCACCAATGAAGATGTTGGCTTCCTATTTTTTTAGACACACGCATGGGAGACCAACAATTAAAAATCAATCATATGGGTTGCCCAATATAAATTCGATTTCCCTAAATATTAAATTATCTTTTTCTGATGGACGAATGAATGTTTGTGGAGAATTTTTCCAAAGAAGCAACACACCAATAAAACATCATTTGAGATATGAATTTATTTACATATAATAGATTAAGTAAAATTTTTCTTAAAATTATAACCAATTTTTTATTAATTAATTAAGATAATTGGATATATTTTTTTAATCTAAGTACATATTAATAATCTAGTTATAAAGTTAAATAAATACAATGGTAAAGAAAGAAAACTAAAAATTTAAATCAACGAGATCCATCATGATTTTGACACAAAATTGAAACTAGATTGAATGAGAAGCACAAAAGATGGTTGCTCTTTATAAAGGTGTCTGATTTGGAAAACTGCTTTAATATATATATATATATATATATATATATATATATTAATTAATATGGTATTATTATGGAAATGGAAAGTCAAAAACATAAGATTTCCAGGAAAATGAATGGCATAATGCAAAAAACAAGTGATTTGATCATTAAATCAAAATCATACTTGAATTGTAGAAACATGGTATACATGGGAGAAGCTCTGATGGTCAACAAAAACTGTCTTCCAAGTATGAGACCCCTATATCGAGGCAAGAGGTAGCTTAATCCTCTTGAGCCCATTCCATTTGTGACTGCCTTAAGCTTTAAATTCACATAGATGATATGCATATAAAAGTAATAATATACTAATTTAATTTATCGCAATCATCTTAATGCATAGAGCTAAACCAATTAAATGGGCTGAATGTTATACCATAGTATTTTATTACAACTTTCATACATATTTGTGTCTCATACATATATTAAGACTTATAATGATTGTCTATTCTGGAAGGATAATGATCAAAATATAAACTGAAATGAACCTCAGAAATAGCATGAATTTTATTCATAAACATTTATATAAAAATCTACAAAGGATCAAAGATGAAGGAGCTCATATGTCAGTTTCTTTCTGGGGGCCAAATCCATTAATTTCAATGAAGTAAGTCCAGCATCTAAAGATAAATTGTTTAGATCTAGAATGATGTAACTATTTTAGATTTAAACTCTAACTTAGACCTCTTATTTGAGCAATACTATTTCTTATAAGAGTAGACTAGTAATCAATGGATAAGTACCCTATACTCCTCAAGAAGGCTACTTGACATGATTCAATATTGGAAAGATAGATGGGTAGTATTCAATATTAGATAGGAAAAGATAGACAGTTTGGATCACATGTAGAGGGGACCATTGAGAAAATCTTGTGCTGGCTATCATCAATTTAGGAAGTATATGTTATTAACTAGTATATTATTAACATAAATATGAACCCATGTATACCGCTGTCCTTTTACCCTCTCTCTGTCACTATATATTCTGGGTTCTTCTTGAAATATTTGGATTTGTTTAAATGTATCAGAAATTTTAATCAAGAAGTCTGGAGAAATCTCTTCCCCAAATTCATCAAGGCAATCATGGACACTGCTGAAAAAGTCCTCTTGAATTTTCATTTGGGAATGATTATGTCTCTTAAGCTAAAGATTAAATGCTATTAATTTTTTTAGAAGCTCAATTATGTTTTCTGAATGTGTATGATCTGATTAAAAATGTGGAAGAAATTTATCTTCTTGTACATCTTGCAGAATCACAATGAAACATATAATATTCAAGACTTGGTAGAATATTTCAAAACAGGTTTTCATTTTCCTTCATCAGACTCTGCATTAATCAATCATCCCATGCATTGGTAAGGCTAAGACATCTAAGTACGAGTGGGATAATCTGAAAAATACATTTTCTTGGATATAATAAAGGAAGAGTCATCAAACTCCACAAAATTCCATTGTATGATAAACTATATGATGTCTAGAGATGACTAATTTTAGTTGCTCAGATCAGTTGTGGAATCTCTTGAGTCATATTGACAAAAAATTGGATAAGCCTCTGTGATCTTCACATTCCTAAATGCCTTGGGATAGAGTACGCAAGTTCCTTGGTGCATTAAAACACATAATGGCATTTGGAGATACTGTGATAAGCCTCACATGACATGATGTGTATTTGGCCTATTAAAAAGATATGAATCTGAATAACTTTCCTATACTGGAATATAATTTCCAAATCTATGGTCAACAATCTCAGATATTCTATCAACGACGAGAACACCATCAGACAAGGGATTATCATGAGAGTTGTGGGTCAAGCAAGAGGCAGAACCATCAGTTTCCAGCCTATGTGCCAAGTATGATCCATTCTAAGATGTAATTAAAAAACGTGTATGTGGTGGTGGTTTTCTTTCAGGAAAAGTTTTAATTGGCTACCTTTTAAAAACTTTCTTGTTAAATTTTCACCATTTAACTCCAGACCAAAGCATTTCAAGCTTACCAAGGAATTACCAGGGAATTGACCATCTTCAGCTGTGTAATGGTGGTCTTTTAAAAATTTATACATGATTATCATAAAGATTAACCTTATACATTTTTATCCTAAAGATGTCGTTTATGTTGCCTGAATAATTAAAAATTACTATCAATTCACAATTGAACTCTAGATAGTTATTTTTGGTTTGAAATTCCTTATTCCTATTATCTGATGAATGACAACAAAACCAATTTAACCCTCCCTCAACATACAATTTAGTGTGAACTCTATCACTTGGAGCCTTTTCCTTCCAACCCTGTCACTTATGTTGGAAAATGAACTTCATCTTATATAGGTCTTACAAGAACTCAGCATCCATAGTTTCAAACATTACAAGTCATTACAAACTTTGGTATCCCCATTACTCATTTTAACAGACAATAATTGTGTGAATCGTTTAGCATCTCCAAATTTCATGAAATTGATTTTAACTTTACACTTCATAGTTCTAATAAAACTGCTAAAATAATTCATTCTGACTTGTGGGGACATTTACCCATTCAATCACCTTCTAGTTTTGCATATATGTTATACTGCTGAGGTTTTTATAAATACACCTGGCTTCATCATCTAGAAAGACAAAAATGATGTACTACCCAGGTTTATCAAGTCTTAAAAGTGATTAAAAAAGAAATTCTAATAGTATTAACTACTTTCAGTTAGATTGGGGTGGAGAACACTAATCTCCCACTCATATTTTATAACTCAAAACAATTTTTTCACACGATGCAGTCCCCCGCACCCTAAAAAGGATGGAATCACAGAGATAAAATATCGTGGAAACATCTCTTGCATGACTTAACCAAGCTAGCATGCCCAAGAACTTTTGTGTTTCAGTTGTAGCAACTCGTACGTACCTCATTAGTAGAATGGAAATAAATAAACTAAAGAATAAGTGACCCTAAGAAATTATTTTCAGGGTATTGAGAACTTTTGGATACATGTGTTATCCATATTTGAGGCCATATTTAAAGCGTAATTTAGAAGCCAGATGTGAAAATTGTGTTTTCATGGGATATAGCTCAATGGATTTTGGCTTCAGGTCTCTCCCGCTTCGAACATGTAAGTTTTAATTTCTTGCCGTGTTGTCTTTAAAGAGAACGACTACCCATTTTTATCATTTTCGAAAACCAATGATGCTTCTAGATTACTTGGATCTCACACAATCTTTACATCTAGTAACTCTCACAATCTATCTCTTGTGATAGATGTCGCTCATGACATGCAGAACCCCGTAAAATTAACAAATCATCTTCTGGCATCATCAATAATGATGAATACTTAATCAACTTACCCACTATTTCTGGTGTTCCATCGTCCCCTAAAGATCAATCATAGGTCAGTGATCTAACTGCTTCTACAGAGACTAAGAGTATATTTAATTTTCAATCAGCTACAATTGAAGAACCCGTTGCATACACTTCTAGTAGATTCGATAGAACTCTGGAGCCAGAAGTTCAATTGAAAGCCACAAATCTTCCCGAAGTTTTCTTACAAGAAAGGGCCGATTAGAATGATAATAACTCAAAGAAAACATCACAAAAATCAACAAACATCTGACTTAGACATTAGTCGTCCATTGCCCAGGTATCTTACTGCTCTATAACCAATAATGCAGAACCTACCTCTTTTGACACATCATCAAAAATGAAAACTGGATGCAGGTTATGTCTGTAGAATTTTATGCTATGACGCAGAATGACACTTTGTCATTTGCTCCTACAAATCCAATTCTTGATGTCATAGGCTGTAAGAGGGTTAATACAAAAAATACTAACCAACTAACAAAGGGATTTAATCAACAAGAGGATTTGAATTCTACTTAGACATTTAGTCCCATTATTAAGAATTCCACTATCAGCTTACTATTATCTATCTGTTAGTATTTATGGAGAATTAATCAATTGGAGGTTTCCAACACATTTTTACATGGATATTTAGCAGATACCATCAACATAGAATTGGCCCGATAAGTGTAGTTTCACCCCTAAAGAAATCTATTTATGGTCTCAAACAATCACCTAGGTATGCTTAGACGTATTATCCTCGTCTTCAATTACTAGGATTTACAGGTCTGAAGAAACATGCTTCATTATTCCTTAGAGCTCATACTAATAACCACAGTTTTACATTCATTAACGTCGATGACACATTGATGATGCCTCACAATTATAGTGAAACAAATAAATTATTACGTCACACACATGATAAATTTGTTATACGCGATATGGTCATGCTAACTATTTCCGCACGGTAAATAAATTATTTGTCCCAAACCAATTATATGTTGCCATATATACAAAATTCTAACAAGGAAAGCAGCAAATTGATAACTAGTCCATGTTTCCTACAACTATGTCCGACGAGTAAGAATGAAATGATTGATGATTCGCATTACAGAGAAAAGTAGTTAGTGCTCTTGAATATCTAACTCTCACCGTTCGATATTGTATTCACTGTTAATAAAGCCTGCCCAGATGCGGATGATTGGGTAGTACTGAAAAATCAACTTCAGCATCCTCCATGGCCGACTTATTTATACAGATTCTGGGTTAAATTATTAATGCGTTCAGTGTTACAGACAGGCTAGCGTAGCGTCAGAAGTCCTATGCAGCCAGTCTCTGCTCAAAGAGATTAAAAGTTCTAATCTGATTCTTTTCCATCGCGCTGTAATTCCATCTATTGCGTGATAATTAATACGCGGGCATGGACAGCCTGTACAAGCTATTGGGAGACTCAAACGGCTGTTCGAACGAATCCTATTCTGATCTTTGTATTTTTCCAGCTTCTGCAAGATGTTTAAAACCTTTATATCATCGTTTAAGCTCTCTAATTCCCCCTAGAAAATAAGATTTCATTGTCGCCGCGGAACCTTGATCATGAGACCGGAAAAAAAAGCCGAAGAAGAGAAAATACGGTGACGTTGTTGAGTTCTTTCCCCAGCAATTCCTATCCAAAATCAACGATTTAATGGCCGGAACATCTTCACGTGGCAGATTGTTCTGTCAGATTCATCATTTGTCACTTATACCGAGGAGGGTCAGCGGTGCTTGTCCGGGAGACTGGTGGGAGCTACGGATTGAATGAATCAGACGTCATAACTCTACTCCCACAAGAGAATAAACACTTATAATCCCGTCTCTACCAGGAAAACAAGCTATACAACGTCTTACAAGTCCGAAGGTGGGAAGAGGTGGGGTCTAACGAGTGACAGAAAATCAAGCACAAATCGAGAAAAAGAAGTCATCATTCACATCAGCAGACATCGCGGCGCAGAACCTCTCGCTTGATCACTCTTCTCTTTGGGCGGCAACGACGGAGAAGAAACCCAAAGCTAAGTCGGATGATACGCCTGAGAACGCGCCCACGGGTGGGCACCAAGCGAGCGTTAGCACAAGTAGAAACCCAGCAGAGCTCGTTCATTTTGTGGGTGAAACGGTGGGGATAATACTCCTTTTATAGCCAACGATAGTATCGCTTAATGCACGAGCGGACCTGGTCTTCGCTAATATACGGTAACGCGTGCCGCGTTGAAGATAATGCCTTGGGCCCCTCTATCGCACTCTAACTCGGTCTCCGGCTTTCTCTATCACCACAAATACTAAATCACTGGGAGGAGAAAAGGACATGGAAAATTGAGAATACAAAACACCCTTCTTGAATCGAGTCTTGATGTTAACAGTTTTTTGGACAGTAATTGATGGGTACATTGCAGGGACGCCGACGGGACGATTTTTTCGTCCCAGGACGAAAGAATCGTCTCGTCCAAAGAGACGGACGAATTTCGGGACGAAAATTCCTCCGGGTGACCACCGGACGGGACGATTTTCGTCCCATGGGATGAAAGAACCATCCGTCCGGAGGTTTCCGACGTTGGACGGACGAATCTGGACCGAAAACCGCCGGATTCACATCCGACGGTTGAGATGTACGTGGCCTTGAAATGACAATTTGTTTCAAAGTCCCTGTTTTTTAGCTTGCATGCAAAGGGACACCGCTCGGAAATAATTGTACATATGGCCCTTCGCATTCTCTTTCCTCCATAATTCCCTAGAAAACTTAGAAAAATCTATATTAATATTCTAAAAATATAAAATGGGTTTCCTTCGTCCGAGACGAGGGACAGGACAAAAGTTCGTCTTGGGAGGACTGGACGGGACGAAAATTCGTCTCGGGAGGACTAGACGGGACAGTTTTTTAGCCGTCGGACGAAAATTAGTCCCATCCTTCGTCCCTGCACTGAATCCGGACGTCAGACGGGACAAAATTTGTCCCGTCCCGTCCATCGCCCACGTCCGGGACAATCCGGAACTATACTCCTATAATGATGGGAGCCATCTTGACTGACATGAATTAGTGTTGCGATAATACATTGGGTAGTGTTGAGATTTCAGTGAAGTGGGTTGATATCTGTTTCCAGGCTAGCTCATGCCATATACTTTCTTAAACTCAACTGAGGAAACAATCACCAGTAATCACCGCAAGAGCAGCGACCGGCAACGAAGCGGTGGAACCGGTTGGCGTCCCGGAGGAGGATCTCCCTACGGGTGACCAAGGAGATGAGCTTGACAGCGCTGTGGCAGTCGCTACAGACTCTCAAGTTCTTGATGACAGTGATCGTCCTCTCCGGGGGAAGGGAGATAATCCCAAATGCAATGGCCAGCCTCTCGCTGTGGAAGAACAGAGCTCGCTCCTTCTCCTCCATCTCCAAATCCATAAGCACAGAATCCACCTCAGGAGAATACCCCTCCTCCTTGATCCTCCTCATCAGCTCCTCCACCTTGGCAGCTATGGCGGCACTGCAAGGGTGGCTCCGGTCGTCAGCCACGAACAAGTGCACTTGTCCCTTCACCACGATCCAGCTATGGCCAGGGTCCTTCTTCAAATTCCTGCTGCTCATCATCTTCCTCGCCATGGCCGCTGCCTCCCACCGCCCTCCGGCAGCGTACATGTTCCCCAGAAGAACATAAGTGGAGGCATCAAAAGGGTCCAGGCCGAGCAACCGGGTGGCAACCCAGTCTCCGATATCCCTCTCGCCTCTTCTCCGGCAAGCGCCAAGCAGAGCTCGATACATAGCCGCAGACCCAGAGAAGGGCATCTCCTCTATCACCTTCACTGCCTCCGGCAGCAGCCCGGCCCGGCCGAGCGCGTCCACCATGCAAGAATAATGCTCAGCCTCGGGCTTTATCCCGAAGCCGGGCTCCATCTCTGCCATGAATTCTCTTGCTCTGTAGACCAGACCTGCATGGCTGCAAGCTGAGAGCACTCCAATGAAGGTAATCTTGTCTGGGGCCAGGCCTCTTTCCACCATTTCCTTGAAGAGATCAAGAGCTCTATTCCCATCTCCGTGCTGCGCGAAGCCCAGTATAATTGCATTCCAAGCCGAGATCACCTCTGCCTTGGTCCTCTTGAAGAGCTGATAGGCCTCCTCCACGCTGCCACACTTAGAATACATGTCGATGACCGAGGTGGCGACGAAGGGGTCGAGCCCGTGGGCTAGCTTGATGGCTATGGCGTGGACCTCCTGACCCTTCTGCAATGCTGTCAGGCAGGCGCAAGCTTTGACCATGGCGGCGAGAGTGAACTCCTCAGGGACAGCCCCAGACTGCCTCATGCGCTGGAACAGCGATAACGCCAGGCCTTCATTGCCATTCTCCACGCTGCCTGCGATCATGGCCGTCCACGCCACATCGTCGGGCTCAGGGATGAGATTGAAGACGGAGAGCCCGGCCGAGACGTCCCCGCTCTTGATGTACAAGTCCAGCGCGCTGCTGCAGACAAAAACGTCAGAGTCCAGGCCGAGCTTGACAGCCATGGCGTGGAGCTGAGCGCCTTCCTTGTAAGCAACAGCCCCGCTGCAGGCTTTCATGGCTGTGGCGATGGTGAAGTGGTCTGCAATAAGACCGCGGCGGAGCGCGGAGAAGAAGACCTGGAGAGCGAGAATTGGCTTGTTTCCTGCTGCATAGCCTGACATGAGAGCATTCAAAGAAGCCGGATCGAATGTTTGAAGCCCAGCGTGAAGGAGATTGGCCTCTGTCATGCTGTTGTTCTTGCAGTAAGCGTCGATGAGGGCCGTCACAACGAAGACGTCTCCTTCTACCCCGGCTTTAATGGCGGCTGTATGGATCTGAACGTGGAGACGATGAACTGTGGAAGAGGCACGGAGGATGGTTGAGAAGGTGAACTGATCAGGTCTCACCCCGCTTCTCATCATATCTAGAAACAGGGCAATAGAGGGTTCTGCCATAGACTGCTGAACGAAGCAGGAGATCAGCGAATTCCACGATATCAGATCTCTTTCAAGTATTTCGTCGAACAGGTTCAGGGCGCTGGCAGAAGAACCCATCTTCGCGTACGTGTTGATCAGGCTGTTGGAGACGGAAACGGTGGAGAGGAAGCCCATCTTGAGAAAAAGCCCATGGCTTTGCCTACCCAAATCGAAACTCTGAATGCCGGCAATGGATGTCGTCAGAATCACTGCTGTAACATGATCACAATCCTCCCCGGAGTTTCTCATGTCGATGAACTTGCGCACAACGCTGCTGTCATCCCCGGCTTTGAGATGAGCAGAGAGGGCTCTGTTAAAGACGAGAACATCTCCCTTCGGTCTGTTAAGCAGATTAAGTTTAAACCCAAGAGCTTGGAGCTGATCGCCATGGCGGCCAGCCTGCCCTCCGGCGAGAAGATGATGAAACGTTCTCTCGCAAGGAAGAATCCCGTCTCGATGAAGCTCCGCTAGAGCGCTGAAAGCTTCATCAGCCAACCCTTCTTCCGAATAAGCCTTGATCATGACATTGTAGAGGATTCTATCTCTGTCAGGCATTACGTCAAACAGGCGACGGGCTCGCTCAGCGCGCCCGGACTTAACGTAGAATCCGACGAGCGCGCTGGAGACCAAGGAGTCGGACTGAAGGCCGTGCTTGAAGGCGCGAGCGTGAAGGATAGAGCCGAAGGGGGAGAATGCGAGGGAGGAGGAGCAGAGCTTGAGGACTGGAGCGAAGGAGAGGGCCGTGGGAGACGCCATACGGGAGAAGAGATGAAACCCATCTTCAGGGAGATCGTGGAGAGCGAAGGCGGAGAGGAGGGAATTGAAGGAGACGATGTCTCTGTTAGGGGATGCTTCAAAGGTTCGCCGAGCTCCGGCTATGGAGTCGCATTTGCTGTAGCCGGAGATGAGATTGTTGACGAGAAGCCGGTCGGCTGAGCAGCCGGAAGTCAAAATTCTCGCGTGGGCTCGTTGGAGAAGACGAAGATCGCCGGAGAAGGCTGCCTGGCGGAGGATGGAGTACCATGGACAGAGCTTTGAGGAGATGGTGGCGTAGGAGCTTCGTATGATGATGGGATTGGTGGTTTTGGCTGTTCTTGTTAGAAGAGAAGGTCTCATCTGTCTTTCTTCATTGCATTGATCATGCTTCACACTAATTATGATGTCCAATAGTTAGTTTGTCTTATTGGCATCAGACTAACTATGATGTCCAATAGTTTGTTTGTTTTATTGGCAAAAACATGGTACTAGGTACGAGTTTGTTGGCGTGTGCCAGAGGGTCGTGCTCGTAGACTGATCTAACGTGGGAGAGTTTATATATATGTATGTGTGTGTGTGTTTACAAGAGTTTGAGGGCAAGGAGCGAGAGTAAATATCCCAATAACACATGGACCTCACTCGCCCGGTCACGGAACAAATGAATGGCTAACGAAAGTGATACCTCGCCAGGTTGCAGAGAAGGCCTGGGATGCTAGCAGCTGCTTCCCGTTCCCTGGCGTGGTGGTGCGAGAGTCAATATCCCAGTTACACATGGACCCCACTCGCCAAGTCACGAAACAAATGAATGACATACGAAAATGATACCTCGCCAGGTTGCAGAGAAGGCATGGGGTGCTAGCAGTTGCTTCTCGTCCCCTTCGTGTGGTGGTGCGAGAGTCAATATCCTAGTTACACATTGACCCCACTCACCCAATCACGAAACAAATGAATGACATACGAAAGTGATACCTCGCCAGGTTGCAGAGAAGGCATGGGGTGCTAGCAGTTGCTTCTCGTCCCCCTCGTGTGGTGGTGCGAGAGTCAATATCCTAGTTACACATTGACCCCACTCACCCAATCACGAAACAAATGAATGACATACGAAAGTGATACCTCGCCAGGTTGCAAAGAAGGCCCGGGGTGCTAGCAGCTGCTTCTCGTCCCCCTAGCGTGGTGGTTTTAAAGGAGAAGGAGAAGTTGCCATTGCACTTGTCAAATGTTGTCACAAGAGCTTCACGATGTAGATAGGGTTTATGCTGTTTAATAGTTTACCCATGAAATAGATTCTAATGTTGTAAAGCAAGCAATATGCTAATTTTAATGACTTAATTGATCCATTTATTTAATGGGTCGCTTAATTGATCCATGAGAAATTATGGGCAAACCTTATTACTTCTTGTAGTCTTCTTTAGCCGTTCATTTTCCCTTCCCAAAGGGCTCTTGTTACTTGTATTGTAGATCATGGGCAAAGTTTCAAACATCTTATAAAGCTCATAGTTCTCCTGAGTATACATTTAAAATAAATTACAATGCTTCAGTTGATAATTCATAATACAAGGGGAAGACACAGCAAATCCAATACTTGAGAAAGAAAGTTAAGATCCCTTTATCCAAGTCACAAACTGCTGAGTCTGGCTCAATTTCAGTTTCTTCCAAAGAGAACCCAAGTTCTATAACTTGATTTTTATGGTTTATTCAAGGTATTAAAAATATCATTAAAATGAAGAAAATCTCGTGCAACTATGTTTTTATTTTACACCATGTCAAAAATAAATCACAATTAACTATGGATTTATTATCATGGACTTTCATAAATGATGACATTTATTCTTCCCTAGTCTTTATTAAATCAATCATGTTTCATATGATTTTAGTTCATATAAAGTACTAACAGCTCTTCTGGAAGTCATCCTCCAAACCAGGATTGATCTGAACTTCGAATGAGCTCGAGCTCGACGATCTTCTTCCCTCGGGGTAGCTTCGCGATCGCCGGCGTCGCCCATCCAGATCGCTCTCCTACGGCTCGTCGCTCGAAGATCGCCATAGCCATGTCTTCATCTTCTTCGGCCGATGTAAACGGCGCGATCGGGACGTTCTTAGCAAGAAGAACCTACCAGCCTCCAGAATGGGCTCGTAATCTCAGCCCTGTTCCGTCTTCCAGCTACAATCTCGGCCATGTGAGCATCGCCTTCATCTTCCCCTCGCAATTATCCATTTTTCATTTTCTCTCTTGCGTCCAGCTTCCCACCCCCATTCACCGGTGGAATCTCCCGGATCTTCCCGAGGATACCGAGGTTTGGATCAAGGTAAGGAGGATGGATTTCTTCCTGAATTGACAAATTTTTTCAGAGTTTTTTGGTTTCGATAGATCGATTGACCTGATTGATGCTTCGGGATGGGAAAATTTTAAATTTCCAGCGAGACGATCTGTCGGGGATGCAGCTGAGCGGGAACAAAGTGAGGAAATTGGAGTTTCTCTTGGCCGATGCCGTGGAGGAAGGCGCCGACTGCGTCGTCACTGTCGGTGGAATACAGAGCAACCATTGCCGTGCGACGGCTGTTGCTGCGAGATACCTTAATCTTGATTCCTATTTGATTCTACGAACGGCGAAGGTCGTGATCAACGTGAAATTGGCGATTTATATTCTGAATTTCCACTGAATTTGGATTCTTTGATGCAGAGATTGGTGGACGAAGACCCTGGTTTGGTTGGTAATCTGCTTGTGGAACGAATGGTGGGAGCACATGTTGATCTAATCTCTCGAGAAGAATATGCTGAAGTTGGGAGCGTGGTCTGTCGATTTCTTCATCAGATTTTATAGTCTTTCGTTCAATGATAACTGGTTCATGAAACTTGATTGCATGTAAAAACCCAAGACTGTAAATCAGGAAAGGATTCATCTAATGTCATCTTGTCAGTAAATTTTTTTTCCAGTGCAGAGTATGTTGGAGTTATATTAAACTTGAGTTGTTTCAAGAAAAATATATATATTAAACTTGAGTTTTATGAAAAGTGTTATTGTTTTTAGGTGCTTGCTGACTTGCTGAAAGAGAGGCTGGTAAATGAAGGGAGAAAGCCATATGTAATTCCAGTAGGTGGCTCGAATTCATTGGGGACATGGTGAGGTTATTCTTCTTTGCGTGATTACATATCATTCATTGGATTTATATTTATTTGGAATTACTTTTCAGGGGCTATATCGAAGCGATCAGGGAGGTTGAACAGCAAGTCCAGAAATCAAAGGGTGGAATTAACTTTGATGATATTGTCGTTGCATGCGGCAGGTTATTACCTTCTTTCTCAGTCTCTTTGTACATCGCTTCTTTTAATTAAGGTGACATTTATGTCAAAATTATCTAAAGAAGGATTATTTGGGGATATTTCTTCAGCGGAGGAACAATTGCTGGTCTATCGTTGGGATCAAGGTTGAGCGGATTAAAAGCAAAAGTATGTGCTAATTTTTTTGGCTTCTCATTATCCATGAAATGATTTGCTGATGTTTCTGTCAAACCCTAATGCCGCAGGTTCATGCGTACTCCGTTTGTGACAGCCCTGATTACTTCTACGACTACGTTCAGGGCCTGATAGATGGTCTTCATGCTGGGCTTTCTTCTAGGGACCTGGTTGACATTAAAAATGTGAGTGCTAGTAAAAAATATTGAACTTCTTCAAGTTTATAAATTCTGGAAGATTTATATCCCATCTCAATCCTTTGTTTCAAAATTACTCTTGGTTAGAAAAAGGCATCATTGAATTCGGCACTCAGATTATGGGCCTTTGAAAGTGTTGACTAGAAGCAAATAGGTGTGCTTGAAAAAGTTTTCGCTCATGCTTGAAATAATAGAGAAGGGTTCGGCATATCCCAAAGAGGTTGACATAGAACATTGGCGGTTAGCGTTGATGACAGACTGATAGTTTATCCGTGATGTCGTGAACATCATCGTCAAATGCCCTGGAGTAACAGTCATTGTGAACCATCAAAATATTGTCAACGTCATCGTCAACTTTCTGAGAATGGTTGACATTTGCCTTTGCCTTTTGGGGTGATCCTATTGGTGTAGGCGCATTATTGGCATGACATTGATGCTGTTGTTGACTGCCAAAGTCAATGTTGGGATGACATTGGAAATTGTCAATGCCACCATCAATGCCAAAGTGAGAAAAGATGAAACTGGCAGGCCCGAACACTGTGATAGAGAATACTCTTCTTGAAGTCTAACTAGACATAGTTGTTTGAATTGTTTGTTCTGTTCGGTTTTACGAACAGAAAAATATCAAATTTGAACGGATCATCGCACAGGCCTGTGTGTGGTTCTATTGCTTGCTTTGTGCAAATTTTGTTCTAATTTTGTTTGAATGTGCGAATTTTGTTCGAATGTGCAAATTTTGTTCGTTTGTGCACAAAAAAAGAACAGAACAAAGAACAAGGCCCTGTGCGGTTCTTTTGTGCATTTTTTTTATTCGTTTCAAACGAACAGAACAGAACAACCATGTCTAAGTCTAACTCACCTTTTGGAGACTGATACATTGTATTCTCAGGCGAAGGGGCTGGGATATGCCATGAGCACTTCCGAGGAACTCGCATTTGTCAAACGGGTGGCTGAGACCACTGGAGTTATTCTAGACCCTGTATACAGGTACACCACAATCTCTCTGTTCCAGTCCCCGATTTTTTACTTTATCTTTTTTTCATTCCTTTACTCCCAACACCCTCTCTTTTCTCTTTGCCATCTGTCATCTTCTTCACCCTTTCATTCGCTCTCAATCTTTATTTATTTTCCTTTAATTTCTACCTTATTTCTTTATGCCTTCCTTCAGAAACAAATTTCTCCATGCATTCCATCTGTCTTCAAGTCTATTCGGATCTCTTTAGTCTCTCTGTTCATCTCTCTTTTCCCACGCGCGATCTGTCTCTCCCATGTTTCCGAGTTGCGTTCTTCCTCATTGTTTAATTATTTGTGTACTGGTTCTCTTACCTTCATCTGCTCTATCTCGCTCTTTCTTCTTTCTTGCTCTAACCCTATGGGTTTGCCGAAGTGGGAAAGCAGCGTATGGGATGCTGAGAGACATGGCAGAGAACCCTGCGGAATGGAAGGGGAGGAAAGTTCTCTTCATCCACACAGGTGGCCTTCTCGGCCTCTACGACAAGTCTAGTGAATTGGCTCCATCACTTGGGAACTGGCGGCGAATGTCTCTTGGTGATGCAGTCCAGCGCGGCAATGGCATTGGTAAGATGTTTTGACCTCTCTTGCCATCTCCATCTCTTCCTCTATCTTGATATATGTCTAGCTCTCTCTATATCTATATCTTTGTCTCTCTTTCTGTCTAAATCTCTATTTATATCTGTATCTCTTTCCTTATGTCCCACTCTATTCTACTCAATTGGAAGGGCCTTTTGGAACGTAAATATTGATTTCTGAATGTGTTGAGAGTGACATTTAAACGGCTGAAAAAAATATAGAGGTTGAAGAATATTTATCGGCTGATGCAATGGAAAGTGATAAAATCCCAAAAAAGCAGAAGTGGATCTTTTAGATATTTTATCTGTCTTAAAATCTCACTATGATATCCTCTGACTTTGAGAAATCATATTTTACAGGATTAGAACCAAACTCTATCATATGTCGTGTTCTTTCATATTTTGGTTTCACTCTTTCTTTGAGCACTATTGCCATTTGCCCATTCAGAGGACAGCTTTAGTGGATAATACAAGTTAGAGGTTTAAAATGAGGATTTGCAGTTGAAGCTGGAAGCAAATTGCTGGAACACCTTCATAATCTTATTTAGGGAACTATTTGTCATTTCCCTAAATTTGATTCAGTAACTAGAAAGATTTGTTAGGTTGTCTTATGTTGACAAATGAATAATTAACCCCAAGAATGTGGTCCTACTTTGTGGTGTAGTAGACAAGAATGGTGCAATCATTGAAACCAATGAAACCCCAGCATGTTCTCATATTTTCGTGCTTACGACTGGGCCACATAAAACTGGCAAAAATAAGCTCACAGCAAGACTCTTATCACGACAAACTTTTGAATAGGGTAACTTCAAGGGAAACAAAAAACACACAAGCAAGAAACTGATACTGGCCTCCTGAAGATCCGATAAAGAAACATTGAAATATGAGAGAAAAATGAACATTAACTTATGCCCCCAGAATTACAGGACTGAGTCTATGCACTGAGGCAAATTCCAAGAATTGGGAAGAGAATAATTCGCATGAAGGAAGATGAATGACAAAAGGTTAACCAGTATGCTGCCGGATTGGCTGTGTCCTCATCAGAGAACTTGTCAGATTAGCTGCCCCTGCAATGGATTTTGGACAATCTCTGAGACTCCATCATGCTACACCCAATCAGGTAATAATAGCCGAGTACGTCTTGATGGTTACTTACCCTTTTACTTATGCTTCTTTTCTAACATGTGGCCTCCAGCACTGATGGGGAGATTTGTATCAGAAACATAGGGTGACTTCTTCAGCTGACTCATAACCTCAAGCTAATGAGTAAATGATTTTAATTTGCCATGTTTTTCACCAGCTGATTGAAGAGCTTGTGTAGTAGGCCGGTACTCTCTTTGTAGGTATCTTATCAGCCTAATCAAAATTCCAGATGAATATTCTTCTGGTCTCTCTTAGCATTTATGGAAAGTTTATTAAAATCTGCATGCTTTGTCATTGCATGTTGCATTAGGTTATGCACAATGCTTTAGTTTATAATTGCTTCAGTATTATGGTACACGGCAGTTGGCTGGTTTGATACAGACCCATCACTTCTAGTATTCCCTTGATCTATTTTACTTCTCATATCTCCTTTTCTAGTTCATGGTACTAGACTTCGGAAAATGATCTTGCCAATTAATAAAGTCACTATCCAAGAATGAAGAATATCCCATTTTTTATTTTCTCCAAAAAAAATATCCCATTTTTATTCATCATTAAACAAATACCCTTTCAATGAGGGTGTTTTATAATTTTTATAAGAACTAGAATTTGATGAAATAAAAAACAGTAATAAAAATATTTCAATAATGAAAAGCATTTGTATGTTTCCGGCAAGGGTGACCCTCTTAGACTGCATAAATTTATTTCATTACGCCAATATAGAAGGCAACGTCAGGTCACCAGGTCGTAAAACAGTGAAGTAAATTAGTATCCTGTACAACCTTTGGTATTATTTCTCAGTTCACTAATGCATCATCTTCACTCAACCACATTTTAGATTTGGGTTGATGGGAAAGAGCTATAACTTCCCACTTATTCTGGTTTCTTCAAAGAATTCAATACTATGTTAATGCTGGGATCAAAGATCAAAGGTTACTCACAAAATGGAGATCAACCTTTTCATTACCTCTAAAAAGTATATTATGGACACAAAATAGGAAGATGAATACTTTGTACGACAATATAAGCTTCTTCACTAAAGTATTCTCTCCTTTGGTTTGTTGGTATTTCATATTCTTCATACTGCTAGAGTATTACTCTAATCGTGCTCAACACAACTTTTTCTGCCTATACAAGGGCTTCTTCAACTTGCAAACTTTATATCAAGGGATTCCACAATAGTAGCCGTATAGTTGCTCCATTTTTATATATCTTCATAAACATCTCTCTGAAGAAAAAATTCTTCACGACATGCTTGTATAATTTCCATTACGAAGTGTCACAAATAAACCAAATTTTCACTCTATTGAGGTTCAGTGGTCGTAAAAAACCTGTAATAAAAAAACTGAGGCCTCTTTGCAGCCCTGTGAAACAAACTTGTCTTCAGTACGTTCCAAGTGTCCCATTTCCTTGATATTTGATAATGTATACCACCTACATCCTATCAGTTTTTTGTCTTGTAGATGCCTTGATATAATCTTATGGACTGGAAGACAATCACGCATTCTACTGCTTCACAATTCATTGATATAACTTATATTCTTAACTATTTATAGCTATTTTAATGATGAATTCTAAGTATTCTTATTAGTACAATATTCGAGAAGGACATAAACCAATCTATAAAAAATAGCCCTATCTACTCGTTCTCATGTGATGAGGATAGTTGAACCTATGATAACATCATAGTTATTGCATTATTATAGTAATATTTCATAACAAATTTGCATACAAAACTGGTATAAGGCTTGAAATGATAAAATTACTTTATCCACAAACATTCAAAATGTTCTAGTATTTTGAGTATTTTGTAAAACAGTATTCAGTTTATAGAGATGTTCACTTTATAAGTCAAAGCACTTTTTTTAATAAATTGTATACAGTTTTATTGTGTTCCAGTTTTCCTCTTTTGCTTTTAATTCTATTCCCCAAATTTTTTTGTGATTTTAATTGCTTTTAATTTCATTAAGATGGAAACCAATAGTTGAATTTTAATGATAATTATTTATGCCCATCACTCTGATGTGACACGGTGGCATTTGTTATTGATTTAGTTCTTGCACATTAATATTCGTCACTTTACAAGTATACCAAATGGAAAAAAATGAACTAATGATTCATTTTGGGAGAAACAAATAATTGAGTAATGATGATGATTTTCTAAAAAACTTACGAAGTGACATTATGTCATTGTAAATCACAAGGCCATTGTGCACCAATCACAAGGTTAACTTTTTTTAATGGCCTGGTAATGCGTTAAAATTCAAGCATGCATTTAATTTTTTTTAATATGTTGTTAAGAGTTTGGGTCAATCCATAATTGTCACTTGGTATTGATTTCATTCTTTCTTGTGCATATTCAACAATCTTTAATTACTTCTCAATTTTGTGCATTAAATTGTCCTTTACATGCTAATGCTTGACTCTATATGAAAAGTTGTGAAGGTTTAATGGTCTTTTTACATATTTAAAATAATAATATACAAAATAAAAAATTAAATGAGGATTTATTTGGGCAGAAACACATAATTGAATTTTAACGATGATTCTCTATGACCATACCTATGCGGTTACATTGTGTCATCACAAATCACAAGGCCGGTAAAGTAAAAAAATTCAAGCATACATCTAAGCCCATTTAGTATCTTTCTTAAGAGTTTGAGGCCATCCATAATTGCCATTTTTATTGATTTAATTATTATAAAAATTTTAATTACTCTTCAATGTTATGCAATAAATTATGCTTTCCATGTTAATGCTTCACCTTTTAGGTCAAGTTGTGTGGCATTAATGATGTTTTTGAGTTTTGACAACTACAAGTATTGAAAATCGAACAAGACATTGTGCCAAACTCAGCGGTAGAGGCCCCCCTATCCTTGTGCTTCCATGGGGTGAGAGGTTTCTTTTACCAAATCAAAGTTGAATAGTGAGTGGAAATCATATCGGCTAGAGGTATATTTATTTTTCCACTGGGGATTAACACGTAAGTATTTTTTTACGACAAGTGGGCTGGGCCATAAATGACATGGAAAAAATCTAATAATGGCCCAAGGTTAATAAAATAAAATATATGAGAGTGCGGGCTTTAAATCGTCCCCACCCAAAGCTCCTATTATTGTGGACTGACTTTAAAGAATATGTTTTTATCTCAATTATGAAGAATGGATGGACGAGCTTAAGATGACTAATACATTCTCTTCATATTTTAGGTAGCAAATCAGTGAAAATGCTTCTGACATGGATGAGTAAAAAAGCAACGGTTGGCAACTGGTGGCTGACAGGAAATGCTGAGGTGATGCAAGGACCAATGTTACATAAGAGACACCACAACTATAGCTATTGATAATCTCAATATTAGGAGTTTTAATTCGTCGTTTGTAATTGAGATTATTTAATAAAAATATATCTAACCGTACTTAGGAATATCTAGCTAGTGATGAGTGCGGATCGTCTCCACAGGGAATGATGATTAAGGATTGAATTTTCTTATTGTAGTTATTAACGATACGAGAAAAGATAAAGACAAGAATAGACTAGGCGAGATAGTGATATCGAGTAATGAGTTGTCTATAGCTATAGTTCCACTTAAATTAGCAAGAAAAAAGGAAGTGAAAATAGAATTATGCTAAGCGATATGTGGATGAGATAGAGAATGCGAATGATATGATAGTGATTGAATTTAGGAACTATGTGATGGAAAGATAGAGAAGAGATTAGGGAATGTCAATGAGTGGAATGATAATGAAAAAGGTTATAGTAAAATCTAATTAAGCTAACGGTGATGCTGAGAAAGAGAAACGTACGGCGAAGATGCTTACTTTGGATCCTTATGTTCCACCAGGATCATCGCAATTTGTGAGTGCCGGTAAGCTCCCCCTATTTTTGAGTTCTTCCCACACACCGAGGACATCAAGAACACACTTGATGGATCTCAAAATTCACTATCTTTCAATCAGCCCACACAAGTAGGAAGTAAGTTCAAGATGAATTTCATAGTGATCCATGCTCTATTTATAGATCATAGGGTATGGATGGAAAGAGGAGGGGGACATGAAGCGGTGCTCAAAGTTTCAGCTCAATTGGAGCTGTAGATCATTAAATATCGATGTTTGAAGTTGGAGCAATCTTAGACCTTGATTTCATTCTCTCTTTTCGTCAGCGTCGCTGAGGCTTCCTCTTTTTCAGTTTCAATTGAATCATCATGTCATTGAAATTCCATGCCACATCATTTTCCATACTCACATCATTCAAGGCAGCCACATGTACCTGCAGTTAAAATAAAAAAAAAAGAATATTAATAATATATCATTAAATGTATTATATTCTAGCCCGCCGATGATGTGGTATCGTGTCAACGCGCACCACGTCAGCGGTTTTTCCTTCTTCGTCCAATCAGCCATTGACACACGCGTGCCACATGTACACGTATGTGCTACATGTACGCGTGGCAGCATGTCGTGCTGTCACTTCACCAGCCATCCTTGTTGACTCTTTTAAAGACAAAGGAAAAAAATTATTTTTTGTTTTTTTCTTCCTCGGCCCATGCGTGCATTGATTGCAAAAAAGGCTTCCTTGTTTTATTCATCCATGACATTCCTGAGCTAGAAAATGACATAAAAATGAAATTTGTTCGTTAAATGCCATTATGGCATCAGTTTTCGCAATGCCATAATGGTGTAGCCAAATGATTGGCTGATGCCAATCATTAACCAAGCTAATGATTGGTTTTTCCAATCATTAGCTTTATTTCTAATTCGTCGTCATTCGATGAATCGAATGGTGACACGTGGCGGTGTGAAATAAACACTTTAGATATTTTAAAAAATTCATATAAAATAAAATAAAACCCAAAAAATACATATAAATAATATTTCGACTTAGAAAAATCATATGTTTCCACATTGAATGTCAACAAATTCCAGAAAAATCATATGTAAATAGAGAACATCATTTTAAAAATAAATTTTATCATATTAAGCTTGATAACATGAAAATTTAAGTAATTTAATGCAAATAAATATGTAAATATGATTAGATTAATGTACAAAAAATGCATTTCATTAGACCCCCCAACTTAAATCATTGCCAGTCCCTTAGTGATGGCTTTGAAGATTCCTTGGGTTGTTACTCACATTGTGATCCTAGAACTTGGATATGAAGTGTTGGTGATATCAAGTACACTTCTAGGTAAGAATATTTCCATGCATTTCTGGACCGCAAATGATAAATTCTCTCATGGTTTTCAGAAAGAGCTGGTGGTCATGAGGAGGGAAGCTTACTTCTCGTAGGGTATGATACTATAATCAATGTGGTGCTCTCTCTTTCCTTGCAATCTAGGGCACTCTCTCACTTGTGATAGCTATGTTGACCTTGGGATTCCCTACTAACCTTCCCCTCACTTGAAGTTAAAAGGTGATCATTCTTATCCTCTCATTTGAGCACAGAATATCAAATGTGTATCAACAAATCATGGGTAGTGAAATTCCTATCTAACTAAGAGAAAATAAAGAAGCGAAGGGTGGATGGCTCAAAAGAATGGGTAAGGGTTGGTAAGGGATGTCAGGTGATAGGTAATACTTAGATCGCTTAATCCCAATAACAGATGAATGAGTAGAATACAGGAGAAGGGCGTAGAGAATGATGATAATGATGGCGATGGATAATCTTCATAAGTGTGGACTATATAAGTGCTTGTTACCTAAGCATGAGATGATGCATGTATTGATCAATAAATTCCTTTAACTAATGAGCATATAACTTTCGGAACAAGAAACCCCATTTTATTTTTCTCTCTCTTTTTTATTTCATTTTTTGCAAAGGGGTCCAAATTTTGGAAACTTTATAAACAAAGAAGTATTTGACCAATTAATCTCAAAGAAAACTACTCTCATGCTACTCATGACAATCTTGAGATGAGATGATGTAGATGAAGACAACGAGAAGGATAACAGTGAGAAAATGATACCACAAAGGGAAGAGGAGAAATCTATGAGAATAAAGCATATCATAAGTAATACGGGGTGATGGTATAGATGGGTTCCTATAGGGATAAACACTAATGGGTGAGTTGGCTCAAGGTAGGCTAGGCAAACAGGTGAAGCTGATATATATTTAAAAAATGGATAAAGGTCGTTCAATAAAAAGTGATTATGTGTTCTAAGACTTGAATGATCACCCCTAACCCAAGAAAGATTCCAGTTAACAAAGATCCCTTTCATTGGAAAGTAGTATGATAGGTGGTTCTTTCGGCACTCAACCTTGAAAATAGTACATCAACCCTTTGATTTTCATTTCTATTCCTCACCCTACCAGATATCCTAGCCACTTAGAAAGAGATCATGGGTCTAGAATCACGGCTCCTACCATTAAGAGGTATACTCAATCTGCTACAACTGCCTACCTTCTATGCCCATATTTCAAGGATTCAAAGTGGGGCAACTTCCCAATGTGGGGTTGGTTTAAATGAAGGGAGATATTTTGAAAAAAAATAATGGATTTTTAGAAACTCAGTTTACCCCCCAACTTGACTTGATTCATGGGATTTTTAGAAACTCAGTTTACCCCACAACTTGACTTGATTCATGAATTTGTAAGTTAACAATCTTCCTCCCCGCCCAAACTAAAATCTGCTTTGTCCCTAATGCAAGAAATAAAATTTTAGGGGAAGGGATTATCCAATCGTGATTCTTTTGCCAGCGATGTTATTGTGTTGCTGTGGATCCTTGTGTTCAGTACATTTACCTCCACGCAATTTAGACTCCTAAAACCCTAAATTATCTAGAAAGATATTTAATGAGATCAAATGGCTAATTTGATAGCCAATTATTAAAAGAAATGTTAAATGGTGAACAAAGCAAATCTATATATTATGCAAACAAGACTAAACCCCAGGATCATCATGAAAATCTATCATTGCTTCCATAGGTTGAGGTTCTAGCTCCAGGTATGGCTTCAACCTTTGTCCATTTACTTTAAAATGTGGACCTTTAAATTGTCGATCTGTCTTTGGATCTGAAATCAAAACAGCTTGATTAGCAAAAAATTTACTGACAATAGATGGTCCATCCCATTTTCTCCTAAGCTTTCCTGGAAACAATGTCAAACAAGAATTTTAAAGCCATACATTTTGATTCTCATGGAAATTTATTCTATTCAAGTGGTTATCATTTTGGCTTTTTTAATTACAGAATTTTCATAGGCATCATTTCTTAACTCTTGCAATTCTTGGAGCTGTAACATACGATGCTTCCCTGCATCTTCCATAGTGAGATTCAATTTCCTAAGTGCCCAAAAAACATGATGTTGAATATCAACAGGAAGATGCCATGCTTTTTCAAATATGAGTATATAAGGGGACATCCCAATGGGTCCCTTATAGTCTGTTCTATATGCCCACAAAGCATCGAGTAATCTCTCACTCCAAACTTTACCGTCAGGCTGTATTATATTTTTATAATCTTCTTGATTTCTCTATTACTTACTTAGATTTGGCCATTAGCTTGAGGATGGTATGGAGTGATCATCTTGTGATGTAACCCATATTTGCTTAAGTAAATATCTAAAATGACAACTGTTAAAATAGGATCCACCATTACGAATGATTGCTCTTGGACATCAGAATCTAGAAATATATATTGAGTTACAAATTTCAATACTACTTTATGATCATTTGTCCTAGTGAGTATTGGCTCAACCCACTTGGACACATAATACACAACCATCAATATATACCCCATATATCAAAGATCTCAATTTCGATAATCGGTTTTAATGGCATGCCATCGTTCTTTCTTAGATTGATCATGGATTGAAATTTTAAACAATTTTTTTCAAAATTGATATGAATTTTTCTAGCCTACTTTTTCAAAAGTAGGCTAGAAAAACCACATTGAAGAACTTTTGAAGCAGTAACTTTTGGTGCAAAATGTCCACCACAAAAAGATGAATGAGATAATTCTAAGATATTGCTATGTTCATCTTCTGGGACACATATCCTCAAAATTTGATCAAACTCTAAATGAAATAGTTGGGGATCTTCCCAAAAATAGTTTAGGTCTTCTCTCATAAATTTATTCTTCTCTTTTTCAGACCAATCCTCTTGGTTCTTCCTGAAGCTAAATAGTTAACTATGTGTACAATCCATGGGACTTTTCTAGTGCTAATCTTAATGATATGCTCATCGGGAAAAATTTCAACAATTGGAATTGGGTTACTAAGCTTTAGTTTGGATAAATGATGGGCTACAAAATTTTCATAACCACGTCTATCCTTAATTTCCAAGTTAAATTCGTGCATTAATAGTATCTATCTGGTCAGTCTAGGTTTTGCCTCTTTTTATTCATTAAATATCTAATGAATTAAAGAGTTTTCTCTTTCAAGATGGTGTCTCTTTAAAGAATTACAGAGTTTCTTTTGTTGAATTTCTACAGAAGTGGTAAATTTTGTCTATTAACTGTCCACCACTTCTCAGATTCTGCACTGCAGTTTTCTGCCTCATCTTGATTCTATTTTTTGGGCCCACTCTCTTCCATCATTATGTTTGCTATTCAATTTCTTAACAAAGATACATTCAGGAATCCTTTTCGAAATTACACCCTTCTGTAATTATTAATTTGATTGTGAAACCCAATTAGAGAAAAAAATCTTGCTCAAACGTCTTTAACATCTCTTCCATTCATTCTCTTCCCTTCTCATATTTTCTACTCCTTGCTTCATACCACGTACACATCCTCTGCATCAGAAAGGCACAAGTGTTTCACTCTTATTCTCTTCATCCTAAATTATTTATAATTATTGGTTGATCAAGAAATGATAGTGAACAGCTCGAAGAGACAGTCAGTGGAAACGATTTTACTCCCACATATATAGAAAGACAAAGTAATACTTATCTAAATAAAAATTAATAAGAAAAGTCAGTCTCAAAAGAGATTTTGCATAGAATGACAAGAAAAAATAAAATGCCTTATCAAATTGGCATCGTTTCTAGGGAGTGGTATCCCCTAGAGTAGTATCTTTCCTTAGTACATAAAGTACCTTATCCTCAAAATTACATTGGCTTCTTATAAAAAAAACATTAAAATTTTAATAAATGGACTTAAAGTTAAATGCACATGGACACATTCAAAGATGCATAGCCATGTCAGGAAGTAAAGAGTATACAAATGTGGGCTAATTTTCAATTCATTACAAGGAAATGTTGCAATTCATGATAAGAGAGCCGACAAAGACTAAGAAATCAAGGCCAATAATGAAAGAAGAATTAGGGAAAATCCTAAGATGATGCCGCAATGGTGCTGATTAGGAGGTACAATTGAGGTTAGATATTTCAAATCGGCAAACTTTGAGGTTTTGATATCTGCATTTCTAGAAGGCAGATTGAGCTGAATCTTCAAGGGTACAACCTTAATCAGAAAAAGCCACCTATAATATAATCTAAAACTTTTAGGCCTAGTTAGAGACGGTATCTAATGACCCATAAATATTTTTAGGTGTTCTCAGTTTATTTAAGTCTGGAGGCAAAAAAGAGATGGAGAATATCACCTTGGAGAAGCAAGTTGTCTTGATGCTGGCTTAATCCCAGCTGAGTGAAAAATATTATATGTATCTTTATTCTCAATACCTATTTAGTTATATGTATCATTATTAATTTAATGAAAAATATTTCTATCGCGTAGCACTTGGCCTAATGCATTATATAACATTACATCTTCCCATTATTTCCGCACTCTACGCCTCATCTACCACATACATCAAATATTTATATTAATCAGAAAGGGCTTGGTGAGTGAAACATGATGACCAACATGAACTTATCTACCTATATTACATAGTTAAACTCAAATAAATGTATTCTTTTATATCCATAACTATAGATGAATAAAACTATATATTTATAATATATTGAAGGAGATGAGTTCGCATTTTTCAAAGTTGAAACCATGAAGGAAATACAATGATTTGTTTTGGTATTTCTCATTTATGATGTGAATTGCAATTGGTGTCTGTTTGAAATTAAAGAAGTTATTCTATTTTATTTTATCGTTTGGTTTATGAAAATGCAAACTTTGCCAATTTATAATCCTATATTGGCAAATTTATCCCTAATTTCAAGACATATATTTTCTCTTGGTGATAAATGACACTACCAATAGCACAAATCATATATAAGCTTCAGCACAAATTTATATATTAATTTTTAGAAATGTTTAGAAATAGTTTTTTTTTTTAAATCCTACCATATCCATAGGATTTGGATAATATTTATGAATAAGGTTTTAATAATTTAACAAGGGCAATATTGTGCCTTGTTATTCACACTATTGGCAACCTTTGTCTACATATCATATTTTGGTGATTTTTACTCATAATATTTTAGTTTAATTGAACATAAAGGTTGTTTAAAAATACATAAAAACCTAAATAATTTAGAATGATGCTACTTTTTAGGATTGAAGATGTTGTATAGGAACAATAGAGAACTTTGTGAAATTCTACAGGAGAACTTGCAAACTTGTTGGACACATTTATCATTAGTTTCCTTAAAGAGTCGTCACTAGGTTAATTAATCATTATTGTTAGGTTATCCCGAGGCTTGGATACTTTATTGAAAAATTATTTGCATGAATTTTGAAGGCGCAATATTGAAAACTAAATCATGTTGTGTGGAACTCAAGATTCTTAATTTGAAATCTTGATTAGACTGTTGTTAAATAATTTGATTCCCCCTTATCTGACAATGGTTTGATATTTTGATCCCTAATTAAATTCATTAAAAATAAATAAAGTTTTTAAATATTGACTGATTAACCTTAAATTGGATCATAATATCAGAAAACCTAACAACAAACTCAGATTGGCCTTACATTAGATCATAAGTACTGACAATCCTCAAGGCAGCTTTACATGAGATTTTATGGGTATATTCATCACTGTCTCTTGTTTGCACCAATGTCATCGGTTGAATAAGGGGAGATTAGAAATGTCAATAATCCATTCTAAAGCTTTTCGCCAATAATGGTTGGTGAGGAAGGAAAAGGGCAGCTCGGGATGAACTTTTGTGTTTAAGGTGAGCTTACTCCTCCGCGTTCAACCCCATACTCTTTTTATCAGTGATTTTTTTATTAAGGTGGTCTTATGATTTGTTTTAGAATTTAAGTTACATAAAAATTATAAATATTTTATGCAACTTATCAAGGAGTTTGGAGTTAAAATAAGAGTTTTTGTCCTTTAACACATAATGTGATATTTCCAAAAAAACATATCCTCAGATATCTTATTAATCTTATGTTTGTGACCCTCTCAAACCAAGTACACATTTAGGGAATACCTCTATGAGTTCAAAAGCTCTTAAATAGGCAACCTATATCTAAATGTAACACAGTCAAATTTTGAGCGAGGAACAACGCTCCAATCTGGCACGTGCCGACCTTTGTGCTTAGAGCAGAACACTGAGCAGGAGTTATCTTCAAGGCAGAAAATTAAACTATTGAAAAAAATCTGTACTACAGTCATCCTGATGTGTTAGATCCTATTGATGTGGTGTCAAGCGGAGACTTTAGTTATCTTTTGTCCTTTGGTGATGACTTTCCCATCAAGATTTGGTTACTCCCCTGTCAAGGAGGATCTCACTACAAGAAGAAAATCCAGTTAAAAAGAACCATTAACCAAGGTTTTAAAATGTTTATAGAAAGTTAAAACTCACCGAGAGTATTAAGGTGAGAACGAATTCACAAGATAATGATGATGATCAATGAACAAATGCAAGGAGAATGCCTAAAATGTTGTCTTCAGCCTTGCCACGTTTCCGTGCTGTCATTGCCAAGAGAACACCCTCAGCACCAATGGAGAGAGAGAGAGAGAGAAGGTGGAGAAAGAGAGACTCCTTGTTAAATATGAACTTTCAAAGAAGAAGCCTAAAAACTGGGATGAAATTACAAGAGGAAGAATGACCTTTAAATAGAGAGAACCATGACATTAGTGGCCCCTTAAAAAGTAGCCACCATCCTAGAAGTAGGCACATCTATTTTCTAAGATCTACAATGTAGAAGTTGTAAGGGCGGGGTCAACCCCTTAATCCCCTAATATGGAGATGAGATTTTGACACACTGCAACAATATCCACCTTGGCAGATGCCCCAGCCTAATCACATGTCACCCAATCATCACAGATCTTCTCAAACTCAATCAAAATACCTCCAATATGCAGTATGCAGAAGCACCTATGGAAATTTTCCATTGTGACCATCATCATCAACATATCTACAGCTTGCACTTTTAGAAGAGCAGTCTACCCCACAATCAGTCACTCGTGGATCATGGAACATTGCATGTAAGTATGTTTTGAATGTTCATAGTATACCAAAATTGTCACCAAGCATATACCAATCTGAGGTCTCACAAAGTAAAGGAACCTCCCATTTTAGGATTCCTAGCGCCTTCATCACTCCCATCAACCATACGCCCTCTCGTGTTGCTTCACCCATTGCCTTGTACTTCACATTGGCTATCGATAGAGGGACAATACATTGTAATGCTGACTTACACTCACATTTCCACCAGTCACCATTAACACAATGTTGATATATTTGTGTGTAAGGGGTTCTATTTGAGAATCAAAATTATATGTCGACACTAGGCTTCATTGATTCTGACTTTGTGGGTTCTCTAGTTGCAATGGTATTTTCTAACAACTCTAAAACCTCAATATCTGAAGTATTACCACATTCAACCACTTATTTGGGTGGAACTTTCACTTCCTCCACCTTTATCCAACTCTGGTTGGAATTGTCACTTCCTCCACCTTTATCCAACTCGTCTTCTCCACAAGAATATATTGTAATCGTTTATACATTAGCTCAATCAGGGGTGCCTTCAAGATATGGTGTTCAATAAATACCACATCCCAATTGATGATCTTATTTCCTTAAGAGCTTCGAGCCTATAGCCTTTCACTTTGGATCAAGCATCGATATCTCATTAGAATGAATTAGTGCATAAGATGAACATAAAAAACATTGCAGCATGGAATAGTCAACAAGTCTTGCTATTCCATACCTCTTCAACCACCTTCCGGTCAAGATCTGAATTAGGAGATCTATTTATCAAATTACTGCCTTTGCCAAAATTCCTTGTGCAAACCTGCTTTTAACCTGAAGCACAATGCTCTCATTGCGATAGTGTGATTTATGTATTCTAAAACATCATTCCTTTAGGAGTCTTATTCATGGTAAAGTGACGTAGGATCTGGTGCTCATCAGAAAATAGATCAAATTATGAATTCTTGAAATGTATCCCATTAGGAATCCGCAAGATATTGATCTTCCTCTCCAAACTAAGCGCACGGTCAGACCGGTGTGTTTTCCATGGGTATAATGCACGCCATCATTAGTATTGATCTATATGCATTCACACTAATCACATCTTCATTTTGCAGGATGTAGTGTTTTATGAAAATGTCCATCCATTTTCATCCTTTCAATCAAACTGACGATTTCCATTGTATGAAAAATTACACTAAAACATCAACACTCCAAACATCACTGTCCCTAGTCCATTTCCCTATCCCCTCAGCCCCTAGCTTATGCACCCTGAAACCACCCAGCTCCCATAGTCACCTTCCCCTTCGTTGGTCAGTACACCTACTAGTTCCCCACGATTGACTTCCCTTGTGTATGTTGTCTTCTTCCCCCTCTACATATCTCCCAAAGGCTTCTGTCTTCTCTCCAAGTTGTATCATCCATCAATAGAATATCCCATACACTCCTACTACATCTCTGCATCTATTTTGTCTGAACCCTCCTATGCTATCCACATGTTTAAAGATCCCACCTGGCATTGGGCCATGTGTGACGAATACACATCCCTTATTGACAACCACATGTGGCATCTTGTTCTTCCACCCTCTAAAATCAAGCTTCTCAGCTGCAAAAGGATCTTCGCATCAAATTCTATCCTGACGGATCCTTTTACCAATGCAAAGCTCACTTGGCCATACAAGGTTTCAGGCAAACTCCCTGTATTAACTACCATGATACCTACAACCATGTTTTAAAAATCATCACTCGTCATATAATTGTTTCTATTGCCACCTCTAACCATTGCAAGATCCAACAACTTGACATATCCAACACATTTCTTCATGTACATATCACCGGAACAATCTACATTCGTCCAACTCCAAGCTAATTTATTCCTAGTATCCTCATCATGTATGCCACTTAAGTAAGTCTATATATAATTTAAGATAAGCTACCTGCGCATGGTTTCAAAAAGTTAGCTCATTTTTTTCCACTCTTAGGTTTTTTGGCTCACATAGTGGCTCATCCTTATTTTAAAAAATTACAGTGCATGGTCCCTTGTATATTATTGTCTATATGGATGATATTTTCATCCAAAGTCTAGATTTTTGAGGTATTCAAAAAACTATTCTCACTCTCAGCTCCGAGTTTGAGATGAAAAAAACTTCATAGGGATCAATCTTCACCAAAGTGCTGCTCATATCCCCCTATCTCAAATTCAATATGCTCTTTAAAAATCTACATTATTAACATGGACAACGGCAAGTCGCTCAACACTTCGTGTCGTGCCCAATTTTCATCGTCTACAACTTCATGGGTGTTTTGTATAAAACCCACATGTACTCCAACTGACTAAAAGAAAATAATTTTTAGTTTACCTATACATTATAATTTAATTCCTTGTCTCACCTCCAAATATTTAGTGACGTTAAATGGAAGGGTGACCCCCTTGATAAAACAAAGAGCAGTGGTTATTAATTTTTTTGGGGACTAAACTTTTTAGTTGGGCTTCAAAACAACATGCAAGTGTACCTCGACCCAGTTCAGAAGTCCAATAAAAGTCTCTACCAATGCTATCGCTGAATTCCTCAAGGTAAATCTCTATGACATGAAATCTGTATTAAGTATGATATCAAGTCTACTATATGGTGTAATAAATCAGGAGCTACATATCTCAGTAAAAACCCATTATTTCATGATTGAAACAAACACCTTGAGATTAATTATCACTTTTTTTGAGAATGTGTTTTGCAAGGCAACTTACATGTCTCTTTCATCTCCACTTGTGATTAACTTGCTGGTGCACTTCCAAAATCACATCCTCGAGGCAACTGCAAATGGATCAGGTCTAAGCTCCACTTTCACCCATGGATGAGCTTTCCAGGGCACGATGAAGACTACATGGCAGCCAAACTAGCGCTGTAGTTCTCAAATTCAAAGACACCATCATTAATGGTTAAGGCATCAATGTTGTCCACCATACCATCATTCTCTCTCAACATGTGCATGTATGGCCACTCAGACGTCACCTTTCCATGGACGCCATTAGAATTCCTCTCATTTCATTTATGTATGTTGGGACACATCTAGCACTATAAATTTGTGCATTCTAAACCCTAGTGTCAAACAGCCAAATCTTAAGCTAAGAACAATGTTTGGATCGAATGCATGTCGACCTCATCGCTTGGTCAGAAATGTAGAGCAGCCTTCACTTGTATGATGGAAGTCTCTGTAGACAACATAGAATCCTTGGAGGTTAAGAATAGATGGTAGTGCTTGGCCCTTAGCATCAAATTAGGACATTCTATCATAATGAGCAGAATTACATGTGAGGCTGTAGCCATTACATTGGGTAAGGCAAAGGATGACACCAAAGTAACAAGATGGGGACGAATGTGCACTGTTGTGTAGTGGCACTCCTGCACCTTAAGGCCCGCAACCCTGCCCATGCGCTTGTGAGCAACACTACTACAAGTGTGCCCCTAGGTCATGTGCCGTATGTCCATGGGTCAAGGCCTCAGGTATCCGCCAATCGGTTGTACCATACTCCCCGATGTCCATTTGATGCCCCCTTGTGCTCGATTCTAGCCTAGAAACTCTATGTGCCACCAGCACTCGCATTGATACATCTACCACTTTTGTCCTCCTTGGTGTTGCCATACTCGATGGCTCAAGCCTTCGAGCCTATGGGTTACAACACTACCTATAATTGTGCCACATGCCCTAGAGCCGTCTCAGCACCCCAAGCGCCATGCCTAAGTCTGCTGGCACAATACAACCCGACTTACACCTCGCGCACAGCCTGCGCACACACGGCGCCTAGCATTGCGGTGACCTGCGCGGACCACATGTGTGATGGATATTATGTATCCATCAAGCAAATCACACCACCATGTTTATTTAAGTTAATTGAATATAATATTATGTTCATTGTTATTCCAGTGTGATGTTTATAATGAAGTCTATGAATACGTGTAATGACATAGTGAATTCTGATGATATCATAATATAGAGATTACAAGTCTTTAAACATGTATTCTAAATATTCCTATTCAATGGATAGTCGAGAGGAACATCGAGTTATCAGGATAGAATAGCACTAAGTGATCCTACTTATACGATAAGTATAGCTGATCCAATGGCTATTAGTGTGGCGATACTAAGGACACATAGTGGGTGCTCTTTGGAAAAAGAGTTCACTGAATTGATCCGTATGAATCCCTTAATGGTATTATACCTAAAAATCAATCAGGTTGATACGTGTCACGGTTGACACCAATGACATCTCGTGAATGGACAACTATATTTTGACTACAACTTACGAGCCTCTAATTATGGTATTCAAACGAGCCATATCTCGCATCTAATAAGAAGCTCACGGAGAATATTGAGTGGTCAAGATGGGATCATCTGCCCTCGGTGTAAGAGGGGATTGACTCAAGGAAGATGATGTAGTAAATCACTGGCCAAGGTAGTGAGGATATCGAAAAAGAAGTTCTCTAGTGATCCCCATTACGCATTAGTACTAATTGAATGATTGATTAGGGTTTGACGGTAAACTATACCCTAAGTCATTTCAGGATCTCGCGTGGATGATGGATTAGGTGTATACGATAACCGATGATAGAAAAGGCTTCTTTAGAGAGTTTGAGCGCTACTTGGTATCTTCTAGAACATGAGGTGTAGCTTGGCACCCATGCACTAGAAACTTGACCAATTAATTGGGTTAAATCGATCCTTAGTTAATTAGTTTAAATGTTGATATAGTTAATTCATAAGGTGGGTCAATAATTGATATTGGGCCACTTAAGTTATTAACTAGAATGATACATGAGCTTAGAGGGTCACAGACATAAGATCATAAGGGCATTAGTGAATATATTTTACTTTATGGATTTTTGAAAAAAACATAAGTAAAATATAAATAGGGAACGGGCACTCATTTCAAGCACCCAAACCAGCCAGAATTGAGAGACCCCCTTTCTCCACTCTCATATCTACTTAAGGAAGGAGAGTGTCTTCAAGGAAAGTTGAAGAAATGGAGATCCAAGTGTCAAGTGATTGTGTGGATACTTCTAGAGGCCACGCACATAGCACAATCACAACGAGAGCATGCCACAATGGAAAAAGTTCCCCAAATGGTACATTTGATGTATTGATTTTAACTATCAATTACGGATCGATTTATACACTTCTCATTCATGGAATCATTTTTTCCATGGATGAACCAAGACACCGAACCCAACAGTGCGTGTTGCATGTAGCGCTCTAGCATGCGCGTCCTCGGGAGCCTGCACACCACATAATGCTCTTGGCCTGCATGCCTGGCCTGCCCTATTCCATTGTGCTTGCGTGTTTGCAAGCGCGATCAACAAGTGGGCCTTGGCTTCAAAGATCCGGGTTGGGTGTCACCATCTGTGATGCATATGGTGTCCATTCTATGAACTTAGCCTCCAATATTGAGTTCAAGTATGTGAGCATATCCTCAACAATTAGCATGCATGCCTCTACACAGGAATGCCGGCTTTTTCGGGGCCTCAAACCTAGTGTCACACAGTCAAATCTTGAGCAACGAACAATGCGCGGTTTGAACGCGTACCGACCTCACTGCTTGGACAAGAACACTGAGCAGGCTTTGATTGTGCAGTAGATGTCCTTAGCAATAGCTTTAGAATTCTTGGAGGACAAGGAGAGAGGGTGGGGACACAGTCCCGTACATGAATTGGATTATTACATTATATATCAAAATAGATTATATTGTAGTCATGGCCATCCATTGGGGGAAGAATAGGGGAGATATTGAAGTACCGAGACAAGGCACCACGTGCTTGGGTAGTGGCACTCCTGCGACTTGAGGCACGTAGCCCTATGCACACACTTGCCAGTACTGCCGCTATCTGCACGGCCTCGGGACCTAGTCCCTTAACACACCTGCTAGTCCAACCCCAGCCTTGACTCTCCCCGCACCACCAGCAATTGTGCTGACACCATCGTGCGTGATCCATGGAGGCACCGCCACTCTCGGTGGCCACTGCACGTCCCTGATTAGACGAACATCGCATTAAACACCATAAAGCCCAGCATGCGCGTGGCCTCCCCTAATCCACTACGCTTGTGCATCAACGAGGAAGAGCATCAAAAGGGCATTAGCTTTAGATCAGGCTAGGGTGTCACCACCCAAGATGGGGTGTTGTTCACACAGAAGGACTCGATCCCCTATTATGAGTCCAAATACACGGGCATGTACTCACAATTATCACGCATGCCTCGGTGTAGGACATACTGCCTACTTTGGGGCCTTACACCTAGTGTTAGGCCCCTAACTAGGCGGCATTCCTTGCCCAGAAGCCTGTGTGCTTATTGGGAGGGCGTGTTTGCATTTTAGACTCATGATATTAAAGGACTAAGTCATTATGGGTAGCGATGCCCAAACCTGATCTTTCGAGCCATCGCCCTTGTATTTGGTGATACACTACAGACGGTGCGCGTGCCCATCCATGCCCTAGGTGGGACGGATTAGGTGAAGTCTTGCGCGCGCCAAGCGCTGCACGCCATTGCCAAGCGCCACGTGTGGGCGTCAACCATACCTCAAGCGCCAAGTGCCGCGCGGGAGCAGGAAGTGCTGCGCGCGGGCGCGGGAGCAGGAAGTGCTGCGCGCGGGCGCGGGAGCAGGAAGTGCTGCGCGCGGGCGCGGGAGCAGGAAGTGCTGCGCGCGGGCGTGGGATGCGCAAGCCGGGCGGCATGTCGTGGGTGCAGTGTGCGGAGTTGTGCTGGGTGCCACGCAGCGGCCGCGCGGGCAGCGCGCGCATTGCGTGTGCGGGGCGCGGGGCAGGAAGACATCCCGCCAGGAGACTAAAGCATGTGGCGCATTGAGAGCGCCGAGGTGGCATAGAGGGCGCGAAGCGCTCCCGCGGGTAGTGTTGGGCGCGCAGTGCTCAGCTTGGGGCATCGAATGTGGCGGCGCGGGAGCTGGTGGCGTGTGTGATCATCAAGGCAGCGGTGGCGTTTGTGATCGCCATGCCCCCTGGCACGCGGTCCCCGGCCTGGGGTACAGGTGTAATGGTGGAGCGAGCGTGCGTGCGGAACGGCGGCCTCGAGGCGGAGATGCGACACTACCTCAGCGCAAGCCACCGCGTCTCGTTCGTTTGTATCACCCCTCGTCTTCCCCCACGTAATTGTCCCAACTACGATGTAACCTTTCATGATATTAAGCAATTGCAAAGACTTTCGCTGCAAGAGATCAAGGCTGCTCAGTGTTTTGCTCCGAGCACTGAGGCCGGCACACATCAGATTCGAGCAAGAGACCTAGCTTGGGATTTGACCGTGTGACACCTAGACTGTTGCGAGCAACCTCGCCAAATAAGAAGGAAGAGAAAGAGAGAGAGAGAAAAAAGAAGGGCCGCCCATTTTTTTCTCTCCACGTGGCTCTCTCTCTCCGCCCGATTCTCTCTCCGACCAATTTGGGAGGTTGACCAAGCTTCGGTCAAACCGAGTTTTATGGCGTTTTTTTTCTTATAAATATGTAACCTTTCATTTTTTATGGTGAAGAACTTCTTCTTGAGTTATTTGTCTCTTCTTCTATCATCTTCTATTCTTCCCCAAGTGATCCCCAAGTGAGTGAGGGACTTTTTGTGAGTGATTTCACTTGGCTTAGTGCCAACAAGTGGTATCAGAGCCTGAGCTTAGAAGCACGATCCGAGTTTTCTGTTTGTGAGAATGTCGGAGGGGAATGACGTCGTGGTTCCCAAAGCACCAAGGAATGGGGGGGATTCTTTTCCTTTGGGAAGTTTCCTCATATTGTCCAAGACAAACTATTCCGTCTAGGCAAAGAAGTTGAAAGTTACCTTGGAGGCTTATAGTTTGTGGGATGAAATCGTGAAGGAAGATGTAGCCGTCAAGAAGGACAGGCAGGCACTCATGGTGATTTATGCGGCATTACCGGAGGAGATTCTCGAACAACTTGACGATGAGATCACCGCTAAAGAGACGTGGGAGATTCTTCAAAAGAAGTTCGTGGGCGTTGATCGAGTCAAGAAGTCGAGAATACAGAGCCTGAAGAAGGAGTTTGATCACATCCTCATGGGAGATGAAGAGTCAGTTGGTGACTTTGCTGGAAGATTTTCTAGCATTGTTACTAAGCTAAGAGCCCTTGGAGAGAAGGTTCCGAAGAAGGAAGTTGTTTCCAAGTTGCTTCGTGCGACACCGGAAAGGTTTGACCACCTTACTTCCTCCATGGAGCAGTTTGGCGGCATTGACGACATGTCGCTTGAGGAAGCCATGGGGTCGTTAATGGCTCATGAGGATAAGCTTAAGGAGCGGCGTACTGCTCGTGGTGAGAAAGCTTTATAGACGCAATCGCAGACCAAGACCAAAGAAGAAGGAGAAAGCTCACGTGGTTCCCGTGGAGGTCGTGGCTGCGGACGTGGGCGAGGTCGAGGTCGTGGAAGTGGCGAAGATGGACGTGACGAGGACGACAATGAGAAGCCACGTGATTGGTCAAGAATCAAGTGCTATAACTACAACAAATATGGTCATTATGCTTCGCGATAAAGGAATAAGAAGAAAGAAGAAAAGGCAAACTTGACCAAGACGGAGGTGGAGTCAACTCTCCTAATGGCTGTGACGGAATTACCATCGCTTTCCTATTGCAAGGAAATAGTGGGATTCCAGAGCCAAAAGGGATGTGGTACCTGGACACGGGGGCGACAAGTCACATGACTGGTGACAAGTTGTACTTTCATGATCTTATTGAGAAGCCCGGAGGATTTGTTCGCTTCGGAGATAAGTCCACGGTTGAGATTGAAGGATTTGGATCGGTCGTCCTACTCTGGAACAATGAGAAGACTATGAAGTTGAATAATGTCCTATATGTTCCTAAGCTTGCTGTGAATATTCTCAGCCTTGGGAAACTCGTCGATGAAGGATATGATATTAGACTGGGTTCTCGCCAACTCAGAGTATATGATGAACAAGGGGCTTTATTGCTGCATGTGAAGAAGAACGAGTCAGGGCTTTATCTGCACAAGCTGAATGTTGTATCTCAGTATCTTATGGCAGCAGAGACGTGCTCGAAGATGGTTAAGTGGCATAAGAGGTATGGTCACTTGAATCTCCGTTCCTTGAAAGATTTGGCAGATAAGCAGATGGTACGTGGACTTCCCAAGATCGAGGGATCTTCTTCGGTGTGCCGGGCTTGTGTGGTGGGAAAACAACATCGGCAACCATTTTCCAGCAGCTCTAGTCATAGAGCCAAAGTCCCTTTGGAGCTTGTTCATGCGGATCTTTGTGGTCCTTTCACTCCGAAGACTTTGGGAGGTAGCCATTATTTTATGGTCCTTGTTGACGATTGTACGCGGCTAATGTGGGTGGCGCTATTGAAAACGAAGGCTGAAGCTTTTGAGGCCTTCAAGAAGTTCAAGAATCTGGCCGAGGCAGAGAAAAATATGAAGATAAAATGTCTCAGGACAGATAGAGGCGGCGAGTTCAATTCCATTGAATTTGCCAAGTTCTGTGAGGATAATGGGATCCGTAGACATCTCACGGCTCCTTATTCTCCTCAACAGCATGGAGTTGCCGAGAGGAGAAATCGTATGATTGTCTCCATGATGCACGCCCTATTATTTGAGAAGAATTTGCCCAATGAGTTGTGGGGTGAAGCAGCCAGCACAGCTGTATATATTCTGAATTGTTCTCCCACAAAGAGTTTGCAAGGTTCAACGCCTTATGAAGCTTGGACAGGGTCGAAGCCTAGCATTGATCATCTAAGGATTTTTGGTGCTTAGCCCATGTGAAGATCCTCGGTGGACATTTGAAGAAACTTGATCCGAGGAGCAAGCCTATGGTTTTCATTGGCTATGAGATTGGGTCTAAGGCCTATAAGTTCTATGATCCGGACTGGGGCAAAGTAGAAGTTAGCCGTGATGTTATTTTTGAAGAAGACTGTACATGGAAGTGGTCGAGTGAAGAGTTGAAATCGGCCGGAGCTACATTCTCTATCGATCCGCCTTATGATCTAACACCTCCTCGAGATGATCAGCAAGAAGATAGTACATCTCGCTCTCTTGCTGAGAATGAACCTTCAAATGAGGATGCAATTGACCCTAGCTTGGGTGAAAGGGAGGATGTCACTCCTCTACGACACAGAAGTATTCAGTCCGTTTATGAAGAATTGGACGATGCTGAGCCCAAACTGCACCTTGCATTTGGAGAAGAATCGGCTTCGTTTGATGAGGCCAATGAGGACGAAGTATGGCAAAAGGCGATGTTAGAAGAGCTTGATGCGATCGAGAAGAATGAGACATGGGAATTGGTTCCAAGGCCACCAGGAATTAAACCCATTGGTCTCAAGTGGGTATTCAAAGTGAAGAGGAATATCATGAGAAAGATTATACGGCATAAGGCGAGGCTTGTAGCTAAAGGGTACTCGCAAAAAGCAGGAATCGACTACGAAGAAGTGTTTGCACCCGTTGCTCGAATGGAGACTATTCGGACCTTTATTGCATTGGCAGCGCAAGGAGGTTGGGAGATACACCATATGGACGTGAAGTCGGCTTTTTTGAATGGACTCATCGAAGAAACTATCTACGTGAAGCAGCCAGATGGGTTTGTTCAGCAAGGCAAAGAAGGGCATGTGCTGAAATTGAAGAAGGCACTTTATGGGCTCAAGCAAGCTCCTCGTGCTTGGTATGTGAAGTTAGATTCATGTCTTTCATCACTCGGTTTTCGCAGGAGCTCGGGTGAATATGCTGTATATGTGCGAGAAGCAGAAGGTACAAATCTGCTAGTGGGGGTTTATGTGGATGACCTAATCCTGACCGGAGCGAGGAAGTCTCATAAATTGCATTTCAGGAGAATCAAATGAAGGAGTTATTTGAGATGACAGATTTGGGGCTTTTATTTTCATATTTGGGAATTGAGGTGTCTCAAAGGAAGGACGCAATTGTTTTGAGTCAAAGGGCCTATGCATTGAAGATTCTTGAAGAGAGTGGCATGTTGGAGGCAAATGCTACTCATACCCTGATGGAAGCTAGAGCTGTATTTCGCCAAACCTCGAAGAAAGACGAGGAAGATCCGATGAAGATGATCGACTCCACGGATTATCGAAGTTTGATTGGGAAGGTGAGATACTTGACCCACACTCGTCCTGATTTGCAGTATGCTATTGGGATTATGAGCAGGTACATGGAGAAACCATCTATGAGTCACATGATTGGTGTGAAGAGAATTTTGAGATATATTCGAGGTGCCGTTGACCTCGGGTTATATTACGAGAAGGGTCAAGTGCAGGCGAATTTGATCGGATATAGTGATAGCAATCATGCCGGGGATGGAGATGACCGGCGGAGCACCACTGGTATTATCTTTTTCTTCGGGACTATGGCAATTTCTTGGAGTTCACAAAAACAGCCAGTTGTGACTCTTTCATCATGTGAATCTGAGTATGTTGCTGCTAACAGTGCTGCTACGCAAGGTGTATGGCTATCACATATGATTGGCGCTTTGAAAGGAGAAGCCCCAAAGCCATTTAAGATCCTCGTGGATAACAAATCTGCTATAGCGTTGAGCAAGAATCCTGTTTTCCACAGTCGTTCAAAGCACATCGAGAAGAATGTTGCGGGGACTCAAAGACGCGGGCGAGATTGGCAAGGTTACGGGGGCGAATGTTGCGAGTAACCTCGCCAAATAAGAAGGAAGAGAGAGAGAGAGAAAAAAAAAAAGAAGGGCCGCCCGTTTTTTTCTCTCCACGTGGCTCTCTCTCTCCGCCCGATTCTCTCTCCGACCAATTTGGGAGGTTGACCAAGCTTCGGTCGACCGAGTTTTATGGCATTTTTTTTCTTATAAATATGTAACCTTTCATTTTTTATGGTGAAGAACTTCTTCTTGAGTTATTTGTCTCTTCTTCTATCATCTTCTATTCTTCCCCAAGTGATCCCCAAGTGAGTGAGGGACTTTTTGTGAGTGATTTCACTTGGCTTAGTGCCAACATAGACATACAATTATTTTTTCAAATCTGCTTCAGTGTTTCCAATGTTGTTCTTCTCCATCGTTGTCTTATCTTCCAAACTTAGTTGCTCCACATTTTTGTGATATGATGCAATGCGACGGAGTTTAATGCTCTAGAGCTTACCAAATCTTTCAAACATGCTGGAGCCTAATGCGATGCAAATACCTCAGGTAACTCTCCTGTTCCTCTCTGTACTTGAACAATGACTAAAACTGCCCTAAAATTCGTTTTGAGACTTCGTGTTCTTTACCACTTTCATATCCCTTCAGAAACAAGTGTAAACGAAAGAGGTCGCCCGCCGACTGATGCACAGGGAAGAATACAGTTCAGTTTGGCCATTCCTCGGGATACCTGAAGCCAAAACTTGTCGCCCAGTTCTGTTTTTGATCATTATTCCGGGAGACTTGCTCAAACAGCGCCATATAGCTTCCAACAGCACTCTGTACATGCCAAAGCTGGAAATGAGAAGACAAAACGCAGCCAAGTAGTAAAATTACCCATCCTTTGAACAGTAAATACGATTTTTAGAGGGAGCTTTAACGAATCATTGGCATCTTTCCGCAAACCAGATGACCGTGGGCAACAGACTAAACATCACTAACTGTTCTGTGGCGCGAGAAACTAAAAGAAGAGCCCTTCAAAGAGATGGAAAGGGGTAGCCATTAGCAGAAAAGGTTGAACAGGAGGCTTTTGGATCACGGAATCCCACTATCTCTCTCATCTATTCCTCCCGTTGACCACTCTCTCTCATTTGCTGTATCGGATATTGTCCTTCGGTGTCTCTCTTCATCTCAATGTTCAGAATATCAATATTTCTGAAAGACCACAGTGTGCACAACAAAGAGGGGGGGATGAGTTACATGGGGTACCCACCCAAAAAGACTGCCGGACATGATGACTTTTTATCAACGATCTGTGTTATTCTCTCTCTCTTGCTGTGGCTTATGTACTTCTTTATGCGAGAGAGAGAGAGAGGTGACAAAGAGGCTGTCTCTATTAGGGCGGCACTGAAAACCATGGTGCTTGGTTTCACAGCACATCTTTAAGATTTTGCATATCTACAGTCACGAGGGCCGTGCAGATCTGCCTTGGAGCCGGCGCGCTACTCTGGAAAAGGGCACAGCATAAATTTGTGCCAGTACATCTCACTCCTAAAATCGGTGGCTGTCGCTCCTCAGAAGACCACTGCTCTCCACTTCTACCCGTGGTATAAGTACTCGGCCTCTAGACTGAAACCCTACAGTTTTTTTTTTTTCTCATCTCAGCTTTACCGTTCCTCTACCTTTTTTTGAGTAGCGGTCACGGAAAAAAACTTCTCCAACTACAAGTGATAGGGTCAAAGAGCGAGGCAAAGTAGATTCAGGTTTAAAGCCATAGTGTCATCAGAATCTCTTTCGTCTCTCAGTAAAGCAGCATGACACCGCAAAAGTCAGACAGACCGAGAAAGATAGGATCCACTTGTTGTAGAGGGACATTGTAGACTGAAGATGGTGCTGTAGTGGCAAATTCTGCGGCAATTTCACAAGAAAACTTGCACTTCCAGATTAATGAATACTCAAGAAAAGGTCGCAAGATGGGTAATACTTTCAAAGTCCTCACTACGATCCGTCTCCTCTGCATTCCATGAATCGGGTGATTACAGACAGCATAGAAGATAGATGAGGGAGAACCCATGACGGGGTGAATGAGAGATACAGGGGTGAGATGCTAAATCTCTATAGTTAGGATTAAAACAAGAAGAGAGTTATGGGTTTGAGCCGATCTTGCCTCGTTGGACCGTATTGTTGCTGTTGTCGTCTTCGGTGCCGTCTGCGACAACGGATGACTTGTAGCTGACAGCCATGCAATGCTCGTCGGCGGAGACTATTGCCTTGGCTCGGAAATGGTGCTTGCAGGACTGACAAGTAATTTGTAAAAGCGTTGAATTTATCTGCTTAATAGCATGCTCTCTTAGAAGCTGGGCTTTGTGAAGCTCTGCCTGTGCCTGCTGGCGGATACGCTTAGCGTCGGCGAGTTCCTGTTCAGCGAGCTCCATCTGCCTCGCTGCCTGAGCCCTTGCATCGTCTGCTATGGCAATCTTAAGCTGATATTGGGCCTCCTCTTCGACCCTCCCCGGACCCATTGCAACGCAGGATCCAATAGACAGCTGAAGCTGTGCATCGTGGGCGTCGTTAGACTCCGGGGACGGCGCTGAGTGGGAGACAGGAGAGAGGACGTTGGATGATGTCGACGGAAGGAGTTGGAGTTCGGAGACTGGGGACTTTGGCTGGTCGAGATGGCGCAACAAGAGAGAGGACTGAGAGAGTGGCAAGTGGAGAGAAGATGCCCATCCGGCGGTGTGAAACTTGGTCTCGCTAGAAGGACTGGGACTGGAAGCGGTGCGAGAGAGGCTCGCTGGTTGCGAGGCCTGTAAGTCCTTACGTGCTCGGTTAGCATGGCAAGCGTCTTGGTGCTCGATGAAACTCTCCACGCTGTTGACTTGTGAATATCAGTGGGTGACAAAATTTTACGAAAATCGAAGAAGGGTTTTATTAAACGGATAATTAAGACAAAAGATGGACAGGATTCTGAAAGTTGTCTACCCTACGTGTTAAATGAATTTGAAAAGTCAGCCATGGTTCACGGCTTCTTCGTAACGCAACAGTTAAACATGCGAGAGGGGGCGGTGAAAAAGAGCAACACCAGTATACTTGGAGAAAACTAAGATGAAATGATCTATGTTGTCGTAGAAAGACTTGGGTTAAAGGAAGGGAAAGAGAAAAAATTATGGGTCGAAGGTGGACGCGATGCATCATTAAAGAAAATACAAAGTAAGAGGGATCGAAAATGCGGAACGAACCGGGAGAAGACGCGGCCACAATCGCATGAATGTCCTCGGGTACCGCAGGTCTTGAGGTGAGCCTTATAATCAGACTGAACGGCGTAGGCCTTGGAGCATTTGCCACAAACCCATTGTTTATGGTTGGAGTGCTTCCGCCGGTAATGCTTCTTGATGCCGACAAGATCACCAAGGGCGTGGCAGGGGTCATGGTGAAGACAACTGGGCTCAGGGCAAACGAATACCCTCTTCTTCGCTTCTTGCGTCTCTCTCTTGAGCAACTTCCACGGTACTTTGTGCCGCCGCCGGTGCATTTGTAAGTTCTGATCTCTCTGGAAGCCTTGCCCACATATCTCACACACGTATCTATCCGATTCCAGCAATGTCTTCGGGGACAAAGACACCACCTCCGCATCAGGGTCTACAAATATCACCATCATGATGTATTAAGTCAAGTTCAAAGATAATATTGCTTCCTAGGGCGTCATCACTATACCTGGGGTTCCTGCCGGTCTACGTTTCCGCTTGCTGCCGGCTGGCCCGCCGTTGATGGAGTTGTTTGATGCGCTGTCCAGGCAATCGAATGGCTGAGATTGCGTGGAAGAGGTCATAGCGAGGGTACCTGTGGTGTTGAAAGATGAGGCCATTGATGGTGCCGGAGCGAAAGCCAGAACGTTCGAGAGTAGTGATTCTCTCAATCCAGGGGTCATCATAGAACCGCTCGTATATGTCTGAGCTCCATTCTTTGTCGATGGCCTGATGAAACGAGATGTTAGAAGATTGAGAGGGAGATTATGAGAGAACAGACGGACTTCGCTCACCTTGAATGATCTTCGTCCTGATCTTCATATAGTAGAGGACCCAGATAAAGGAGGGAGGATGCAACTTTCTTCGAGCCTCGGGCGAGCAACTTTCTTGGTGATTTTCTCGGAAGGACTTTTATGTCGATTTGGAGGACTTTCTGCCTGAGAAGTGTAAATATAAATAGTAAATCATCTCATCAATGATAATTACGGTATCATTCCCTTCCAAGTGATCGTAGAAAGGGGGAGTGGTGAAAGATGGAGAAGACCGTCTGACCCAATCGCTACTCGAAACTTGAGCCACGTAGATGAGCTAGTGGGACAGGAAGAAAAGAAATCCGCACAAAGAAACAAGAGTCGCCATTATTTTGTCACTCCCTTGGGTAAATTGCATTCATTAATTCGACCCAGACCGTCTCCCAGTAACACGTGAGCTCTATCCCCCAGTCTCTCTCTCTCTCTCTCTCTCTCTCTCTCTTTCTCTCACAACAGCACGCCCGTGGTTTGCCCTTGTAATGGAATACCTTAGGTCCTTACGTACTCTCTGCAGTGGGGACAAAAGAAAATAAATTACTTCTTCATTCGGGTATCACAACGAAACGTATCCAAATGAGTTTTGTGATCATCCCACATGCGACTTGGCGGCTCTCTCTATTGGATTCCAGTAATAGAACTCAATGATACTCCGTCTAATCTATGTAACCAAACAAAAAGGAGTATCAAAACCTATTAGATACCGAATCTCTGTAACAACGGGTTTGCTCACAATAGCGCGGTCAGACTTCTCCCTGGACTGAGCTTAGTAGGAACCGCAAGAAGAGCCATCGTGCAAGCTAGTCGATCTCATCAGTCCGGCCTCCCTCTGTGAGCCGCCAGCAGCCTCTTTGACGCGCATCTTTGTGGGGGAAAAGTGGGCGATCTATTTCAAATCTTTCACTGCGTCTGAGTTATTCTTAGCGTTTATGACCCGCCACGGAGTAATCCATAATAGTAAGACGAATAGGAAAGGCGACTTAAGTGCGCAGTTGATAAAGCTGTGAGAGGAATAAAACTTTGTGAGTATATTTTATTTGAAAAATTAAGATAATCACTAGGAGACGAATCTCGTTTACTGGGATTTAAGAAATTAAATATTGATTCGATTCTATAGCCCTGGGGTTAAGCTGAAAGTCGGAGAAGGGAATCCCAAGGCATGCGTCATCCCAGGGGGGATGTTTGTTGGTATGAATGATGCCAAAAACATTCATCAAAACGCTGTTTTTTCTCCTGTTTTTTCTCACCATGTTTTGGACATTCTATCTCGCGTGCTTTTCATTGCATATGCTGGTAATGTCTCTCAGGACTCTACTAAGTGAAGAGGCATCTAACCAGTGATACGAGAACAAGTTCCGGATTAGTGTAGGCGGGTATCCAGAGTTTCACCGTTTGGATTAATCTTTAAGGATGACCACAGCTAAGACTCGATTATCAGAGGGTTTTTAATGTTTCGGATGTCTTTTGTTGACTTCGTCGACTTCATTCATTAGATTAATTCCCCCTTCACTCTTTATATATTCATTCCTAGGAAACTGAAATTTGAAAAAACAAGAGAAGCGCCAAGATTTTCTAGCGATGAGCAAGTGAGCAAACTAGAATAGGTCTCTCACAGCGTTGGCACGTGGCATCTTGTTTTATCTAGGCTTTTGGATAACGTTTAAATGCTCCGTAAAACTGTACCATTGTGGGGCATACCGGGTCTCCTTTTCCCAAAGCAAACCACGATAAGCAATGCCTACTGTTTACCGATTAAATGAATCCTGACACGACGTTTATCCGCTGGATAGAACAACTCGCTCATCCCACCTTTACAAATATTTGTTGCCGTACTCGGAAGGGTAGATCCAAGTAATTTAAACACAGTAATGAAAGTATTTACTGAATTTTATGGAGCAACGAAGTACTTTTCCTTGTTCTCCCTGTGCAAGTTAGCTGTGGTAATTAACAAGAGTGCTAGTTGTCTTCAAACTTCGGTAGTTTGGAAGGTTTTGCAAATCACAAATGGTTCCATCTTTTCTTTACACGTTTCACTCAGCGGATGAAAGAGGTTGGTAGAGGATGGAGATGTCGGACACGGAAGGGCCCAGCTTCCTTCTTCGTGGAGGAAGAACAAATATATGTGAAGAAGGGAACTTGGAGTTTAACGGAAAATGGAAGAGGGGACCCTACCTTTTGGGCAGGAGCCACATCGATCTTTGCTACATTAGATGCCGTCGTTCTACAGAAGAGCCATCTTCACCAAAATCCTCCTATTTTCTATCTTTCACAGTGGAAATACGTCATTTCAATAATATTTATAATAATAATAATAATAATAATAATAATAATAATAATAATAATAACAACACGTCCCATGCCATGAGCATCGATGTCTGACGAGATCTGAGGATGGAGAGTATGCTTGAATTGCGACAAGGATCGAAGAAAATAATATACGAAGGGTATACCGTAGTCAAAACTCAAAAGCCTTCATCTTCATCGTCCATTCATGTCTGTTTTCTCCCGAGGAGAATACAAAAACTCGTAATTACCACTTGGGAAGAATTTATCGAGAAGACGTGTGCCGTTGAAAAAAGAGAAATTAATCTTGACGATGAACTATAAGCAGTGACAACCCATGATTTCTGGTATAATTTTATGCTAAATTATGAGGTTGTCAGCGGTCTACTGTGTGAGAGGTCAGACGTATAACTCTGCGGCGACTAAGACGGTTCACGAGGGGGGCCTCCCGCAGGAAATGAGAGATGAATATTGCAAATCAAGCCACAGCTAGGAGAGTTAGGATTCCGAGAGAAACTCAATCTCTACGTACTCATGCAGGCCCCGGATAAGAGCCTCTGTGGCAGTAGAAGGGTGATCTGTCGCGCAGATGCCCCTCGCGCACTAGAAAAGAGACGCCGAAAGTCGTTGCCCCCGGGGCAAATGGTTCAGCTAGAAGCCAACCGAGATGGCCCCCCGTCTTCTTAGTTCCCAAAAGCATGTATACAGCCTCTGGAAATGTCAGCTAAAGATTCCGTTGTCTGTAATCTTCATTCAAAGCGCGGCCATTAACCAGTTTAAGAGCCCGTCTGAGTGAGTTATTGTGTGTGTGAGAGAGAAAGAAAGAAATAATGCAACATTTATATGTATATATATATTTATAGAGAGAGATACATAGATAGATAGATAGATAAATAGATAGATAGATAGAGAGAGAGACAGAGGGAGAGAGAGAGACAGAGAGAGAGAGAGATAGAGACAGAGACAGAGACAGAGATCAACTAAGAGGCAGAGAGAGACAGCAGATAAGGGTAGGGAGACAGAGAACAATAGTGAGAGTCTGACAGTGAGCAACATGAAGGGAGAACGCAACAGAGAGAAAAACAGAGATGAAGAGAGAGAGATAGCAATACAGAGTGAGTGAGAGGGAGAGAACAATAGAGAGAAGATGAACACAGAAAGAGTGAGCAATGGAGAGAGCGAAGGAAGAAGACAGAGAGGGAGAAATAGAGACAGAAATAGAGCAGCAAAGAGAGAGGGCAATGGAGACAGTGGGAGAGAAGAACACAGAGAGAGAGAGAGCAATAGAGAGGAAAACAGCGAGAAAGAGAGAGAGCAATGGAGAGGAATGGAGAGAGAGAGCAATGGAGAGTTTGAGACATGACCACAGAGAGAGAAGACAATAGAAAGAGAGAGGAACACATAGAGAGGGAGAGAGAGCAAAAAAATAACAGACATATTCAGAGAGGAGCACACAGCGACCGAACAAGAGAGAGAGGGAAAGGCACCGAAAGAAAGAGAAAACAAAGAGAGAGAAATAAAGAAGGAGATAGAGAAAAAAAGAGAAAGAGAGAGAGAGAGGGGGGGGGATAGATAGAACAATAGAAAGAGAGAGAGGGAGAGAGAGAAACGGAGATACAGAGAACGATAAAGAGAGGATAAGAAAAAGGAGACAGAAAGAAAGAGAACAAAGACACACAGAGAGAGAGAGAGAGAGAGAGAGAGAGAGAGAGAGAGAGAGAGAGAGAGAGAGAGAGAGAGAGAGAGAGAGAAACCCAGATGAAAGAGGACAACAGAGAGAGAGAGAAACCCAAACGAAAGAGGCAAACAGAGAGAGAGAGAGGAACACAGGAGAGAGAGAGAACAGAGAGAAAAGAGTGAGAGAGAAAAATTGAGAAAATAAGAAAGAGGAACACAGAAAGAAAGCGAACTGAGAGAGGAAAAGAGAGGAACCCAGAAGAAAGATAACAACATAGAGAGGGAGAGAGGAGCACAGAACAAAAAGAGAAAAACAGAGAGAGAGAGAGAGAGAGAAACACAGAAAGAACGAGAGCACCGGAGAGAGAGGGACACAGAAAGAAAGAGAACCACGGAGAGATAGAGAGAACAATAGAAAGAATTAGAAAGAGGAACACAGAAAGGAAGAGAACAACCGAGAGAGCGGCAGAAAGAAAGAGAACAACAGAGAGAGAGGGAGGGAGGGGAGAAGAGGAACTCAGAAAGAATGGAACACACAGAGAGCGAGAGAGAGATGAACACAGAAAGAAAGAGAGAGAGAGACGTAAAACGGGGAGTAAAACAAAAAGGCGTTCGACGGTGGCGGCCACGGGATGTGGAGGAGAAAGTGCGGCGACAGTAAGACCTGTTTTGACTCTGGCTGCGCACTGTTAGGGGTCAAAAGACTGGATTTTTTTGTCTCCTTCAACTTTTCTCTTGTCTTCTTTATCTTTCTGCCACCCTCCCCCTCCCCCTTCGCTGCCTGCAAAGCCACCAAGGTTTTCACGCCCGAACAGTAAAAAGCAGGGAACAACAGAGCAGAGCGAGGACGGTAGACTAGAGTGGGCGAGAGCTCTCTTCTCGCACGTGTTGGATCATCTCAGACACCCCCGGTTTGTAAACCCTTGCTGGTTCTCCACTAGCGAGGTGGTGGTGCAGTCGCATAAAAAATAAAATTATCTAGGAACTTATCCAAATTTAATATGATTTTGAATGGATTGAACTTCTACGTGTCGCCCGGACTGCAGTGAACGTCGTAAATGCGCTTGCGTCATACTTACCTGATTTGTGTCTTGTCCTGCCTTCTGGATGGGGACAAAAAGCCGGCAGGTCTTCAGATGGACCCCGGAACACGTAGTGGGCTTTGTTCTGTAATCCAGCTGTCGTTCCAGGCCCAAGTTGAGAAAACCTTTGGTTGGCCTCCCCCGCCCACCATGTCGGCGCTTATCACGGTCGTCCAGCTCTCTCTCTCTCTCTGTGTTTGTGTCTGTCTGTCTCTCTCATTCCCTCTCTCTATGTATCTATCAGTGTCTCTCTATATGTCTATCTCTTACTCTTTCAGTATCTTTTGTCTGTCTGCATGTCTCTCTCTCTCTCTCTCTCTTACACAATCTTTCTCTATCTTTATGTCTGTCTGCATGTATGTCTCTCTCTCTCTTGCACAATCTTCCTCTATCTTTATGTCTGTCTGCATATATGTCTCCCTCTCTCTTGCAAAATCTTTCACTATCTTATGTCTGTGCATGTATGTCTCTCTCTCTTACACAATCTTTCTCTATCTTTATTTCTGTCTGCATGTATGTCTCTTTCTCTTACTCAATCTTTCTCTATCTTTATGTCTGTCTGCATGTATGTCTCTTTCTCTTACTCAATCTTTCTCTATCTTTGTCTGCCTGCATGTATGTCTCTCTCTTTCTCTCTCTTTCTCTATCTTTATGTCTGCATGAATGTATATCTCTCGCACACACTCATTCTCCATCTTTATGTCTTTCTGCCTGTATGCCTCTTTCTCTTGCACACACTCTCTCTATCTATATGTCTGTCTGCCTGTATGCCTCTCTCTGTCTATCGCACTGTTCTCTATCTTTATGTCTGTCTGACTTTATGTGTCTCTCTTTCCCTCATACTGTTTCTCTATTTTATGTCTGTCTGCCTGTATGTCTCTCTTTCTCTCATATTGTCTCTATTTTTATGTATGTCTGCCTGTATTTCTCATATTGTCTCTATTCTTACACACACGCTCTCTATCTTTATGTCTGTCTGACTGTATGTCTCTCTCTCTCACTCATTCTCTATCTTTATCTGTATGCCTGTATGTTTCTCTCTCTATCTCTCACACTCTTTCTCTATCTTTATGTCTGTCTGCCTCTATGCCTCTCTCTTTCCCTCATACTGTTTCTCTATTTTATGTCTGTCTGCCTGTATGTCTCTCTTTCTCTCATATTGTCTCTATTTTTATGTATGTCTGCCTGTATTTCTCTCCCTATATCGCGTACTCTTTCTCTATCTTTATGTCTGTCTGTCTGTATACCTCTCTCTTTCTCTGTATGCCTCTCTCTTTCTCTCATACTGTTTCTCTATCTTTATGTATGTCTGCCTGTATTTCTCTCCCTATATCTCGTACTCTTTCTCTATCTTTATGTTTGTCAGCCTGTATGCATCTTCTCTTTCTCTCATACTGTTTCTCTATCTTTATGTATGTCTGCTTGTATTTCTCTCCCTATATCTCGTACTCTTTCTCTATCTTTGTGTAAGGCTGCCTGTATTCCTCTCCCTATATCTCACACTCTTTCTCTATCTTTATGTCTGTCTGCCTGTATGCCCCTTTCTCTCTCTCACTCTCTATCTATCCGTCTATCTATCTGTCTATCTATCTATCTGTCTATCTATCTATCTGTCTGTCTATCTATCTATCTATCTATCTATCTATCTATCTATCTATCTATCTATCTACCTGTCTATCTATCTATCTATCTATCTATCTGTCTATCTATCTATCTATCTATCTATCTATCTATCTATCTATCTATCTATCTATCTATCTATCTATCTATCTATCTATCTATCTATCTATCTATCTATCTATCTCTCTCTCTCTATCTTTCTTTCTATCTATCTATTTATCTCTCTATCTATCTATCGCTCTATCTATCGCTTTCTCTGTCTCAATCTAAGGTTTGGTAGGATAAACGGGTCAGCTTTTCCGAGAAGCCGACAAGTCGGCCGGCCGGGGGATCCGAATTGACGGGCTGCGGGTCCCTGGATCCGAGTGGGAGACGGTCATAAGAACGCAGCGGAATTTAGTAAGCGAAAGTTATCTCCGAACAGGAAACTCCGCAGTTGTCTTCTCCCACAGGTGGCGTGGGGGAGGGCCCCTTGAAAGAACCCTTGCCTTCTCTCTCCGTATTCTCTGGGTAGTCATGAATTTAAAGTTAAACTGTTGACTCTCCTTTCCTGTTCTACTATGGCTGATAACGTTGTAAGAGGTCCACAGACGTTCTTTATCATCGCTTTCTCTTCTTTATTGCGGCGTCACCCTCTCTGTCTCTTTATTCTCGTGACGGGTTCGAGTGGTCTGTGGGACGATAACGATCAAGGGAAGACAAAATATTGGTGCCAACCAGAGACATTTCCTTGAGGTCCCCCACGCAATAGAATGATTATCCAGCTCATGGGCAGCGTCCGCAAGTATAATGGGAGATCAGCGTGTCTCGTTCAGAAAGAAGACCCCTGGACCGTCATCTACTTTGAATGGGGTCGGCTGACCTGCCAGGCGATTCATTCTCCAACACGTGACCATAGCCGAAAGCACTACGAAGGCTCTGTAAGACTGTAACTGGGCCAGTCTGTAAATGCATTTGGGGTGAATTCTTGACGAGGAGTTTTTATCTCAGAGTCTTAGACCGTTGGGAGAAAATGTGTCGCCATCTATATTATTCTAGTTTTATTTTTTAAATTTGTGCCACCTTCTTCTGGGACGGCAGGGAGGATCTTATTCGACGCAATGAGGTTGGGATCAAGTAATCTGTCCGGCTTAGGCCTTGTCAGAAGAGAATATGGCGGGCAGGACGCCAGAAAAGGATGAAAACCCACGTAGGTTTGAGTATGACAGATAGCGCAGCGAACTCTACGACTGATTCGAATAAACTATCAAGTAATTTGTCCGAGATGCATTTCTAGATAAACGCAGAGAAATATGTCCGATTTAAGCACGCTCACTTGGCATTTTGCAAATGTAGTCATTCCGCATCAGGAGATGCTAATCAATACACTTCCTGGACAATTAATGGGGAGCTTAAAGAGGGTTAAGTGACGGTAATAGTGCTCCAAAGGAGCCAACGCCCGCAGCCTGGCCACCAATCTTATCCCTAATTCTAACCCATGTACCCAGCAAAAAGACATTAATGTGAGTAATTCTGAGCAGACACTGGATGACCCTTGTTGAAATGTTGTTTCCGGAAGAGCAAACATAGATACACACAAGATCAAAACAGATTTTCCCCAGAACACTATGTCTGTGTGGGTAAGATTTTTTTATGATAATCACACCCACAGCGCGTATCCCATTTCACAGTAGAGGCACATACACCAATCTCACAACTTAGACTCAGATGATATTTTGTTAGAAATATGTCAAAGGAAATTATCCCAAGTGCCTTTCGTCAAGCAGAAGCACCAAGATTTCAGATTTTAGACCTATAATAGTTTCAATTAAGTGATTTTAATATTAATGCTTAACTGTATTAGTCCATATTTGGATATGTGATTATCATTTTATTCATAGCATTTCCACAGTTTCAAGAGAAGTTAAAGTGTATGAACTTACTTACTGAGCTTGTTTTATCAAAATTTCAAACTAAATTTCCAAAGAAGCATACTGATAGATGTCAGATTATCTTTTTTACTAAAACATAGTTAAGCCCATGAATGGAGTGAACGGATATGGAGAAAGTTAGTTTGAGGTTTTTTATTAACATGGTTTTGTAATCCATTTTTTTCCTGGAGGAAGTTCCTCAAACGCCTTACTGATCTTACATTGGTAAAAAAAATTATTTTTGCCACACAAGTAAGTTGATTTGCAATAATATTAAACGTGACTTAAAAAGTAAGGTAACAAGTCAATAGCAAGTATCTCTGCATATAATTTTGACTATGCAATATGGTTGGATATAAGAAAATCACAATGTAATTTCCACAAATTTAAGCTATTTCTTTATATTGTCTTTCCCACATTGGTTTTACTCAGGGGGCGCTACAGCTATACCCATCTCAATAACAGTAACTCCTACTGCAAAGTAACAATGGTAAAATCCAAACATGAACTCAAAATAATGTTTGCTTAATATGTTCCAGGCATAGTTCCCTTGATTCTTCCACCCATGTTTGCATGTGGAGATCTGGCTTCTATCATCTATCATCATCATTATAACATAATTTTATCATAGTCTCTATCATGGCACACATTTTATATGTATCAATCAATAATATTAATGCATATCAATAAATCTGATTTTAGTTATATATTCAGTTACCTCGTCTCCCTCCTGAGTATGTACAACATACTAATATATTTCACACATTCTTTCACACCTTTGGGAGACTTACGTCACATTGTGCACTATTTTATCAGTTAGCTACTAATTTTCCACGGCATTTACTTATTATGAAAAAACTGAGCATACAAAATTCATTTAGAATTTCTAAGAGGGTTTGAACTTGGAATTGGACAAAAATTAGGGGTTGTCATATATGGAGAATCTCTCTCCTATGGATTTATTCATATACTCACTTATGCCTTTATCACTGTGACACAATAAGGTGATGGTAAAACATATATAATGACTGGATAAAAGATACTATATATGATCCTTTCAATTGAGAATTTCTCTAAAATGTAAAAATGATATAATTGATTCTAAAGTATGCTCATATTCATCTTATCTTTTTCACCCAAAATTATAAAAACGAGGTATAGCTTGATTATTATTTCTTAGTTCAAGGATTGTTCATTCCTTATTTGATTATTAGAAATTTAGTACAAAAACGTTCTCTGATATGGCCTCCAACATTCTGCAATGTATCTCTCTAAAATTGATAGATTTTTAATTCACATGTCAATGTAGAGATTTTTTAAAGCTTATGTTTTTCAAAAAATGAAATATAAATATTGTATATGTGCTAAGATATATGTGAGGGCATTGGCTATGCTACTCGACTTCTCAAATAATAAAATTTTGAACTAATGGTTCTTAATAGAATGTATTTACACATTATAATTTTTTAAAACGTTAAATCTATAAATTTCCAGTATCTTCATAAACATATGGATATGAAGTTTGACATTAAAGTATTTAACAAAAAGGTTAAAAGGGTTTTAGATTAATTAGGTGAAGGCATAATAGTAGTCTTTCAGTCTGGATAAGAGCCTAATGGATAATGAATTAGCTGTCTATGAATCTTTGCTAATCGATCAATATATTTTATCTAGTAATTAAGTGATAATTATGTTCGGTTAGATGGTTGCAAATGATAACACATGCAAAGGAAAGTAAAATGGGAATATTAATGAAACTTGTATGGAATGAATTAACTGAGTCAGCATGAGCTGCACAGGTTTCCCCCATCTAAATATAACATTGTCAATTATCCCCATCTTCGATTTTATAAGGTATTAGATACTTTCAGGATGATTTTACCATTGATTTTGTTGCATTAAGAGTGAGGGTGCCTAAGGGGAGAGGGATAATGAGAGCTCCAATTGAAATATAAGCTTGCCACATTTTGTTGAGGGCTTACTCTATTTTGTAATTGATGGAATGTTTTCATAAAATCCATATAATTTAAGTATATCCTCTAACATCCAATAAATTTTACGCATGTGACTTTGTAGGCTCATGTAGGAGTCTACCTAATGATTCCTTAAGCCCAATAACGTATACTATCTTGCCTGCTTAATTAGCTCTATCGGAAATAAATTAATTAATCATATATTCATTGAACTCAATAAATAGGTCAAATCATTAACACTCAAAAGTATCAAAACATTATGTGCTCTAGAATCTACAGCTGATTTATCAATTTTTTATAGAATCTTTGTTAATAATTATCTTGTGCATGTTATCATTCATCCATGGTATACAAATAGGGCTTAGGGTATGGTCAAGTGGCAAATCCTAATGTAAATCCTTGTTGTGACTAATGGACTAAGTAAGCATTAAAGAAATGATTTCTCCAATTTTTAATCATATTGTCCAATGACTTTTTAAAGTTAGGATCCTTGAGTTGGTCTCCTCATATATAGATGGCCCAGAATTACATCTAGAACATGTTATTACCTTTGTTAATCTGTTAATTATCTGATCTAAGAATGTTTTTTTATCTATGACACTAAGATATCTAATTAGGAAGTGTTGGTCATATTAGACCTTATAACCATTCATATGTAACAGTATCTCATGTCTAACCACTTACACAATGTGATAAAATGAGCTGGTTGACGTCTTGCTTGAATTCCACGAAGGGATTGATACAAATAACTTCTAAAAAAACTCATTAAATACTGGTAACCAGATCAATTATGAACTTCATATTATTCATTGATTTATTTGGCCTATAAGCCAATCATATTCCTCTATCTTGTTTATATTCATTGAAATACATTCTTATTCATTTTTAATGTTCAAGAGAAAGTATATAAATAAATGAATACCTAAATGAATTATGATACCGTAATTGAGTAATTTTTAATAATAAACCCATGCCCTAAATTTCACATCAAATAGAGACTCAAGAAAGACATCCAAATATCCAGACAAAATTGCACTATTGACTCTTAATGATGAAATGCTTATAGAGAATTATGTAGCTAGTAGTGTAGAGACATAAATGCTATCTAATGGTAATTTTTTTTTAAAAAGTTCAATAACTTGATCTCAATAAGCACTTCAATTGCATTATACTAACTGCTAATCAGGTCGATTAATATTGCAGTTGTTTTGTGATCCTTAGGCCTGAGAGACCAAAGGCATCTTGTGGATAGAAAAATATATTGTGGCTTTAACTTAGAAGATTCTAGACATGTGGTTCTAAAATGCCTGCTAATGTTCAGCCAAAACTCCATGAAGATGATTTCATGGGTTAGATTTATATTGGGTTGTGAGGTCATGACTGACATGAAACTATCACAATTCATGCAGTGGAGAACAAAGTGGAATCATTTTGGGCCTTTAAAACCATATGATCAAACACATCTATATATGTTAGATGTAAAATTCTTGGTTCCACAAGCAAGACATGTTGAGCTACTCGATTTTCTAGCCTCAAGATGAATCCACACAAACCTATGGACATTGAGTCTCTTTCTCCATCTCGATAAGCCTCATTATGATCCATCATCATGATTTTACTTTTCCAATTTTGTGAGCAGGAAAGCTAAATGTTCCTAAGGGGATAAAGTAGAAGAAGGATGTCCATTGAATAATTATAGCATAGATTAGTTTGTTCAAGAATTTCTCTTATTTACACTTGATTAAAATTTCATCGAAACCCCTTAAATTTAAATTTATGTGTGACCCCTTGGCTTGGTAAACCTTAGTAATTATGTATATCAAAATATAAATAAATTAACCTAACACCAATGTAACCCAATTGATAGGTTGGGTGTTGAGCTTGCTAGGGCATGCAACACCTTGTGCTCTAAAAGATACAAAATACTATATTAACTCAACATGGAATCTTGTTATCATCAGTTGCCAAAACTGTATCTCTCATCTGCTTAATGATGCTTTTATGACTTGGTGTATGCTCAGTTATCAAACCCTACTTAAAGATTACTTAAAGTTAGGATCCGTCACTCTAGTGCAACAAGAAGTTTATGAAACTAGTTTAGTTTTCAAGATAGGGTTATCTACCCTAGTTATGACAAGACAAATCAAGAAAGATGACTCAATGATGTCCATGATAAAGGGGCTAGAATATCAAATAAGAGCTATCAAATGATTTTCAAATGCATACGTAATAACTCAGATGGTCAATTAGGGTTTGAAAGTTAACCATACTTGAAGTCCCCTTTGAGATCTTAAGTATATGAAGGACTCTTTATACATAGAAACAATCACAAAAGGATCCATGAGTGAGTTAATGCTCTCCTTTGTATATTCTAGAGCACGAGGCATAGCGTTCCACTTCAAGGGCTAGAAAGCTAACATATCGATTATCTGATTTGTGATTAATTAATCTGTATAATATTATATGTATTTAAATTGTAATTGAATTTTATGAAAATTTCCCTTTAAGACAGAACAAGATAAAATCATGAAAGCAAATCACATAAGAAAAAACAACTAGGTGCCCACACTTATTCTCCTTTTTCCCTTGGCTTGCTTACGCACGATGTAATTGGAGAGATGTAACAATGGCCATGGAGTGATAACAAAACTTATCAAGATGAAGGAGATTCAACACACCTGGGATCGTGTTGATACATTTAAAGGCTTCATACATGAAAAGCTCAACATTTATCATTTGAGGAACATAAAAAACAGAAATCCAATAAATGCACGTACGATTTGATCATTAATTTTTAAATGTTTTCTATGATTATATCACTTTTCTTCTACTACATGAATCATCATGTTTCCATTCCAATCAAGGCCTAAAAACCCAGTTGTTATCATATGTGTGGTATGAGATATTGAAATTGTATCCAGATATGTTTATGTTCTTCTCTAGTGTTGTTGAATATGAATATTTGGATCACATGGTTAAAAACTACTTGGCTCCATATTATGATCTAATAAAATTAACTTACTTAAATCATCTATTCATTTACTTCATTATAAGAGGCATATGATCATTGTACGAATATATTTTATCAATGAACATTGAACGAGGTATATGTGATTCTCTTGGCGGACACATATATATCCATCTTTAGATCATTTACTCTTAGTATAAGAGGATCATAAGTGAATGAGTAAGACGTTGTCAAATCCATGGGAATATAGCTGACAATTACTAGAAGGTATCAATCATGTGAAAAATGATGTATTATTCTTAACATTTTATATGAATTTCAACTCATTAAAATTAATAAGGATAAGTGAGAATTAAAAAAATTAGAGCTTTGATTCGTCCTTCGTATTTTTGAGTTTAATCAATAAAACATAAACGTGTACTCACTTAAGTAAATATATCTAGTGTTGAGTATGGATTATGTCCATGGGTAATGGTGATTAAGGATTTACTATTCTTCAAATAGTGATCTGTGTGATGAGTAGAGATAGTATAAAGTACAGATTAGAAGGACGTGAAATACTAGTTGAACAATGATAATTAGTAAAAAATTAAGATGATTATAGTAGATAGTAAAAATAAGGATTTTAGAAGATCAAGCGAGAGCGATGATTAAATGATGACCCTGATAGGAATGCACGGGAACTATGAGAAAAGTGAGTTGTAGAAGGTGAATAATGAGTAAGCTAATGATGAGATGGTGACATGAAAATGGTATGATATGATTTAGTGTATACGGATGCGGTGCGATGGTGTGATGTGACGGTGAAATTGACCTGAGCTTACGATAATGTTCAAAAGAATAAACGTAAGGCGAGGATAATTGTTGTAGATCCATATGTTCTTTCAAGATTGCAAGAATTTGGAAGTGCAGATTAGCTCTTCTTCTTCTCTATTGCCCCTTACCACACATATGAAACCAAGAACAAGCTAGATGGATCTCAGAAACTTAGTAGTTTTCAATCAACCCCCATAAGTAGGAAGCAAGTTGAAGGATTATTTTGACAAGGATACATTCCTCTTTTTATAGATAAGAGCTCATGGATTGAAAAGTGGGTGAAGACAAATCTGGTTTTGACCTTCTAGATCATCACATTTCAAGGTTTGAAGTTGGAGAAAGCCGAACTGTCCATTTTTCCTATATCCTCATCGTCAGTGCTAATGTTTCCTCTTTTTCCATTGGTGATTCACATTTCCAGTAATCATAGATTTAATGGCAGGTGTGATTGCCCTATCTTTTGTAATCACCCACTCCGAGAATGCCATGTGTTACTCCATGAAGAAAAAGACGGATAATACTAGTTACTTTATTCTTGAGGTATTGTGACGGGGCAATGTGTCAGCGCACGTGGCATTACTATATTATTCTATTGGTTTTTTTCTAATGAATGATATACTGATGTATGAAATTCACATAATTAAAAAGGAGAAGATGCCACAGTGATTGGGTGATGATGCACATTTGAGGGCCACGTTAGCCTCATTTGAAATCTGGTAAACGTAAACGCCACATGTACCATCACAAAATTTGGCTGTCGGCCATAATTATTATCCATGATTCCTTGTGACATCAGTACCATGACCAATTTCTGAAAATTATCTTGGTGCATATATACATAGAGTTAGTACAAGATGGTTTTCCCATTGTAACCTATTTAGTTTCAGGCCAAACTCCGATGAATCGATTGAGCAAGAGAGAAAGAAATTCCTTAGGGTGATTAAATTTCATCTTTGGGAAGATCCTGAACTGTTACACCTAGGGGCAGACCAGGTTTTGAGGAAATGTGTACAAGATGAGGAACATAGGAGCCACTAAGAATTTTGTCATTGATCTTTTTAAGGTCAGCATTTCTCTTAAAAAATTCTACTTTTAAAGTAGTATTTAAAATTTTAAATCAGAATATATCCTCTCGATTTGGACGTCTAGATTGGTCATAAGTGACAGGGGATCGTATTTTACTAACTCACATTTCAGGTCCCTCATGAAATATGAGGTTCACCAAATGATGATGACCCCTTCCATCTCCAAGACAATTCTCAAGTTGAAGTTCGCAATCAAGAAATCAAGAAGATATTTAAAAAGACCTAACTTTAGAAAATGCAGAAAAAACTACAAGCTACAGTTATAGGAGTTTCAGAAGTTGCAGAATGGGGCATATGATAACTCTGTGATTTGCAAGGCTAAAGTGAAAATTAGAGAAAACTAACCCAGAAAAAGTTTTAAGAAAATTAGAAAGTTTAGCTTTATAACTCACGTTTGAAAGTACTTCTAGGAAAGCTAAATAGCCAATAGGATGGCCCATTTATTATAGTTAAAGTGCTTAAATATGAAGTTGTGATTGGAGATCCAAAAACAGGTTGACAACTCAAAGTAAAGTTTCACAAATTGAAGCCGTATATGGAGCTAAAGTCTACTGGAGGACCATCTCGTCGATCGAGCCCCGACTCGTTGCCAGCCACATCGTGGAGCTGGAGCCGACGCGAAGAATCTACAGTTCTATTATCAGGTTTGAGAAACGGTGTTGTCGTATCGCTACGTGTCGTGTGTCTTTGTGTAACTTTCTTTTATGCCATCCTTGGATTTTTGGGAGGCCCCTCCTGCGTGCGTTTTTATTTTTAAGTTATGATTCAGTGACATCTTTAGGGGGGGGGAATTCCTATTGGACTTATTCTCCCCCTAAAGAGTCCTTTTAAGGGGAAGCCCAATAGGTTTTCCCCTTAAAAGGGGCCCAATTGGACCACCCACAACTACCACTCCCTCTCTATAAGAAGGGGGAGGGGTGGACATGGGAAGACAGGTTTGCCAAAATTGAAGAAATCCAGATCTCGTTCCTGTTTTCAGTTAATTTTTGTGCCATTGTGGAAGTTCTTGAATTGGGATCAAGAAGGAAAGGCGTGTTGTTTGAAGATTCAGAATCGAGTTGGAATATGCAATTATCATTGAAGTTGTTCTTGGTCTTAAAGGAGGGGTTCCTATGGTGTCGTCCTAGAATCCTAATGTTAGTTCGTTCTTTTTTTTTGGCATCACAGAAAGCGACTGTCAAGTATCCTCTGGGAAAAGATTCATTGTGTTGTTCAGCATCTAGGGGCTATTATATGTTCGTTCTGATTTCAAGGGGGTCAAACACAAATTCACACGGTTCTACTTCCATCAACGATGCAGATTTGAGTGATTATTTTGTCCTACTCGCGTTCCAATCGACATCACGATGGATCTGCATCATTTTACAAAAAAAACCCACTTCATCAGTTGGACAACGATATTCAATTTTATCACTCAGGAATACCTTTTTTTTCACCTTTTACAAATCTGAAATCGTCAAAGATTAGAAGGTTCCTCCTGTGCCTCCATCGGGCTCCCTTGAGTATAATTCATCTTCCCAGGAATCGACAGACACCTAGATTAAGCCAGATCCTCCCCAATAGATATAAATTATTGAGCTTCATTCTCCTCGCCGGGTTCCTCCTACGACGACGTATTAAACGGTCCACACCGAGGAAATTTAATTCGAAGACTGAGTACGTCCATTCTTCTTCATTCGCCTAGTCTCCCTCTTGGCTCTCAAAAACTCTTGGCAACCAATTTTCCTCAACGACGTTCATTGTGATGGTGCAATTTCGATAACGTTGACACTCGGCCGATCCACATGATTTGGTACCTTGTTTCAATCGACACTGGTCGGTTAATTCCAATCGATCTTGGCTGGTTCGTCCGGATCATTCGCAAGGAAGTAACACCAGCCATCTGGAGTGATCACACGGTTGCCTCAACCTTCAAGATCTTCTCACTTGAGCTCTCAGCCTGTTACACGAATCTGCCCAAATTTCTCCTTGCTGCTACGAGTTGATCACTGTCTGCTAGTATGCCTAGTCCAGCATAATACTCCGGCTACAGGTTTGTTCATTCTCCTTTCATTTTTAGCGTTTACTATTTCTTTCGGTGTCAAATTCTCAATTGTTCATCGCCAAGAAAGAATTTTACACTTTTTTTTAGGAATAGCCACCCTATTTGTGTTAGGAAATTTCTTGACTGTGTCGGATCTGATCGATTACGTTGACGGTGCGGACGCTCTTGGACGAGATCGTTCCCCACTCATTGTCTTTTTCAATCTAATTACATGAGTCATTGGGAGCTTGCTCATGTCAAAACCTGTCCCGTGTCATCCAATTGAAATTCGTCTCGCGTCATTTGACGACTAACGTACTTTTCGTTAATAATTCTCTCAAATCACATACATTATCCCACGTTATTAACATCACATTTTAGAGTTTACGCTCCGGACGTAACACAAAGTGTCGATTCTGACCGTCATGTTACATGAAAGTCTCAAAGAAAGGAAGTTACAATGGACTTACATGATCATCCACAGATAGGACCTTCAAATAGTGCATTATTAGATATGCTTCTGGACATTTTCTTTTACTTTGGCCTTTACGTTTGAAGATTTATTTTTGCTGTGGTTTTTATGATCAACACATGTCCATTATATACTTAGATGACATCCCCACATTGATATCTGGATATTGTAATATTGGGAGGGCTCCATCATGTTGAAAACCAGCCTAATGTGAGCAAGAATTGACAAGAACAAATAACCAAGTCATTCCAAGCCAAATGACTTAAGGAACTATGATCTATAGTTGATTTTAGTTCTGCAGTCTTGTTTTTATTGAATTAGGGAAAATGCATGTTTTTAAAAGGGGGAGATATGGGTTCAAAATTTTGTTATTCCTTGTGCCATTTTAAGTTGGGGGTAACATTCACTTGTATGAATTTAGTCATGAGAATCTTGGAGAAGCATTCACTCCAAATCCTAGCACCATGACTATGGAGTTGATCTCTTGACAGTAGGAGCCATGGTCTAGATTCATGTGTTTTATCCCAAGTGGTAAGTATATGTTGCAGGACTAGTAACATATATGTAAATTAAAGTTTTGAAGTACAATCGTCTAATGTGGAATGTCAACTAGGTCATCAATCATCCATCCTTCAACATGTGAATCTTATCTAGTATTGTGGATATCCTCTAAGTGAATCTTCTTTGGGTAAAAATAGTCAGTTACTTCAAATCTTAAGCATGGAATCACCTTCAATTAATCCACCAAGCGACATCTTTGAAACCTATGTGTGCACCCTCTTCACCTATTTTCATACCCCACCTCTAACCTCTGTACCTATTGTCACTCATTCGTAGAGGTTCCCTGCTATTCCTTTTTAGCCCTAAATAATTATGATACACTTACTCCCATCTTTTTTATCTTCCTCTCCTTTGTGATATCATTTTTTCGCGATACCTTTTCCTTGTCATCCCCTTCTTTAGTTTTATCTACAGCATCTCATCATTTCCATTTTTTCCGTATGAGCATGAGATGAATTTTATGATGTGTATCTAATTTGCTCAAAAAATAATTTTTTTTCATAGTGATATTACATTTCTATTCACCTCTAAAAAAAGAAAATATGTTATAGAATTTCTTGTCTTTGGAGGCATCTAATGTTTCTCTTTGATGACTTGATGATCAATCTATTTATCGTACATGCTTAGGCCCTGCACGACATGTTATACAACACTTATTTGAAATAGGGATTTTCATCTTCATTTATTTTGTCACACCCTTTCGGTGTATTTTGATTTTTCATCTACTATGGAGAGTAAGCTATGTGAGTATTATATGCTCATACTCTATCCCATAGATGTCTTTCTTCCATTAGTTTGAGCATTCCATCATTCTCTTCATTCTCTACATATAGTTAGGTAGGACCCTCACTACACATGTTTCCTTGATATACAGTTGGCATTATGTGCTTGATTGAGAGAAGAAGAAGGGCCATCTTTCACTTTCATTTTTGAGGAAAGTTAGCTGGGAATCTAAACAATAAAGAACTACCACTTGTGAGTGATTGAAATGGATATTTTTTTTCTGGCATCATATTGTGAAGGTATATAATTTTGTGTGTTGGAATATGATTATTCCTGAACTTTTCAACATTATTTTCATAAGGATATAACTTTTCTACGATGGAATATACATTTATTTATATATATTTACCTTATATTCAATTTTATTTCAATTATTAATAAAATTTTGGGTTATATTTTTGGCATGCCACGAGTCATCGTTTGATTTGTTAAACGGAGACCACTAGATCATTTCTGTTAATGCTTAGCATCTACAAATCAATAAAACTCATCAATGAGTGCATTGAGCCAATGATTACAGGAAAATGTTATGACGTCGCAATTAGCGATCCCATAATAACATTAAATACTAACAGTTTTGTAATCTTAAGACTAATGAGGATGAATGTAAACAAGACCTAATATTTTTCCAATAAAATTGATGCTATGGCGAGGAAAAAAGTGATTAAATATTTATTTTATTTTAATTTCTAAAGTCAATGATTATGGGGTGTATATGTTGCCCTCAGGTATAACAATGTTTTTTTCATTTTCATTATTTTTAGGGAAATCTAGCTGCATACAAACGGACCACATGGAACATGTATGTTATGGCAGGTGGAAAAGTTACACCGCATTACACACTCACTATTTATTTCACCTTAATGATTTTTTTCTATTTTCTACAGGTATTTGCGGCAAGACGTGGGTCATCAATTGAAAATGATACAAGTGAATCCATGAAAATCATATTATTTAAATGCCATGATAAAGAAAAAAAAACATTAAAATGACCTCACATAGCTAAGGAGAACACGGATAGAGAAATATTTGGACTAAATCAATACCTGGTGATACCCAATGATAGACAATGCTGATCGAACTGAAATTTTAAGGAAAACGATGTCTTTCTCTCATCGATTCATGGGTGGGATTAGATCTATCAATTTAGCCCATTATCTTTGTAAACAAATTATCAAACTCACTTCACCTATAGAGGCATATTGAAATAAAGTGAGATATTTAAGACCCATCAAAGGTGTTCTTGGTATGTTGAGCGTTTGGAGAAGGTCTATAGAGAAGTGGTGGCTGACCTATATCAGGAGAATGCCTTGATACCCAGTAATCATCCAAATTCAGGGCTTGATACTTGATGATAGAGAAGGCTGATCAAGCTGAAATTTTAAGGATAACTATGTCTATCTCTCATCGATTCATGGGTAGGATTAGATTTATCAATTTAGCCCACTAGCTTTGTAAAAAAATCTTTAAACTCACTTCATCCTATAGGCATATTGAAATAAAGTGAGATATTTAAGATCCATCAAAGGTGTTCTTGGTATGTTGAGTGATTGGAGAAGGTCAAGAGAGAAGTGTTGGCTGACCTGTATCAGGAAAATGCCTTGATCTTGGCGCAACATAGGGATTTAAGTTTAGTATGTTGGCATATATGGATCCATCTTCAACACATTCATTTAGGTACATCAATACCATATTTCTCATCACCATCCACAATCTATCACCATTTGTTATCATTTGTTACCATCTCCCCTCTACATCACACATCATTTATGCCATCAGAATATCATCCCTTGTTCTCTCCTCCACTTAAAGCATAAAATTATCTTTTCCCACTTTTATCTTCACTCATCTCCTACATCTACTATCTTATCCTTTGGAATTCACTAATCTTACTATCTCATTTAAATCCACTATATTCACATTAACCATACTACTTCTCTCATGGATGGTGATGCCTTCATTTAGTACCTAGCATCTCTCATCTTAAATCACCATTACCATCACATCGCTACCTCTTATGCAATATGTATATCTTCTCTTCTGATCTAAATCACCAACTAGAGATAGTTAAATCTCTAATGCCAATTTCCTGTTGAGACAACCTTTACTGCTCCAATAGAAAGAATTATGTCATGAGTATTGAGGTCTAAATTTTATTAATCCTAATCAAATATTTTACCTTATAATTTACCCTAGATTAGGTTTTATCACCTCACACAACATCATGTAACTTTCTGGCACGAGCACAAACATAAAAATGTACTTAATGAAAGTGAGTTAAAAATCAATTGAGTTGTGGTTCTTAACAGAGAACATATGAATCATAGATATTTACTGATTATAATAATGGCAACCAGACTCTGGCAACAAGCTTATCCAAATTCATCGATACCTGAAAATATTAATCCCTAATTAAATCAATTATTTGAAGAACAATTGCATTTCTAAAATGTTACTATCTTTGATATATTTATTTTAGTGTGATTATGTTTAAAATTTCATTCCTACCATATTTTGATTTATTTCATTTATTTCATTTGATTATTGTGCTTGAATGCACTTCGAATTTAGTTGTAGACAGCCTAAGAATGGAAAGATCAATACCACATTCAAAGTAGATCTTTAGACATGTTCGATTACACACAATTTCATGAATGAATATCATTTCAGTTTTATTTAATGATAAATTCTATTAATTCTATTATTAATTTCAGTGTATAATTTAATTTTAAATTTTATATTTACGAAAATTTATAAATTTTCCTGAATTATTGTTAGTTTACCATATTTCCTTTAGTGAACTCACACTGATATAAAACTTTTTTACAAGGAACACAAATTTTAAACATGTAGCCCAATGATTGGTCCATTTGTAGATCTAAATTCTCTTATGACTAGAAGCAGGCATCCATAATACAAAATGAGGGAAGTATAATACAGCTTCTGAACTGAAAATGAGGAAAGAGATCGTTTTGGTGTTCAAGTTTTACACATCAGCGTTCCATAATAAAATGAAAATACTATGGCCCTGATAAGATGAAAGGAGGGAAAAATTCTCTTGAAGAATCTTCATTGTCTCTCTCTCATCAAGCTCCCCATATAGTAGTGGTAATAAAATGCACGATGGTACTATGGGACTTACCCCAACAGTGATTGGCTGGATGAACAAAAGAATATTCTGGGATCAAAAGTTCCTTGCAATTATTCAAAGTAACTGTGGGTTTCTTCTTATTTCATCGATCTCCTCATTTGTTTGCAACACATCAACCTTAGATATAGGAATGCCCATACTGTAGGTGTAGATGTTAGTGAGAACATTATCATTTTTTTAAGGATGCAACAAAATACATAGCAGTTTGGAAGATAAAAATTGTGGATACAAAATCACAGCCTCTCTAAGGGTTGTAGTAACCTTTTAAATATATGGTTACATAATGACAATGGAGATTTACTTTTAAATCCCCACAATAACATTTTTTCAACTAAAGAGAATGATCAAGAGGATCCAACCATTTAATTACTCACATTGGCATACTATAATTTATATTCGTCTCGCCTCAACCATGACGAAAATCAATGTTTTAGATTCGGGTATTCTAATCCTCATGGATATACCTTTTCATATCAAGTCTCAATATAGTTGATTCAGAGAATTATGAAAATATTATTGCATGTCTAAGAATTAATGAAAAACTTAATTAAAACCAGATGATGACATTTGTAGACTGAACAACATTGTACAAAAATGGATGTAATCGTACGAAGGAGAAAGCCTCTTTGGCTAAGAAAGTGGAGATATGGTCATATTCTTGCAACCACAGAGCCAAATGATATGTCCAGATTATGGATTTAATATAGTCAATTTGTAAAAATAGACTGAATCAACATTATTGATGTTGTGAGCCTAGATCACACTATACTTTGTTATGTAGTGTGAAAGGGTATAACCTTAGGGAGTGAGAATGAATTTATTGGATTAGGGAGATAAAGATAATCTCTTGAAAATAGAAATGAAAAATAAATAATATGCATCATTGATATTATTCAGATTAAAAATATTTTACTAATTTTGAATATTTAGGAAGTGAAGTAGAAGATGAAGAAACCTTTACATTGATTATAGTAATGATCCACGCTTTTTAAATTTCATTGGGCCACAGAATTCGCGGTTCTTTTCAATTTAGATTTATCTCTATGATCTTTATTTGATTTTTTAAAATATCAATACATATTATTTTGGAAACAAAAATTAGACTAGAGTCAAATTCAACACTTCAAAATGAATAGAACTAGTACCAACCAGACAGTAAGGTTTGGGTGGGGAGGGGTACTCCAACAGTGAAAAAAAAAACAAACATAGCCATATATAGTTATTACATAATCTTAGAAAACCCCTGTCTGCCACATATAAAGTTCTTAGGCCACCCATTCCATATCTATTGGGTGTACATGTATAATGTATTTTTATTTTGACTAGATATAAAAATCAATCTCTCATTAAATCATAGTATCTCCAATTAAACATTTGGATATCTCCTTCAATCAGATATTGAGGGCCATGATTACAAATGCCTTATAAAGCATACATGATATATAAAATCTAATTACTATTTATGTAGTTTTTTTACAAAAAATTTAAGGTCTAGCGCATATTACTTGCTTTCATGAAAAACCAAATTTTATGCATAAACTAGTTCATTAAAGTTTCTTGAATTGTTAAATGAGGTATGCATGTATATTCACATCTATATAATATAAGCTCAGTAAAGAATATGAATTATTACACTAAAACTGTTTGACCTTTAACGATAAGAACTTGTTTCTATAATTTTGTTGAGATTTTTTTTTTGAAGGATTTATTGAAGAATTAAAGAACCAACTTATATAATGAAGAATTGAGTACGGCACATACTTAATAACTAAATGAAGAAGGCCAGAAACGGTGATGTGAGATGAGATTATGAAATAACTATATAAAATGAAGAAGGCCGGGAATGGTGACGTGAGAGGAGATTAGTATTAATGCTAAGTAGCTATTTAGGGTTGATAACTAGGGTTTTCTAACTAAGGGTTTAATAGAATGTGGGAGTATGGAGAGATGAAAAGGGATGATGAAGATGGTGTAAGGCATAGTGATATGGGTAGTGTGATGGAAGACCATCTAGTAGATCGAGCCCCGATCCGTCACCAGCCATCTCATGGAGTCTGAGCCAACGTGAAGAACCCACGCTTCCACTATCAGGTCTGAGAAGCGGCATCATCGACTCGCTTCATGTGTAATTTCGTTGGATTGTCGGGAGGCCCCTCCTGGGTGAGTACCGGCCTCCTTCATGTGTTTTTTATTTTAATTATGCTTAATTGCCATCTTTAGGGTGAGGAAATCCATGTTGGGCTTCTTCTCCCCCTTAAGAGCTCTTTTAAGGGGAAACCTGACAGGCTTTCCTCTTAAAAAGGGGCCCAATTGGGCCTCCCACAACTGCCACTCCCTCTCTATAAAGAAGGAGGAGGGGTGGGCGTGGGAGGACAGGCTTGATGTTATTTGAAAAAACAATCCAGATCTGAAGTTGTGTTTTGGTAAATATTATTCCTTTGAGAGGGTCGTTGTTTTGACAAGAAGAAGAAGAAGAAGAAGAAGGTGTTTTCTCCCGTCGCCCTAGAGAGGTTGAACGATCGCCTACGCCATTTTCTTTTCTTTCTCCAGAGTGTTCATCGGAAGCCCTCTTGTGGAGGCCATATTCTTGGAGTTTCTATTGGCAGTCTTGACTTTACTGGGGAAGACTTTGTTATCTAGCCTATTCGTAAAGCTAGATAACGGCCGATGATCCGCCGGTGGAAACCACCGTTTCCAGCTAACGAAAAAGAAAAAGAAAGGCGCTGATCACCGTCGCAGTTTCGTCGGCGAGAGCAGGCTCCCGACACCTTCCACATTGTAATCTGTCTGTTCCGTCTTGACTAATCGATCGACGCCGTTACAAAAAAAAAAGGAAAAAACTTCGAAGAAACGATGCTGCGTTGACGCAAATTCTTCCCTTCAACGGACGCCCTGGCCGAGCAAGCTGTTCGTTCCATCTCGCGATTGAATTGCCACGGAGTTTGTCTGCTTGCCGTCCTCGATCATTTGCTCAACGTGGTTCCATTACGGGAGTTTGGAAATTGCCCTTTTCAATTGGACGATTCTGACATCATTCCTAATTACTGTCATCCCCTTGGGCCCTTGATTGTCCATTGGTTCCCATTGCCGTCGATCCATCAAATTTAGTGTATCGAGATCATCTATACGTCAACGGAGTTTCTGCTATTCTCGAAGATATCTCGCCTCTGCTCAATCCGACAGTGTATCTTCTAGACGGCATCTACAACTACGTTTCCTTCGACCCGGAGGTTGCAGCTCTCTTTCCGAACCTTACAGTCGGCCATCGTAATCACCGGAAATTCTTCCTCGACATGAACTGCTGCTGCCGGATTTCATCTCTTCGCAGCCTGAATTACTAGCCCAAGCTCCCGGGGCTGATTGCAGCCATCGCCCGACCACCCTTTGATTATTTTGGCTCTCCCGATCTCCTCCGCTGAACGAGTCAACACTGTCAAGGATACAATCTTTGGTCCACGTGGTTGCAGAATTCCGTTTGTGGCCATATTATTGCATCGATAATCGAATCAGCAGTGCTACATAAATCAGCTTTTTTTTGTGGTCGGGCCATTGTCTCTCCCCAGCGACCCCAAATTATTTTCTGTGATATTATCACTCGTCAAACATATCGTCCTCGGATGCAGGTTTATTCGTACCCCTTCCTTTTACAGTGTTATTTATGTCTTTAAGTGCCGGTCTCTAAATTGCTCACTGCCTAGAGTGAATTTCAATGTGAAATTTAGGAATAGCCACCATACTTATATTAAAAGGTTTCCTTTGACGGTACCTGATCCATTCAATCACGTTGACAGAGTGGACAAACCTGGACGAATATCGTCCTCCACGCCATCTGTCTTTGAACTGACACTGCCGATCATTGGGAGCTTGGTCACGTCATAAGGTGTCGACTAATTGCTTACGTCCTGGATCTACTGACTTCCGTCGTACTTCTCGTTGAATTCTCTTCAATATACGCATCACTACATTACATTTCATTGTATTCTCAGTTCGATCTTCTTTGGTGGAAAACGAACCGTCTGAAGCCGGTCGTCGTGTTACATCATAGTGAGAATGGGTAGAATGAGGTGTGAAATGGAAAGAAAGTGAGTGAGATTCTATAGAAAAATTAGGGAGGAGACACGTTATCCGATCGCGATCGTGTAATGGACGTGTTAAATAAATGATATTAGATGACACCGTAAGCATTTTCAACGACGTGTCAGGGCGCAATTTTAAAGTATTGAACTGCGCAACACGGAGGAAGCACAGTTCGATCCCTAACAATTTGGGGTATCTTTACTTTTCAATAATGTTTTCATTGTGACAAGCTGGGGAGGAGAGCGATATCATTCTCACAATCCGTACAGAGGAAAAATGGGGACACACTCTTGTTGTCATCTATCCCAACGCAGCGCGTGTGCTGCCAAACATTGCAGAACACGCAGCCAACCATCCGTTCAGCATCTTCCTCCACCGAACCACACGCGCACTTCACAATTCTGTCTGTAATGTGTTCCCTCTCGCATGCAAAATACACGCTATCCCCTTCTGTAATGAACCCGTTCACTACCACGTGGCTCCCAGGCTGGATCGATTCCAAGATCAAGGCCGCATCGTTGAAATCCACATTAACGATAGACTCCGCAACAAAGGTCTTTAAACCCAAGTAGATCTCCTTGAATGTTTTCTCAACGATAGCTTTCACTTCTCCAATAGTAACATGCCTTGGAAAAGCTAATTCCTCGTAGGGAATTAGTGGTCTAATGTCCTCCAGGCCTGGGTGTCTAACGGAGACTGTACAAAAAAGCTTGACACAATTGTTTTCCGTCTGCGCGTTATCTGTTGGTATCTCCGTTAGATAACATTTCAACATATGTTTGACGTCGAGGATAGCCCTAACCGCAGGAAAGATTCCCTGCGAAGCTCTTAGACTCTGGCCAAGGAGGATGCATTTGTAAAGAAGCACAAGATCTTTCCTCACTTGGGCCCTTGTAATGTGTGGCCTTTTCCTTAAGTTACTGCGGCTATCGTTGTTGGGGCTTCCCCCTGAAACGAGCTCCAATCTATACTCCAAGATTTTCATTACTGGATTGACCATACGGCGAACGATATAATTCCCGACAACGTGGTTACCCAGAGATTTAAGAACGAAGTCAAGTAGACCGGTGTCTCCAACGTAAGCTCTGGCTGCGTCCCGCACCTCCTGCCTGGAAACCCATTTGAAATTTGCCTTCTTTAGTGCATCGACGATTACATGCGCCGCCATCTCGAGTCTCTTAGAGGACCATCTGCAGGCGGGTTCCATTGTGATTCTCTGGTAGTCGATTGCGGAGAAGGCGTCATGGGGGAGGCGCCCTTTGAGCTCCATCATGAAGTTGAATAGCTGGCCGAGAGTAACGAGGGCGTAACCGGCAATATCCTGGTACTTGGCGATAATGTTTGCGAGTTCTGGGCTGGCTGTACCGCAGTGGGGGATCAGTAAACAGAGGGGTAAACTTCTCAATGCTTCTATTGACTTCTGGTATATCTCCAGTGTGACTCCAAAGCTCTCTCGGCCGAATCTGTAGCCCCATCGTGCAAACCAGGGCTCACCGTATGCTACCACGTGGAGAAGCCTGAGTTCCATGCCTCTCTTCCTTGCGGTATCAGCTAAGCTCACCTTCCTTTAGATGCGTCAAAATCAAGAGCCCGTTAGGACTAAAACAACAGAATGATCGTATACATGAGCTTTAATTTTAACAGAAAGCTCTAAATTTAGGAAAGGTTCAATTAAACTAAATACTATTTATGATGGGTCGTGACGTTCAGTAATAGCTTTAGAGAGGCTTATACAGTTATATATAGCGAGAAAGAAACACATTGAGAGACATAGATTGACGGAGAGACACATAGAGAGAGACACCCACAGAGCGATTGTGTGTGTGTGTGTGTGTGTGTGAGAGAGAGAGAGAGAGAGAGAGAGAGAGAGAGAGAGAGAGAGAGAGAACCTTACTCCAAGACCTTTACATATTCGATCCCAGAGGTCAAGTATTTCATGACCAGAGAGGATCTCTGACCCCGTTTCAATCCCGTTCACAGAAAGCAGGTGTCCAAAACCATTTGAATGAACGATTCCATGCAAAAGTTCACGCCTCACACTCAGTGACCTTGGTTCTCTCAATGTTGCCATTAGGCTTGTTTGCCTTAAGTTGCACGTTGACTCACTTGACTTACCCGAACCATTCTTAGAAAGCACCACAAAATGGAACCTTTTTCTGCAGACCAAGTGACGACCCCAGCCTGGAAACAGGAATGTACCCATGACTCAGAAGACACCCTTTCAAACATTAGCATGAAGCACTTATATAGCACAGGAGAGAGAGAGAGTAGGGTATGTTGAAAATGCTACCAATAGTGGTGCAGTGCTGGCAGCGTAGAGAGTCAGAAGCCTCAACCATTTCTTCGACGATAAACAGTGATACATGGTCTGGGGCACCACCGGGTACTTCAAGATGGAAGCTCCAACAGTCTATTCCCAGCCCGTTCCACATCTCCGCTCGACATCCAAACTCAAGAAGAGACGATATTTTCTCTCGAAAAGAAGATCCTTTGATGTGCATGGGGTGCCAAGGATCGCAAAATGCCTTAAATCGAAAGGTTCTACCACTTCTCATCCTCTTTTTGGAGGTCGCATTAGCGGAGTTCATCTTAGGAGCCTCTAAGAGCCTGTGGGAACAGTGCGGAGCTTCAGAATCTAGATCTCCAAAAGAGACCGTAGTTGAAGGAGGCCGAGGGTTATCACACTAATAGCGCCTGAAAATATTCTTAGAAACAAAGCGGGTGTTGCCATTAGATAAACGAGGATGGAAGGCCGCACCTCGCGCATGATCTCTCCTGCATTTTTTGGTTTGAAATATGAACGCACTTTTACCATACTACGGCACTCGAATTCATAAAACTGGATAATAAGTTCAAGAAACTTCTTCTTAGTAGGGGCAGAAATTTCGCAGTATGCGCCCGAAAAGTTCGACTCATTTGGCTGGCAGATGAGGTAGGTGGATGGAAAAATGTTAAATAGAAATTAATTTCAGAGTACTCCAAGAGGCCTGAAGAAATCTCCAACGGCTTCGATAGAGGAGTCTCCCAAGAAGCCGACCTTTTAGGTCAACAGCGACGCAAGTAAAGTTTCCAGACTTCATGGGCAAAGCGTGAAACTTATGTTTATTTTGTTACCAAAAACCACCAATCACGGTTTCTAAAATGGAAGCTCTTGCCTACCTGTACTAGCACTACGGAGAAATCAATGCTCCACATTGTACGAATTTGGGAATGGGGACTTTACTTGAGAACAGCCCAAAATTAGGGGACGCGGGCAGTAAGCTAAAGCTTACTCTTGTTCGCCCTACGGAAACTATTGCCGCCAGTAGAGGTTTATACATTGGTGTTTTATTTGTTTCTTCGTCTTCATACTTGCCTACGTTGTTCCCTCTTAGTTTTATAGTCCGCCGACCTTGGTTTACCTTCCTCGGTGACAGTTATCTTGTCTTGGGAGGAAGATATGCATTCACCCAGGACTGCAGAAAGACGATCTCAATGTCACGCCGGTGATGAACGCGACTGATTTCCACAAATATTGTATTATCTTGCAATTTATTTCAACATATGGTATCAGAGCTCTCCGTTGGTTGATTCAGACTTGATACGGTGTGACATTGAAATTTTTACGATCTCAGTTTGACATTGACAGACTAGGCAGGTCGTCAAAGTTCAACCTGTCCTAGCAGGTATAAAATCAATAGATCAACATGTTCTGTCATTTAAAATGGATGGACTAAACTCCTCTGCGTTACGTGTGCTGATTGGCTCAGAATTCAGTGAAAAGTTACTAGAACTATCTAATTTTAACCAACAGTTCTTTATCAGGATCTTTGTGACAAGGATCCCTTAGCAATTTCTTAGTAGTCTGTGAAGTGCTTTGTTTAAATCAATCGATAATAGTTTTCTGCCTGTGTCACTCTTGGATGGTACCATCACCCGGTGATGGCTTTGTTAGCGGGAATCAAAGAACCAAATATCGAAGTATTTTCATCAAAAAAAGGGGCGAAAGATACTTTTGGTAAGGTACTCTATGTGAAGAATATAGAAGCTAGGAGGTTAAGGGGAAGTCATAAACAAAGGATCATGATTGATATTATGTGGCCATCAAGCAAAATCACACTACTATGTTTTACTTAAGTTCATTAAATAACATATTACGTTCATTATTATTCCAGTACAAATATCCTAGTGAATTATGATGAGATCATAATTCAATGATCGCGAGTCTTTAAACATGTTCCAAGTATTCATATTTGGTAGATTGTTGAAATGGACATCAAATTATCTCAATCGAAGAGCACTAACTGATCCTACTTATATGATAAGTATAGCTGATCATGTGGCTACTAGTGTAGCGACACTAAGGACAGATAATGGATAGTGTTTGGAGAAAGAGTTCACTGAATTATTCCGAAAAATCCCTGAATGGTATTAGACCTAAATATCAATCAGGTTGTTCATGTCACCATTGTGTAAGAGGTCCATTGATTTGAAACACAAAGGACATCTCATGGATGGATGAATACATTTTTTAACTAAGGCTTTCAGGCCTCTAGTCATGAGATTCAAATAAGGCATAGCTCAGATGTAGTAAGAAGCTCACGGAGATGATTGACTGGTCAAGACTAGATCATCTGGCCTTGGTATAAAGGAGACTGACTCAATGAAGACGAGGCAGCAAATCCCTGGCTAGGGTAATGAGGATATTGGAGAAGGTGTTCCCCCATGATGCCCTTTACGAGTCAGTACTAGTTGAATGATGGTTTGATTTAGACTATCAAGCATACCCTATGTTGTTCGAGAGTCTCGGTAGATGATGGATTAGACGTATACGATAACCAATGACAATAAATGTTCCATGAGAGAGTTTGAACACTACTTGGTATCTTTTAGAACACGAGGTGTAGCTTGGAACCCTACGTGCTGGAAACTTAACCTATCAATTGGGTTAAGTCAATCCTTAGTTAATTAATCTATATGTTAATATAGTTAATTCATAAGGTTGGCTAATAATTGTTATTGAGCCACTTAAGTTATGAACTAGGATGGTACATGGGCCTAGAGGGTCACACGTATAAGATCATAGGGGCATTGGTGAATATGTTTTACTTTATGGTTATTTTGAGAAAAACTTAAGTAAAATATAATTAGGGAAGATGCAGTCATTTCAAGGCCCCATGCAAGCCAGAATTGAGAGCCCCCCTTTCTCCATCTCTGCGCCACTCAACTAAGGAGAGTGTCTTTGAGAAGATCTTTATGATTTTCAAGAAGTGTTGAAGAAGAATGAGTGGACATCCAAGAGCAACATGATCGTGTGGATATTTCTAGAGGTCGGGCACATGATCAACTTCAGAACGATTGAGCAAGTTAAGGGTGGAACAAGTTCCTCAAAAGGTACATGTGATGTATTTGTTTGAAGATAGATTTAGAGTCAAAACTGCTTACACATTCATGGAAAAACATATTTTCCAATATTGAACCAAGGCACAGAATTCAAAAGTTCATAGGTCAATTCCTGGACAAACTAGTCAAAGAATTAAATCAGTGATATATCTCATGAAAATGAAAACATGAGGACTATAGTGTGAAGTTGAAAAATGAATACTCCTAATGTTGTGGGTGTCAATCATATTAGTGATGGGGAATTTCTCTCAGCCTTAGTTATTGTTAGTTAGCCAAAGCTGGTAGATTCATGGATTCTCTATTTTCCATGCTCTTATAATTTTTATCTCAGTACTAACTAGTTTATAACTCGAATGCTTGACGAGTTGTTTTTGCAACAAATGACATACATTATGGATTGTCAATGATAGTAAAGTGAAGATCTGGATGTTTGATAGAGCTATCAGACTCTCAACAAAAGTGTCATGTGCTATATAGAAAAGAAAAAAAATTTGATTTCCTATTATTAATTGCACTTAAAAGCTGCAAACAGAGTTTTGAAAGTTTTCAAGGGCGTGCTCATGATGATTAAGGGGACACATCAATAACCAAACAAGCACAAGCTGACCAGGAGAACAATGTTAGGTGCAGCTGCATGTGGATGATAAATCTATTAACTACTCTACATTAGGCAGATTTTTATGCCCAGGTTATGTCATTCAATCTGCTGATGAAATATTAAAACATAATCCTAGGTTTAAGCTGTCCATTTTCTTAGGGTATAGTAGTGGAGTGGAGTCTTATCAACTTTCCACTCATGACACACAAAAGTTTGTTTTTAGTAGGAATGGTTATTTATGAAAATCAAATAATGAAGCTTTTAGATGAGCAGGGTGGTCAAAGTTCTACTAATGGCATTGTTCAAGAGAAGACTTAGGTAGCGGTGGAGAATCATTTGTAGAAGCCATAGAGTATTCTAGTAGTATTGAAGTTAGACGTGAAAAGCGTGATACATGACCCTCTACTTATCATAAAGACTAAATGTCAGCATTTTTTTGTAGTTGAAAGAACCAACATCATACAACATGACACGATTTGTTTGGTATGTAGAAGAGGATGCCAGAAATTTTTGAGGACTGTGCATGCTATGGACAGAACTATACATATGAGTTGCTAGAGATTAAAGATGCAAGTTGAAGCTCAAAAAGAGGGCACCACTTTCAAATTCATCTCAGATGGTATACAAAAAAAAATTCTTGAAAATAGTTTTTAAATAAACAATATTTAATTTTAATGAAACTTTCTCACCTATTATAAAACATCATTGATAAGCCAGAAATAGGGGTAAATTTTATGCAATTTCTAACCCTTGTCGTTGTCAATTGTAGCTTATACAATAAAATTTATAAAAACTCTATTTAAGATGTGTAGTGATAAGTACGAGTGTCGTCCAAGGGAAGCTAGTAAGGAATTCAATTTGAAGGTTTTCTTGGTAATTCAACCCTAATTAGAGTCAATTTGATCTTCAATGAAGATCAAATCACCCTAATTAGATGAGAAATTTAGAAAGGGGGGTAGAAGAGATGGGATGAATAGAAAAAATAGGGAGCTCTAAATTGGCTTCTTTGATCCATAGAAAAGGGTCCAAGGGGTCAATTAGAGGGAAATTTTGATTTTTGTTGGTTGGTTTTGTGGGTCTTATAATTCAGAAATAACTACACAATTAGATAATACAAAGGGAAATTTACTCTCCTAGAAATTGAAGTTTTTTTATAGTTTTTTAATGTGCACTTGGAATAGCTAGGTAAATCTCTCATTCTCTCCTCTCAAACTCAGTAAGGGCTTGTACCTTCCGCTCAAGCTTAGCGATTTAGAAGTTCAGACCAAGACCAAGAAGAATGAAGAAGAAATTTCACTGAAACATCATCCAAAATACACTAAAAGTTCAAATACAAACAAGAAAAAGGTACCAGATAGGTTGATCCAAGCTAGAGCTCCTTTCTGTCTTGTAGCTGTGATAGAGCACCATCAAGAATGAGCTCCCCCTCTCAAAATTTAGCTTTTATACTTAGGTTACATGGTAAAAATTACCATTTTACCCCCATTTAGTAATTAATTTTTATCTATCAATGTAGGCTAGATCTGAATGATCCAACAATATAGATAGAAAGAGGGAATTAATACGAGAAAATCCATAAAAAAATCATCTCAATCGGACTTCAGGATCAAAAGTTATTAATAAATGAATTTTAAACCAATTTAATCCACTGGATTTAAATTCATTTATTTATTCATTTCTTTTTTTAACACGCCATGACGTGTCGCTCTCTCATTGGCTGGCGCATTTTGAATTCTCCTTTTTGCAGAGAAGTCCTTAAAAAAGGCCGAAATTGCTGCTGAACTCTCTCTCCTCTAGTTTCTCCTAAAAACATTAAAAAATATATTAAATAATTGCAATAAAATCCTGGAACAGTTTAAATAACATCTTTACGCTTGCAATCACGACCGAGAGCTGTTTTTGAGGGCATCATTGCAACTGAAATTTACGAAAAGCCCCTAGAGGAGTAGAAATTGCTTTAAAACGCATTTTCTCCTTATATATATATCCTTTTCCTCTTAAAAAATTCATTTTTCACTTAAATAAATCTCGAAAAATCCAATTAAATCCTAAATAAATTCTAGAAATTTCCATAAAATTGTAGAAAATTCATTATTTCATCCCCATAATAATTAAGCTCGAAATTAAATTTTAAACCTGCCATTTTCATTTAAAAATAATTATTTCAAGCTCAAATAAATCTCAGAAATTCATAAAATTAACAGAAAATTAGGGAAAAATCAGAAATCACTTGGAAACATTAAATTTATGTAAATATGTGATAACCACCCATTTTAAGCTCTTTAAATGCATAAAATTGTGCTAATAGCATGAAATAAAAACCAAATTTATGGTGTTATCAATCATCGACATGTATGGATTTATCCATGGTGGCATATGTGAACATATAGTTGGAGCAGCTTGATGAGAAGATGATGTTTCCATATGATGATTTGGAGCACGGGAGCTCTTCAGTGATAGAAAACCTTGTGTTTAGGATAAGGAAGTTCCTTGATTAATTGAGTCAGTCTCTGAGCTAGGGGTACAATAATTTTGAATTGTCAATGATGTTTAGCGTCCATTCCAAGCACAAAATTCACTGATATATCTATATTCAAATGTCTGAGTATGATTCGCCTTTTATTTGATGTTTTATTATGGATGATATGAAAGTTAAATCAAAATATTATATGAGGGATTACAGGAAAAGGGTATTAAAGTGGAAAACAAGATCCTTAATATAGAGATTTGTAGAGACTGGATGAAAGATTGATTGTTATCTTGAAAATATTGTTGGACTCTTTGGTATGACTACTGCTAATGTGGTAAATGCTCATTTTACAAACCATTTAATTTTATATATTGCTTCAAGCCCCAAATTAGATTAAGATACTTCTAGAATAAATTTAATTTCGTGTGGAGTTATTGTCATGTTATATTATATGCTTTGTAATATATCTAGCATTTTTCTTACACTAGAACTGGTGAGAAACTTTATGATTATAAGAGTGTGGTGAAACAGATTCTTTAATGTATGAATAGAGAAGCTGTTGTGGAACTTTTTCTTTGAAATCTGGAATTCACTTTACGTACATTTTTATATTGATGCTGATTTCTGTGGTGACAAAGGATTTGCAGACTGTATTATTTTTTTTATTTTAATGAATTTTCTAGATAAAACCTGTATTATCTTTGTCAGCTCAAAAATCAGTATAAACATAACAATGTACCTAAAGTGGATTCCAGTTGTGAAACAGAAGTTCCACTACAGCTTTTTCATTAAGATGTCAAAGACCCTGTTTCACCACACTATTATGCTCTGTAAATATATTTCTTATGAAGCTTCTCGCTAGACGCCTTTATTCATTTTTTCCCTTTCTCTGTATGAAAGATTTCTTAATTTTAGCTCTTTGGAGATTTAAGTGCATGGAGGAGGAAGAAAAAACAGGAATCATATTAAAATTATTACATTCAACTTTTAGAGTTACCTAGTTTTTAATTTCAACTCAAACTAGTAATTTGTGTAAATTTTTTCTTTCTTAGAATTGTTTTCAAGTGGCATGGATATTAGATTTGGAAAAAGAAGGAGAAAATTTCATTTGAAAATATCTTATAGATTGAAAGATATGAATTTTCAGAGTTTATATTTTCTAGATTTTTAAGGAATTTTAAAAAACAAAGAAGGATAGGAAGCAAAATTATTAGCGAAGGCCTTCGTAGCAGACATGGCTGCCCAACAAGTGTTGGAACATGAGTAAGCTAATACTATAGTGATAGCTCATACACAGTACTTATGTGGTGCAACCCCAGATGGTTCAAAATGCTCAAGAGAAATGGATCTAGTCTTTAAATATGGAATTGATATTTTGATGTTATGTGCCAGTAAAAATGAAAAAAAGGGAGATATTGGATTGAAATCTAACACTCAAGTCTTTGTTTGAAAAGGCAATTGTGATTGAACCAAGAGCTCTCACAACGTGTCAATTCTCTTCACACAAAATGGCATCATCTGGACTGTCGAACTTCATTAATATAAATATTTTTAGGCTTATTTTTCTCTTTAGAACAAACACACCATAGAAATCTTCACTCAATCGAGTGTGTAATAGTGTTTCAAGGTGTAAAGATAGAATTATGGTTTTACTCAATGATGCTCGTTTTGATGCAAAAACCTTACCAATACATCATAACATGAAGTAGACTCATTGATAATAGGCCAAAAGTGTCCAGAATTAATTAGCTCTGAACTCAATAAATTGATTTTCTCAAAGTTTTGATTTAACTTGATATCATATATAATTATTTTGATTTGAATACAGTTAACTTTAATATTATATAATTATTTTTTATGAGGGTTTTTATAAAATCCTCAGAGTTATTTCCTAAATTTGCATTGATGTTTTGCGACCATTTGATCCACAGTTTCTCCCTCGTCTCTCAATAACAATTTGAGATTCTGGTGGCAAATGATGCATTATTGAGCTTGTTTACATTGGTATGAGGTTTGTGGAAATGGTTCTACTCCCCAATGCTATTGAGCATGTATTCATGAATTTTGGGTGTTGAATTTTTAGAGACAAATATCTGTACTCACACCTCCCATTTAGTGACTTCTGGGTCCTCAAAATCCTCTCTTCCAAATCTTTCTAACCAAATCATATCAATTTATTGGTCAACTCATTGACTTAAATCAGATGTCTAAATTGGGTCATTTTTTAAGACCTAAGTTTAAATATTTATGGTTATTTCATATATTCCCAAAAACATTACAACTTCATATTATAATTATCAGTTATTGATCTAGTTTCATAAGATATAACTATGAAAATAGCTGTTAAAATATTGTCTCTCAATGTGTTTCTGAAACTCAATGCTTTGACTTCTCTATTGATTTGAATTAAAAACCAGAAATTTTTATCTATAGTTCATAATTCTTACGTTTCTTATTTCTGATATGGGTATAACAATGACCACATGATATCTCTCATACTGTAAGACAATGCATATAGGCTGGCTTGGGTTAGCACCTCCTCAAAAAAAGAAATATGGATAGGAACTTAAAATGCCACCCCTTCTCCCCTTTTATTCTTTTCACTTTAGATGGGCACACTTGGGGCCAATTCATTATATTTTTTATAGGGAGTTGTCACATTTTTTGGCCTAATCGACGTAGTGCCCTAGGATTGTTTGCTGACTTTTTCAATAAATATTTTATTTGCTTCCTGATTATCTCCTTTATTCTCCACACTTTTGGTTTACCATTTGGACTGCATATATTCATCCTAATTGCTGATTGCTCCCTTTTCTTGGGAATTCATGGAGGAACTTGACTATTACTCCATACAAAATGTGAACCTCCATCACATAACTGCGTACATGCAAATGATATTAACATGACACTAATGATGTTAACTGTCCAGATTCGTATTTTTTAGATTGATCTTTGAATCTTGGTATATGTGTTAACATTATCCATGGCAATGCATTTACAAAAACACCTTTTTTATTATCCTTACCTTGATTCTTTTATCATTCTCATTGTCCTTTCATTTGGTTATATTAAAATATGCTACAGAAGCTTTTATATCTTGACTTTAAATAAAATAAGGATGCTACTTGAAGTGTTTCATCACTCAATCCATTATATGTTTTCAAGCATGACTTTCCATTTTCCGGGTCCATGTGAGTGTGGCTTTTTAAGGAAACAAAAAAGAAGAAGATAATGTTCCAATTTTTTCGCTCGATTATTAAATGGTCTTAATTTATTATAATGGTTTTATTCTGGAGAAAGATAGATTGTAAAGTATCAGATGAATCTCAGAGAAGAAAGTTCAGTTGGTAAGACCGAAAATCTACATGCCCTATGGGACTTATATGGTTTGAGAAGGAGAGAAAATGAGAAAGATGGCCGTTGCATTCCATCAGAGGCTTGTATGGATGAGAGATCATTATTACTAGGAAGTTGATAGGAGAACAGGTCAAGGTACAAGAAGACAGGCACAAAGATATTCGGAGAGGTAAGTAATGACATAGGAATATCTTTGAGTGATCACAATAGTGAATGAAGTTCAAGGTAATAGGTTTGAATATGCAGGTTCCTACACTGAAATGTGAGTGATTGGCGAGTGATAATTTGAGGGGTAATACACATGATATGATATAAATGATGATCCCTGATCTTGGGTAACAATATGGTTCATTTTATTTTCTCCATCCCCTAATTCCTTACGCAATCCATATTTATCTCATTTAGGATTAAGATGTTGTCCCAGGTTTTAGGGACCATTCGCAAATGTTATGATCTTAGAGTACCATCATTTGCACATATATATGTAATTTAGTGTCTCTTATATGCATGAAAATAAAGTATTGTGGGAGATACTATATTTATGAAGGATATTTCTATAATTCCGAGGGAAGGTGTTCCACAAAGAACTTAGTCCTTTTATTTCTCCCTTCCCATCCACAGAGGGATATGAATATAATTTCTGTGAGTTATATTGAATTAAAATCATTTTTTTCCTTATACATTAGGTAATAAAAAATTTGTTTCTTCTGGAAATTCTTATTTCATTTCTTACCTTAAAGAATGAAACTACGCCTGAATTAATGAGATAAAACTATCCTTCCAGGAAATTGATTGAGAGATTGAGGATAAGTGTCGATGTTAAAAACTATAAAATGATAGTTTCTCTAGATTTCTCATTTGTTCATCTTCATGTATCATTTTTTATTTTTTCAATGCAGAGATATTTTTGTTTTATGGTAGAGGTTTACTATGGTATGAACGTATAGTTAACTATCTTGCGTTGGATCACCTACTGAATGATTAGAATATGAGTGATAGAAATAAGTACTTAAAACATCTAGAGTGTTAGTATTATGGAGAAACTGAATGATTCGATTGGATAGTTGATAAAATTGTTAGGATATGGTCATCGAATGTGGAACAGTGTAGATTTTTAGAATCATGTCTGATGGAGGACCACCTCGTCCAGCCGACCCCAGCTCGTCGTCAGCCACAGCGCGGAGCCCGAGCGGACGTGAAAGACCTGAACTTCCACTACCATGTTTAAATTTGCACCCGCGTCGTGTGGTTTTACTCCGTATTCGTGTTGTTTTATCGCCATCACCGAGACCCTCCATGGGCCCCCCTTTTGCTTCACCGGTCTATTTGTCATAGTGAATGGTAGGGATACCTTCACCTGCGCGTGGACGGACCTTCCCTATGAGGTTGTGTTTGTACCCTTTTGTTTTTCACTCTTTTGTATCACTGAGGGGGAGGGGAAGACCATACATGGTTTCTCCTCCTTTGAAGTGCCCTTGAGGGGAGGAGTTAGCCCACTAGGCCCCTTCCCCCCTTAAGGAGCCCATTAGGGCTTTTTGTCCAAACCCCCCCCCCTTCTCTCTTCGTTTCCTATAAAAAAAGGAGGGGGAGATGGGCTTTGGGATCGAACTTGTTTTTTTGAGAAAAAAGACTGAAGAGTATCATTTTTTTACTATGTTCTGAGTGTGTTCTCGTAGTTAGCTAGGGTTTGCTTGTCCGCCCTGCAAGGGCCGTCGTATGCATCCTTTTCCCAGGACCAGGGGGAAAGAAGTCCAGTTGAACGAAGAAGTATCACTGTGGAGGGGAATCTTCGGAGACTCTGTCCCAACCTGTTGGCTGAACCTGTTAGTATTGTTGACTTTTCTACATACTTTTATGTCGGTTACTTTGTCGGTTGGAACATACATTCCTATATATGTACCTAGTTTGATAATAAAAAATAAGTTTTACATTTCATTTTATGTGATATGTGTTGTGTTACATATCCAAGAGAGTAGTGAGTTTTGCTCTCAAGACCCAACAGATTGGTATCAGAGCTAGAGTTTTCATAAGGATTGTGGAAGAGAAGTAAAAGCAAAGCTCCAAGAGAATTAAGATAAAGTTGAGCTTATTTTTAGTTTTTATTTGGTGTTGTTTTTCTTTTAAATGGCTGGGAAAGCACCTTGGGAAGGGTCTATCATTACTGCAACTCCTTTTAATGGAGAAAAATATTCTATGTGGAGTTCCAAGATGAAGTCCCTATTTAGAAGTCAAGATTTATGGGATATTGTTGAAAATGGTTTTATACCAGATGAAACAAAGAAAACTGAATTTAAAGATTTGAATAGAAAAGATGCAAAGGCTTTGTTTATTATTCAATAATCTGTTACTGAAAAAGTGTTTACAAAGATTTCTAAGGTAACTACAGCACATGATACTTGGTATATTTTGAAGAAAGATTTTCATGGAGGTTGAATAAAGTAGCAATGGTAAAATTACAAACTTTGAAAAGAGAGTTTGAATCTTTATCTATGAAGGTTGAAGAATCTGTCCAAGACTATTTTACTAGAGTTTTCGTAATTGTGAATCAAATGAGCAGATACGGAGAAGATATTTTAGAGAGAGAAATAGTGGAGAATATCCTACGAAGTTTTCCCACTAAGTTTGATTATGTTGTTGCTGGAATTGAAGAATCAAAGGATTTTGATATATATACTCATGATGATTTGATGAGCTCTTTGATTGCTCATGAAGATAGAATGAACAGGTCAAAGGAAAAATCAATTAAAGAAGCATTTAAGGCAAATATTGATTTGTCTAAAAAAGAAGATCAGGCTATTTTGTCACGCTCAAGTCAATTTCACACAGGAAGAGGTAGAGGAAGATCGACAAGAGGAGGTAAACAACAAAATCATCAAGGAGACTATTTTAATCAAACAAGAAGATTTGGAGAAGGATATGAAATAAGTTTTAGATGCAGAGGTTTAAGCCGAGGACGAGGTCAAGGTCGAGGAAGATATCAATGGAATAGAAGAGAGGATAATGCAAATCTAGAAGGAAAAAGAATATTTCAGTGCAATTATTGCAAGAGATATGGGCATCTTGAAGCATACTGTTATTAAAAACAAAATTACCAAGCCAATTATGTGGAAGCTGAAGAACATGACGCATTTATGTCTAATATTACATCTTATTCTGATTTGAAAGATCTATGGTTTCTTGACTCAGCTTGCAGCAATCATATGGTTTTCAACAAAAATATGTTTTATGAATTTGATGAGACACCAAGAGGAGAAGTTAAAGTGGGTGATGGGAAGAAAGTAAAGATTGAAGGAAAAGGAACAATTGAGCATAATACATGTATTGTTAAGAACCAGATGAAGGAGAAGCCAGTCATGCATATTAACAACATTGGTAAGAGGATGTTTCCTGTGAAATTAGAAGAGTTTCTCAATCATGCAATGATTTCAGAAAAGATGAATGATTCATGGTTATGGCATAAAAGGTTTGGTCATTTGAATTTCAAAGCATTAAAGTTTTTAAGTAAACGAAAGCTTGTATATGGCTTACCGTTTATTTATGAAGAAAATGATATTTGTGAGGGTTGCATTTATGGCAAGCAGAAGAAGAGAAATTTTTCAAATGAACATCCATGGAGAGGAAGAGCACCCTTGGAGTTAATTCATGTAGATGTATGTGGTCTTATGAAAACCTCATCTTTGAGTGGAAGTAAGTATTTCCTACTATTTGTTGATGGTTACTCAAGAATGTGCTGGTTTTAATTTTTGAAAGAGAAATGAGAGGTATTTCATAAATTTATTGAATTAAAAGCAATGGCTGAAAATATGTGAGGACATACTTTGAAAATTTTACGTACAGAGAGAGGAGGATAATTTCTTTCAAAACCATTTGAGGATTATTGCAGAAAAGTTAGAATTCGTAGACAATTGACTGTAAGAAAGACTCCTCAGCAGAATGGAGTTGCTGAAAGGAAAAACATGACACTTGTTGAAGCTGCTAGGAGCACGATGCATGAAAAACATTTGCCTACTGAATTTTGGGCTGAAGCTGTTGCTGTTGCAGCTTATATTCAAAATATTTCTCCTACGAAAGCCGTAAATGATATGACACCTTTTGAAGCTTGGTATGAGAAGAAACCAGTTGTTGGCCATTTAAGAGTATTTGGATGCATTACTTGTGCTTTAATTGATCTAAGTGAACGTGGGAAGTTGGACAAGAAAATTGAGAAATGCATTTTTGTTGGATACAGTAATGAAAGCAAAGGTTACAGATTATATAATCCTTTAACAAAAAAGGTGATTACTAGAAGAGATGTTATTTTTGATGAGGAAAGCTTTTGGGATTGGAATGAAAATCCTACATATCAAGAAGGAAAAAGGAATTCAGAAATACAAAGAATGAAATGGAGAAAGTATGGTTCTATCCTTGATTCAGATAGAAATTCTGAATCAAGAGTAATTGAAGATGAATCTCCATCACCACAGAGAAAGACAAAGCCGGTAAAAGAATTATATGAGACAAGTATTTTTGCACTTTTGTCACATAATGAACCAGTAAGCTTCGAAGAAGCAAAAAGCAAGAAAGAGTAGAAGAATGCAATGGAAGATGAAATTAAGTCTATTGAGAAAAATGGCACATGGGAGCTTGTGGATTTTACATCTTCAATTAAACCTATTGGAGTAAAATGGGTTTACAAAATCAAGCATGCAGCAGATCAGAGTATACAGAGGTATAAGGCAAGGTTAGTAGCCAAAGGTTATGCACAAAATTATGGAATTGACTATTTTGAAACATTTTCACCTGTTGCAAGACATTTTGTTCGCCATTGCAGCTCAAAAGGCGTGGAAAGTATATCAGTTTGATGTTAAATCTGCTTTCTTGAATGGTATTTTGAATGAAGAAGTTTATGTTATGCAACCTGAAGGATTTGTGGTCAAAGGAAAAGAGGACAAAGTTTACAAGTTGAAGAAAGTTTTATATGGTTTAAAACAAGCACCAAGAGCATGTTATGGAAGGTTACATCATTTTTTGATAAAGTATGGTTTTCAAAGAAGTGAAAATGAACATACCTTATACATCAAGAGGAGCAAAGGTGACATTATGATTGTGAGTATTTATGTTGATGACATGATTTATATGGGATCGTCTGATTTCCTTATTCAAGAATTCAAGAACCTAATGATGTCTGAATTTGAGATGACTGATCTTGGTTTACTTCATCATTTCCTTGGTCTTCAAATATTTCAAGATGAAAAGGGAATATTTATCTCTCAAGAAAGGTATGCGTCAGAAATGTTTAAAAAATTTAATATGATATCATGCAAGTCATGTACTACTCCTATGAATTCAAATGAAAAGTTGACTTTGAATGATGGTATGACATTGGTCGATGAGTTTGGTATCAATATTTTTGAGTCATCCTTCTACCCATCGTTTTGGAGCACTGAAAAGAATTATGAGATATATATGTGGAACCAAAGATTATGGATTTCTACATGATCGATCATCTAATCTTCAGTTGAAAGGATATGTGGATAGTGATTGGGCAGGAGATAGGGATGAAAGAAAGAGTACGAGTGGATATGTTTTTCTCATCGGCTCAAGAGCTGCTTCATGGAGTTCAAAGAAGCAAGAGATAGTGGCATTATCTTCTTCAGAAGCTGAATATGTAGCTGCAGCAAGTCCAAGTCAACATGGAATATGGCTCAAAATGATTTTGAAGGATCTTGGTATAGATCAAGAAAAAGCTTTTATTTTGTTATGTGATAAGATGTCAACAATTGCTATGGCCAAGAGTCCAGTATTTCATGGAAGAACCAAACATATAGAGATAAAGCATCATTATATTAGAGAACAAGTCAATGTCGAAGCAATTATTATGCAACATTGTGCATCTCTTGATCAAGTTGCAGATGGATTTACCAAGGCATTGGCTCAAGGAGGATTTGAGAAATTTAGAGATCAACTAGGAGTCAAACAGCCAACATTAAGGAGGATATGTTAGTATTGTTGACTTTTCTACATACTTTTATGTCGGTCACTTTGTCGGTTGGAACATACGTTCCTATATATGTACCTAGTTTGATAATAAAAAACAAGTTTTACATTTCATTTTCTGTGATATGTGTTGTGTTACATATCCAAGAGAGTAGTGAGTTTGGTTCTCAAGACCCAACAGAACCAAAGACCCAGCTTGGGATTAGCACGCCCAGAACGGGCGCCCACCCTCGTCCTCCGTCGGTGGCCACATTCGTCATTCCAAGAGGATAATCGCCTTTCACAGGTCATTTCCCCCTCCCTCCTCAATTTGCAGTATCGTTACCTTTTTTAGTGCCGTTACCGTTTGCTCATTTGCCCTGAGAGAACTTCGGTCACGATATAGGGTTAGCTACTCTCTCGTGTTAGGATCTCCCTTGATGGTAATGGATCAGTTAGTCATCGGGGATCGTACGGACGTCTCTGGACGATGGCCGTCCCCCACTTCGTCGATCTTCGAGCTGTCCTTTGGGTCATCGGGAGCCTGGACTAGGTTCGACATCCCCGTGTCATCTCTTGCCCCTCGTTCCGTGTCGGTGTTCGCTGCATTTTTCTCGTTCAATTTTCTCGTTAAAGTTACTTGCAATTCAAATTACTTAGCATTCCACCCGTCGTAGTTACTCCAGTGTTGCAACGCGACGCCCGGGGCCCATCGTGTTACATAAATGTCATTCCTCTCCTCATGCAGGTCACTTTTACCTAAAGTAACAACTACCATGATCTTGTAGGCTGCCCTCTATTGTCTTACTTTGAGTTCTGAAAACATTATTGAAGGGCCACACTAAAGTAGACTTGCGCACAGATGACCACATGCCTTCAAAATGAACCATAGAGGTTGAGCTATTTGATTTATGAAGTACAGAGTTAAAACTTCCTTCCCAACATTAGAGAGATATGAAGATTTGGTTGGATTGCATTGTCTATCAAGATGAATAGAAGCCATTCCCAATAGATCAAATGGTTATTAAGTGCAACCCCTATTTATGAAGTGGAAATTTTTTTATAGTTTTTGGTAAGCTAAGGTTATCCACACTACCAATGTTAATAAAATAACAGACAAATAACAAATCTGCTGAATAATTATGGAGTTCTAAACTGGATAACCATGCCTAGACATAATGAAGCCAATGGATAATTACATGGCACCAAAGAGAGATTATGACAAGGATGACACATGACATATTCCTAAATGGGAAGGTAGCAAACCTATATTTAGTGGTCTTATGTTATGATTCTAGTTTGGACACAATGAACTATATCTATAATTAAATTTCTATTTTATAATTATTACATTATTTTTCTTAAATTATATAAACTGTATAATGAATAAATAGAACACAAATTATGTCTCTCTTGGTTAGTGCCAGCATTGAGTTGTGGCATCAAGCAAGTGTCCCAGCTTAATTGGTTTGTCATGGTTCACTAGTTTTGAAGTAAGCAAAAATTTGGTGTAGTCCAGAATGGGTCTCCCTTAAACTACTATCCTCCGGCTGACCGCATAAAGACCAATGAGTGAAAGATTGTGCAAGCAACAGTTTTGCTAAAAAGCTCCATGCAAGTGCAAGAAGCATCAAACAATGCATAAACCTTAGTTCGTAAAAGGTAACAGGTGTAATTACGTAGTGACTTTTTAAGTGAAACTGATCAAAATGAGGATACAATCAGATAAAGTGCTGAAATCTAACTACTTGTTTGGTTCTTCCATGAAATTCTACATCCTTTTATTCCACTAATACAAGGTGTTTTCAATGAAAATAAGAGCATGTATTAAAAGAAAACTTTTTAACAAATTACATAAAAAAGACTTTTGCTATTAGCAAAAACACGGTGCCAGTTACAAGGGTAGTGTTCATCAACCGATCCCCGTGTGCCGAGGATGCCACCCAAGGAGTTTTATATATGTAAGGTTGAGTGCTTAGAAGAGTTTATACACTTGGCATGAGCTTAAATATCCCAATTACACATAAACCCCACTCGACCATGCCCATAACTCAAACGAAAAAGATACAATGGTGATATTGCCGCAGGTTTTCGTGGAGACATCAAGTGCCAACAACCCATCCGTGTCCCTAGGAGTTGGTGAGGCGTGGAGCAGGTGTTATGCGTGCACTCATCATGTATCAACTTGGAGCTCCTCTAAAGAATAACATCTATGAGAGACACCATGCACTCTTAGGAGCTGTCGGGCAGAGGGATCACACCCATTTGTCACTCGTTGGAGCCATCTGGTGCAAGAGTTTAGCGTGTCTTGAGAGTTGGCAAGCTTAGTCCCTCGACACAATGGCTGCTTCACGCCGTCTGATGAAGATCCTATCAATTAGGATAGAAGGAATGGGTATGAGAGTGTATCACATAGTCAACGAGGGCATCCAACATCTAATTCTCTCTCGCAGCTGGTGGTAAATGCTAGGAAGATGTGTGTGACACCTCGTGATGTCTCTCCATACACTCTAGAGACTTCACTCAAAGCATGAGTTTGCATGGATCATAGAAACCAAGAACTATGAGTCTGCATGGACCATCAAGGTTTTGCTCCTCACAAAGGAACAAGCCAACACATATACCCATAGTTTCATTGATAACATACATTTTTAGTACCTTAATCTAAAATATATTGACATGTTTATTTACATTAATTTACTTATAAATGCATGTTATCAAGCATAAAATGATTAAATTCTTTCTTAAAGATATTCTAAATTTCAGCATTTTTATGTACTTTTTGGGATTTTTCTGATAACAGAGTTTGACAGAATATTACTTTCTTAGTCAGAATATGATTTTTCTGGAATTCTTGGAGATTAAATTTGGAAAGATGTAAATTTTATAAGTCAAAAAATATATTTATATGTATTTTAACCTTAATTTTATTATGTATGAATTTTCTAATTTATTTGAAATATATTATTTTGCATCCCCATGTGTCGCCGTTTGATTCGTCGCACGGCGACAAGTCATAGCTAGCGATAACGACTGGCGACAACAAATCATTGAGCTAAGTAGTCAATTGCATCGTGATTGACAATGTCATGATTCCATTTAATGATTAATGAAATCATATAGTTGCCTTTTGACATTTTTACTTCGCACGTCAATGTGAACGAATAACAAAAAGAGCAGCTTTTTTGCAATAAATTAATTTGAAGGACAGAGGTAGTGCAATGAAATTATTATTTTGATTCCCTCTCTCTCTCTCGGTGGAATGGGCAACATAGGCGACACATTGTGCCACATGTACTTGTGGCATGCACAAGTATATATGGCGCACATGTGTCCTATTTTTTTAAAAGGAATTCTGCTGACGTGGTGCACAATGACGTGCTTGTACATCTGCTGACGTGTCCTATTTTGTAAAAATAGCTATTTTATACTACAATGAATAAGATACTTTGATTCTTTTCATTTTCATGTGCAGGTACACGTGGCAATTCCATAAAATGCAAGTGCAGAACACAATGTAACAAAGAATCTCATCAATTTGATAGTTCAACTGAAAACAGGAAAAGAGGAAGGATTGGCGCCGATGACGAGGAGAGAGCAAAAAATTAAGGGCTAGGATTACTCCAAATTCAAATGGAAATATATAACAATCCAAAGGTCTGATTGAGCTGAAAGTTTCTGCATTGCTTTGTCTTCCCCTATTTTTTACATCCATGCACTCTGTTCGTCAAATAGAGGCATGGATCATTGTGAAATTCATCTGGAAGTTGCTTCCTACTCATGTGGGCTCATTAAAAGATAATGAGATTTGAGATCCATCAAGTATGTTCTTGGTGTCCTAGGTGTGTGGGAATAAGTTTTAGAGAAGAGGAGGAGCTTACTCGCCTTAGTAAATTGTCATGACCTTGACAGAACATAAGGATCTGAGGTAAGCTTCTTCGCCTTATGTTCCTTTTTGCGGGCATCATCATTAGCTTAATTAGATTTTACGATCACCCTTTTCACTATCACCTCACCTCCTTACGTTCCCATAATTAGATCTCTCTATTATGATACCATTTGTTTACTCAATCATTGACGTATCTGACACATTTTCTACCTCATTCATGTAAGGCTTCATGCAATTCTTCTTTCATTTCCTCTTTTATTTGTTAATTATAAGTTTAAATAATAGCTATTTAAAAACTTTTACTCAATGTCCCTATCTCGCCTAGTAAATTTTTGTCACTATCTATTCTCATATTGATAAACACTTTATTAAGAAAATTAAATCCTTAATCATCGTACCCTGTGGAGACAATCCTTACTCCTCACTAGCTAAATATTCATAGGCAAGTATTCTTATATATTTATTGAATAATCGTAACCACCAAGGAAGAGTTAAAACCATAAAATTGATATTATCACTCATCTGATGTGTTTGTCTGGACTCAAAATATGAGAAACCAAAAATGATACTTCCTATGTGGTCTTGAAGGAGACCACCTTCACCACTTGGGCCCCGGTTCCTTTTGATTGCACCATCCACATTGAGCTTGAGAGAACCTATTGAGGGTGAGTACCAATAAACAATCTATAGCTGGGTGGTGATGCAGGTCATATCGGCCAAGATGTCCCTATTGTAGATTGCATCACATGTAGGTGGCAAGCGTCATGCAATAGATGGTACAAGGCGATGAGTTCACCATAGCTGGTACACCTCATGATATCTTGTGCACTCATGGTGGACCCTACAAAATGAGAAGAGTTTTGTTCTACCCATACCTCTCATAGTAAGTATTCTATGGTAATGTGTATATAAATGTTAAGCTTAGAGTGTGTTGATGAGATAAAGATCTTGTAAAAATACTCTATCAATATTAATATAATATGGAAATGGAAATCAGATACCAATTAATGCAAACATTCCAAAGCGATCTCACTATGGAAGAAGAGATGTTCCATAGTCTCCACTTGAGGATCGAAGGGCAAACAATAACAGTGCCATCTAATGGAGTGACCAATAGGGGTCACCGGATCATTATTACGTAGGCCACGGTGCATGAATGTCTAAATCAAGAATGAGACACATGAGATAGTTGATGGGTGCCCAATGCGTTGATCCCAAGCCATCATTAGGGAATCTGACATACTACACATCCCATCATCTGTAGAGTCAAGGCTCCTATAGTGGCCTTATATATAGGTACAGGCCCATAACCAGTTAATTTAAGTCTTTTGTTTGGTCCTTAAATGGAAAGGGACGTAGAGGGAAAAGGAAAACTGATATTTTGGAAATTTGTTATTCTAGTTCTGCTTTCTTTCTCCCTCCTGTTTCTTTCTCCTCTACCCTCGCGTCTCTGTCCTCTTATTGTGAAAGCTCTATTGAGGTATCTATCCATCTCTCCTAGCGCATGATAGAACTCGTGCCATGTTCAATCTGAGATTTTTTCTGGGTCTCTGTTCTCTCGATCTTGGAATGCATTTGGGAGCTGCTAGTACCAAGAACCACCTCTCCTTTAGTGCCAGCTCCCATATCTTTCTTACTATGACATGTGATGTCAAGTGCAACGCCGACCAACCCTAACAATTGACCCAAGTAGACCACGTCAGCACAAAGGGGTTTTCTGCTTTCATCAATAGTCAAGGATTCAACGAAATCAGCCTATCGGCCTGGGACTTTTACACTAGAGTAACCATTTTGAGACTTGAGAATTAATTATTTGTTCTTGCTGTCAGAATCTCTCTCCAAATTTATTCCAAGGGGAACGACAAGAGAAAATCCCATTATTCGTGAGTTTCCAAATAGGATGGTAGGGGAAGTCCCTATCTCAAAAGCCATAGTAACTAGTAAGAAGTCTAACAGAAGTCCATGTTGCTCCTGCACGAGTCTCATTTTCCCCAGTTGTGTATAGAAGTAGTTCTCATTTTTTAGTGCAGTTAAGCTGTAATCAACTAAAGTCAGCTGTGTATAGAAGTAGGGTAGCGGTCTAAGGGATCATTTGCAAGCCAAGTATTATTCAAGTAGTAGGGTGACAAGCCTGGGGACCACCATTGATATCTTTAGCTAGTGGCATTGCAAAGTACACCGCCGTTTGGGGCCTTTTGTATCAGAATTCTACCGAGCCCACTCGGGATACTTGGACAACATAAAGTGCCCTAAAGGAGAGTTTGTAGTATGCATGTGCCACACGAGCTTCTTCTACTACATGTATTGGATCTCTTTAGTGTGTGTTATCCTTGGACCCCCTCGTCCGTGGATCGACATGTGTTTTTTCCTAGAGACTTAATGATGTTGGTGGCCTACCTTTAAGTGACATGACCATATAAAGTGCGCACATAGACAATTGATGAATCAAATATCTGTGAAAGGTACAGAGTGTACCACTAGGGTATGCACAGGGATGCTAATGAGGACGTGACGTATGAGTGGAATGAACCCTTCGGGGATACAAAATAGAGTTTCCATTATTCAAGTTGCTTTCTCAGATTGAACTACGAGGCATCAAAATAATGATGTTGTACGTGCCAAGAAAGATGGGACATCCAATATAGTCAAAAGGTAGACATCCTCTTGAGGATAGAGTATAATGTTGGATCATCTCTAGGTGTTTTATGGTAATAGATGGTCCAACCATAAAGCTTCTCTTCAAGGCATAGATGAGCAGGCCTGAGCCTTTCTCGTATGCAGTTAGTACACTCATAAGGCCCCCAATGAGTTTTTATATCCATTAAGGAAAAGGATCATAACATGTACAAATAGAGAATGTGAGATGATTGGGCAACCCCTTTTTAAAACATATGGTTGGATGAAACCTTGGGAGATCGCTCGAGAGCGATCGACTGAAGACCTCTTCCATCAATATAAAAGGGTGGGTAAGGTAGGGTTACCTTACTGTAGACCGAGTATTGGTATGAAGAAATGAGTGGAGTTTCCATCCACTAATATATATAAATGATTCTCTCTAATACAATTATCTACGTGATCAATGAATGCATGGGTGAAACGAAAGGATTGCAATTCTTTTGGTCAGGAAAGTTTATTTGGCTCTACCAAATGCCTCCCCATATTGAGTTTTATGATGAAGATTGAACCCCAATTATGAGAGTCTAGTGACAGTACTAAATTGTAAACTAGCATGATATTCTGATAGAATTATCAGCTCTTGACAAAACCACACTATTCAGGAGATATGTATTTGTCAAGGAAGGTCCCAAGTAGATTTGTAATGATTTTAGATATAACCTTATAGCATAGAACACAAAGATTAATGGGTTGAAAGTATCAAAAAGAAAATAGAATATCTACTTTCGGGATAAGCATAAGGAAAGTGGATTATAAACTTTTAGGAAAGACTTTGTGTATGAACATCTCCTTGATAGAAATCAATAAGTCTATGCTTCTTATATCCCTACAAATTATGTAGAACTCAGCCAAAAACCATCTAGCTTTGTGGCCTTGTTCCTACTAAGTGAGGAGACAACCTCCTTGATCTCTACGTATGTAGGAAGGGCTGTGAGTATGAGGTTTTCCTGGTCAGTCATTAGGTATGGGATGGAGAAGAGTATATCCTTAGTCATGACTATTGGCTAAGAAGTAAGAAGAGAATAAAAGTATGTAAAGTATGATGTCCCCAACTATTGTGGATCTTGATTACACATCCCTAGTAGGGTCATACTCTATAAAGGTTATCAAGCTCGACCCTACTGAAGAATTTTCTTCTTGACCAGCTACTATTTTGGTAACATCAAAAACGGAAAAGAGAGAGATATAATCTATTATCATTGCTTAAAAACCTTAATGATATTCTATTTTCTTGTGATGGAATGTTTTACTCTTTTTCTCCAACTAAGAGCTTCTCCGTATAATGTTGTCCGCCATATTTTCCCAAATATCAAAGGGATAAATACAGAGGTCCAATTGTCGCTCAAACTATTTTGATGCCTTCTATGAAAGCCCAAAAATGCATGTAAGCCCATTGGTACAATAAATATATGTAAGAAATGCTTCAGCTCATTCATAATTATCTCATTTAATGGCAAAATAATTTTCACACAAGGTTATAGAAAGTATTCTTCACCAATACAACCTCTTTTTCAAGAAACCCATTAGGGTTATATAAAATCTCATAATGTTGGAAAAACTTAATTTTATCAATGATGTATTCATATTCAATTAATCAAGATGACAGCATCATATATTAAAAAAAGATTATAAACACCTATCAAATTTATGAAGATAACATTTAATTTATCCTTTGAACAACAACTGAAACATTAATGTATTCCTAGAAAGTATCAGTCGAATTTAGTTTGTCCTTGGGATACAACACCCATCTCTTAAAATAGCAAAAATAAAAGTCAAAACTTTTGTGTATCACTCCCATCTCTATTTATGAAAAGCTTTTGGTAATTTCACGCCTTTGATTGAAATGATTCAAACTTCATTGTATAGTTGAATATAAAATAAAAAATGCCTTTTAAACTAACAACACAGAAAACCAAAAAATTATCTTTGTGTGGATCATATCTGTCCATTGGTAGTTCTAAGTAAGCATCTTCAACATGTTCAGATATCTGGACAACAGACATATCCACGTAACATTTTGTGAACTGTACCAATGTAATTTTGTATCCCTCTAGCCTCCACTAGAAGCAAAACTCAAGGGGAAGAGAAGGAAGATGAGTGGCACTAAACTGACTTGCATGTGTATCGAATGAGGGTACCCCTTTATTTACACTATATCAGGAAATTTTATAAAAGTACGTAGAACATTTTTATTAAAGTTGTGCTCCTCAGTAACAAGTTACAAAAGTTCACAAACTTTGAGTATATTTACAATGAATGGCTAGTTCGAATCTGCATTCATGTTGAAGTCCCAAGTAGGTGCTAAGCTGAAAGCCAGAAGAAAAGAAAAGAATTTCAGTATTCAAGTTTCTCTCCTGAAAAAAAAGAAAAAAAAGAGAAAATAAAAAAATAAAAAAAGAGAAAAGATAGAAAGCACAAAAGTTATGCTTGGTCAAGTTTCCCTATCCTCTTCTACTCACGGACTATAAAATGTAAAAGGGATGACACTTGTTCTACTTCCTACAAGGTTTGGTAGTGCGAGCGGATTTGTACGGCACCGCGGGTGGGATGAATTAGCTTCTACCCCATTCACATTACACGTATAGTATTAATATTAGTGCATTGAGCACTGAGGTCTTGGGTCAGGCTGTGAAGGTAACAGAGACATTCCACTCAACGCAGTGCATCGAGATCTATGGTCCATGTACTTCTATCACTGTCCGGGCGTCATATCATGTTTGCATGCTTTACGTGGGTGTCCTTAAGCTAGTTGCTTGTCCTCTTATTAACTCGTTCATTTTCATTGCTAAGGGACTAGCAATGATCTAAGTTGGGGGGTATGATAACTTGCATCTTTACTTTGAAATGCAGGCCTAAGTTGACCATGTTAAGACATTTTAATCATGAAATCGATGCATGTTATCATGTTGTGTGGTCATTTTAAGAGGATCATACCATTTAGAATGGAGTTCCCAAAACTTCATTTAAAAAGAGATTTCCTTTTCGTTTTTAAGGAATTCATGCGTCCAAGGACTTAGGAAGCCTCTTCAGTAAATATTTCTTCAGCCAGTTGTTAAAGTTTATGTCAAATGCCATAGGTATAATATTTGTAAAGGTTAAGGCTTTTTTATATTATTCAAAATTCCAGGGAGGGGGGATGCAAAACTGTAAAGAAAAGAGCCAACAAGAGGCGCAAATTGGTTCTCCGTTGAGTGACATGGCGCAAGGAGAGGCGTGCAGACTCAATCCGACGGCGTGCAGACATTGTGCGACGGCGTGCAGACTCAATGCGACGGCGTGCAGACTCAACTTTCTTCTCCCGCGCGTTTATTTATTTATTTTTTCCCTTTTGATTAAACTGTAAAAAAAGTAGGGCCGATGTGTCCACGTCCGAGCCGTTGGGTCCCTCGAAAGGGAGATCCGACGGCTGAAAACCCTTGGAACCCCTCCTCTAATACGCTGTTCTTCGTTTAGTTGAAACTATCCCATTTTTTTTAGCTTGAATGTGGAGACTTGGGAGACTTTGATTCCAAAGCAGAGTTTCCTTCTCTTGGCGGCAATCCTCAGGGCCCCTTGTGACACGATCGGAGAAGAAAAACTCCGCCGACGCGTCGCTCAAACCCCGGGTACGTGAATCCCATCGGACAAATTGTCTTTACCTCTTCTCCTCGTTTTTCTTTCATCACAGCCTCGATCCGGCGTCAAATAGGTTCGAGAATCATCTGGACCGGAGGTTATCGATGAGAAACCTGATGGGAGCACGCTAGATGTATTCGATTTCGCATTTTTAAATAGGCCCTTAATCTTCAGCCACATTATCGATCGCGTATCTTCTCCTCATTCCACGATTTCTCTGTCGATTTCAGTCCGATGTGCGCGATCTTGGGCTCGACAGAATGTTCGTTTCATCTCTTTTCTATCTAAATATACACACTGCCCAACATCATCTCACCTATTCTTCTTCTCCAATCGCTTAGAAATTCAATACCGATATCCGACGTTTTCTGATTTTGACGCTAATTCCCTAAGGATTCGACCTGCACTCACCATTATGCTGAATTCTTAGTTCAGTGAGTCAGAATTATAATTTTGACACTGGAGCGTGTATTCTAATCTCAATTAGAAATCAACACGACTATGCCCATTCAATTGTCAATGCCCTTATAGAGCATCCTTTGGAATAAGAATATTAAGAACATATTTTGAAATACTAGTGACCTCCACACTATTCTCTTGACATTATTCACTTTACATTGTATGTATTCTTGGATTTCCATTATAAGCATCAGATGTGCATCATAGAGAATTATATGTTGCATCGATGAATATGGAAGGACTTGTAAAGTGAGATATTTCCTTGGAAACCACATATATCTCTAACAATATCTCAGTGGAATAATAAAGCACTAAGGACCAACAGGAATACTTCCCTTCATGATAAATAGAGCTATAATCATGAGGCTAGAAGCTTACTTTTCTTTAAGTGTCAGATATTATCATCATAACATCTGATCTATAACCATAATTTTGCTTCTTATTTCTCAGCAGCCAGGTCTTTCTATAATTATCTGTGAGTACTTGGCGTGGACAAATCCCATTGGCCTTTCTCCAAACAGATGTTTGAAAACAATCATTTTTCTCCTCTCATTCTACGGACAGAGCATTGTGTACCAACGGAATACAATATTCCGTGAAGGTAAAAAAGAACGGGAAAGATTGGTAAATATAGAATAAAAAGGTGCAATGGAATCAAAACAAGTGGTGTTGGATTGATGGAAAATAGTGGATGAAAGATGAGAAAATGTTACTTAAACTAGATCAATCCCAGAGATAGTATAATGATCACTACAATACACAAGAGTGTGAACTATAATGAGGACTTAGAATATCCTCTAGGTAGTGGATGACACATGCATGTATCCTCGTAATGCCATATACAATAATGTTGAGCAAAAACTCCTCAAAAATTTTGGAAAAAGGAGAACTAAAGAATCCTAATTAAAATATGACTTTTTTACCTTTTTATATGTTTCACATATTCAACTGTTATCTTTTTTTAATAGGGATAAATGAATTAAGTACATTATATTGGAATTAATAATTCACATATTGGGAAATTTTGTGAAAGTCCTTTCTGTTGATGTATAGAGGGCATGTGGAAGAATTTGTTTCATCACATATATACTGAATTCCTAGAAAAACACATTTCCCTTATGTAAAGGATTTACCATAATAAAGAAATGAAATGACATATGTGCAACATCTAATGGATAATGGGGCCATCAAAAGAATCACTCTACCATGAAATATTGATTCATTATTATTCATGCGCGATGTTTATAATGAAGTGCATAACTACGTTAAATGACCTGGATAATTATGACTGGATCAAAATAGAATGATCATCAGTCTTAAAACATGTATTTCAAATACTCATATTTGATGGATAATTAAGGTGAAAACCAAATTATCTAGATAGAATAGCGCTATCTGATTCTAATTATACAACTCCATTGGTTGATCTTGTGGCCATTAGTTTGGAGATACTAAGGACAGACAGTAAGTGATCTTTAGAAAAACAGCTAACATATTTGATATGAATGAACCCATCAATGATATTATACCTAAGCATAAATCATGTTGATTCATCTCCTGGTCGTAAAAGTGGTCTGTTAACCTTAATGTCATTGTAAAAATTTGCCTACATAAAATAAAATTTGTAAAAATCAAAATATTATTCATACTGATATAATGGGAGAGAGCTGGTCTCGACAAGGACTGGTCTTAAAAAATAGATATATGGTTGTGTAAGGCTATTGGAAAATTTTGGATTATCTTGAAAAATAAGAAAAATAGTACTGAGAGTGAGAAATAGTGAATGGAAGAGGTGAGATGATAATAAGGATAATAAAAGAGATTAGTTACATTATTTATTAGGGAAACAGATGAGTTAATAAAAAAGATAATGGAAGGTAAGAATATTAGCAGTATGTTGAAAAAGGTGATAGGATCGGAAGTGAAAGAAGTTTTTGGTATTTTCAAGTAATGTATAAGATAAATTAGGTGAACACGGATTAGTAAGGATACTATGAGTATTAAATTACATACTTAATATCATTATTGTTTTAATTAAGAGCAACCTTATGTGTAAGATAAGAGGGATAGATAGAGTAAGCAGAGAGGTATTGAGATTTAGGTAAGTAATGAATAGGGATTTTATTTTAAACATACGTAAGAAGAAAAATGAAGGACAAAGGGGATTAGAATATTACTGCATATTATTGATTATATATTTATTGGGTAAAATTGACAGAAAATCATGAAAGTTGTGGAAAATGTTAAGTCCCAGAATGTGATTTTGAAAATGCCTCAATGATGTTGCAATATAAAATTGGCATAAATCTCAGTACCTACTATAAACTACAATAATCTAAGTTCAAACAAAGATGATAGCACTCACTGGGGAATAAAGAAGAGGTAGTAAATTTTCAGAATGCCCTGATTCAAAGAGTAGCTATGGGGAATCGATTGTCGCCCGCTAACATAGTGTATGTTTCATGCTTTTACTCTCTATGTTCGCACAATTATGTGATGTCTTCACAGCTCTTTACCTCCCTTCAAGAGTCCACACGGCCTCCTCTTTCTTGGGACGAAGCTGTAAAAATTAGGCTTAAAATTTTTAAAGGGTCAAGAGGTAAGCTCACTCAACCCTCGATCAACTGGCACACAATCCAATGGCTATCATTGGATGGGTCCAACATCTGTGATTACATCGCATTCATGGACCCGCATATTAATGATGCACCCCTCCTTGCCTAGTCAGCCTCTTTGTCAGCCAGCTCATCAATGGTTAACCCTCTGGTTAGTTCATCAGATGGCCCCACCATTCTCATCAAAAGCCATCAACAAATCATAAACCTGCAAAAAGGAAACAAGGGTAAGTCTAATATCTCACTGTCTGATATTATTTGGGGAGATCATATGGCAGGGAGCAAATCCTCCAATATTACGAATAAGCCTGTTACGGGCTTTGATCAAGGTCCATTCAAACCACTCATCCTTTCATTAATATTTGTAACCATCTTGGCCCATTGGGCTGAAATTCATCTATCATCCCTGTTCGCTTGATCCACATGTGACTGGGAAGATGAAAAAATTGTTAATTCCATATGGAGATATTGGAAAACCTGCATTGCTATATAAATTTCATACAAAATAAGTGGTTGAATAAAATAAACCATTCCTCTTGTGGACATGTGCATGGCCTTGACTCCATTGATGTTAGTTCTGCCGATGCTCTTATTGGTGCTAGTTTGATGGGGTCCTTGTTCCTCCCTGCTCTATTGCCATGAAGCACTACTTGTACGCAGCACTCACTAATGCAGGAGAGCTTGAGTGTTCCTACATTGGCTCACTTGCCGTTGGCTTGAGTGCTCAACTGTTGGAGCATGGCTACTCTAAACAAAAACTCTTTTATTTATTCAATTTCAGCCTTGGAAAATTTACAATAGCTAACTTGCAAGGAAGTTAAGTCCCTATGAAGTAATAATGTTGAAGCATGTTTTAAATGAAAATTTATGGGCATGAAAAATATGTAAAATTTCTTTGAAAAATTATTTTTTAAGCATATACACAAATACATGCATGCAATGAGAATTTATACTAAAATGAAGGCAAAATCAATAAAATGGTGCAAGAAACGGCCTTAAAATGTGTATGTTTTCCTAACTCATTTAAGTTCACCTGAAAAGATTTTCCACCCTTGGTATAAGATCAGACTGACTCAAAGAAGACGAAAAATAAAAATCCCTAGCTAGGGTGGTGTGGATATTGCATTCCGATGTAACACGACAGACTACGGGATCAAATGGCTCGTGTTACACACAGGGAGGGTGATGGCAGTCATGTCATGTAGTGGATACGACTAATGTGGATGTAATGCAAGTGATGATGCAATGATGAAATCACTGAGAAGTATAAATCCAACACCGATGGACACAAACGACCACTAGGCTATGGTAAGTCTGAATTAGGAATGCCACTAGGCTCTCAATGACCCAGACGATGGGTTGAGGACCGACAGTGCGAGTACGGCTACTCGTGCATGCACCACTCTAAGCGCCAACCGAGGTCATACCGATAGAAACCTACTCCCACTGAATTATTCCTATCTATCACTAACCTAACCCTGGCGGTGGAGAAAACGTTCGGAGGCACTGAAAGAAATAATATAATGCCGAGAGGGATTTGATGAGCATACAAACAGAGCTAGGCATGGGGCGGTGTCTGATTCCGCAACAGTGGAAGGTGAGCAACAAGTAGGCGCGATGATGACGCATGTAGGAATGGCGGTGCAAGTATTCACGAAGGCGCAAGTAGGCGCAACGACGCAAGTAGGCGCGACGACAGGTTTGATGAGGGGCTCAGAGTTTGCGCAGAAATGGGCACATCAGCTAGTACGAAATGCTATGGTTGCTGCAAGGCACAACAACAACAGGACGCGGAGATGACAAAGCGCAATCGACGAGGTGGAACAATAGTAACATGGCACGGGGACAGGGCAACAACGGCAGAGTTTGGCAATGCATCGCTGGCAGAGAGAGGCAAGGCAGCGGAACGTCAGAGACAAGGTGTTGCAACAAGGTGCAGTGGCACGACAACAGGGTGTGGCGGCGTGATAGTGCGTCGGTGACAAGGCACGGCGGCAGTAGGGTGGCGGTGCGATGGCGCGACAGCACCAAGGCACAACCGCACGACGGCGTAGCGACGGCTAGGCACAGCCGCGGCAGCTTTTGGCCGTGGTTGCGGCCACGGCTGCGGCTTGGGGTCCCTGAGCTTGGTCTCAGCAGCATCACAAGTGGCCTAGTGAGGCGGTGGTCGTAGACAGGAGGACTGGTGGTGATGGCAGCGGCGGCAGAGCTTCGGCGAAGACGTCAGTGGTTCCAGCAATCTCTTGGGTTTTTTCCTCTCTCTTAACTTTGTAGTGGCATTTTCATAAACATGGCAAAAACTCAAAATAAACACTAAAAAATCAGGAAAAATCCTTTAACCTCACATTTTTTACTCTTCTTTCTTCCCTCTCCTCTCCTATGGGCGGCACCACATTTTATAAGGGCAAATATAGGCCTTCCCGCTTAGAAATAAAGGGAAGAAGGCCCAGTGATACTAATTAGGTTCCCCTAATAAGAGAGAGAGACCTACTACCATGCCGACACTCGGGCACACACACGCACAAATGTGTAGGTCCGTACATCGGCCCCAAAAACTTGCGAACGAACAAAAAACAAACACATATGAGGCCTACTAAACAAATAAAATATGAGGAAATATAACGTCAAACCTTTATGACCTGTTGACTAGGCCGGATACGCCGAAGGCTGGGTCTCACGCGTGAGCCCTCGCTGGACGAAATGGTTCGCCAAGGTATTCGAAGCTGGATGGTCCCCCATCACCTTTTCCAATGATCCCTTTACATTTCAGTACTAATGTAAGATGTATTAAGGTTTGGAAGTTATTCATACACAAATCGTTTAGGAATCTCATGGGAGGAAGGGTTATATATGTGGTAACCAATAATGGTAAAGCTGCCATGAGAGAGTTCATTTAATAATCAATATCTAGTAGCTAGGGAATGGCAATTTAAGTCTCAATATCAGTTTTTGGTCAATACCTCTGTCTATACCTTATGTTTGGAATGGTCTCGGTTCCATCAGAGTTCAGGTTTTGTTTGGTAAAACCTGTAAGTCTGAAAAAAATCATATTGAAAGTTAAAAAATCAAATTCAAAATTAGGTTAAAAAATGCTAATTAAAAGAATTAAATAAACAACTGAACTATGTAAAGATTCCATTTTTGCCATGGATTCACTGATGAAAAATCAAAGGCAAATTGTATTATTGGACATTTTTATATTTTTATTTGGATCTATGTATTTACGTAGTCATAGATTTGCATATGTACATAGACATAGGTTTACATCTTCATAGATTTACATATTTATATATGTAAATATTTAGGTACTTACACAATTGCATATCTTGGTGTTTACATTTTTGTGTAGTTACATATTTGCATATTTACATACTCATGTCATTTTTGTATTTTATACTTATATTATTTGTGTATTTTTCTATATATGTTATTTTTTTAGCCATATTATTTTTGTACCTATGTTATTTGCGGACTTATGTTATTTTCATATTTATGTATTTTTATATATGTTATTCGGTTCTTTCTCTGATTTGTGTAGTTATTTATTTTTCCTTTATGTTAGTTGCATTTTATGTTATTTTAAATTTTATTTTATTTGAATATGTATTTTATTTTTATATTTATGTATTTTTTTATATGTTATTACTGTATATATTGTATGTTCATATCTATATATTTTTTGGATATCCTATTTGCGTACTTATGGTATTGTCTTATTTATGTATTTTATATTTTATTTGTGTCTTTATCTAATTTTCTTATTTATGTATTTTTCATAACTGTTATTTGTTTATCTACCATATGTTCATATTTATGTATTATTTTATATATCGTATTCATGTCTTTATCTGATTTTCTTATTTATGTATTTTTCTTTATGTAATTTTCAATTTATGTTATTTTTATATCTATATATTTTTCTTATATGTTATTTGTTTTTTTTCTCAGGAAACAGAACCCAGTAATGAACGTTTGGTAAACCCAATATTCTTGAATCAACAGTATAGGTTTGGTTCGGTGTTACCAAATTTCAGTAAAAATGGGGAATCCTTGGTGTAGCTTGACACTCCAGAAGCTGGAAATATAACATACTGATGGAATTAAATTGATCCTTATAAATTCATGTATGTGTTGACATAGCTAAATAATCAGGAAATTTAATCATTTTTATTGGGCCATTAAAGTTATTAATTTGAATGATACATGGACCTAGTGGGTCACATGCATAAGACTAAAAGGGAATTTTTGGATAGACTTTATTTTAGGGGAAATGGTACCCAATTTTAGAGACCCAAGCCAGAAAGAGCTGGGTGCCCTCCCTTTATTCCTTCTAACTTTATCTTTCAAAACAAAAGACTCTTAATGGTGAGAAGTTCAACAAGGTCTTCAAACATTCATGGAAGAACAAGTGGAGATTAAAGCCCCCTAGGTCGTGTGGATACTTCCAGAGGCAAGGCAGGTGAAGAGCTTCAAAACACTCTCATGGGGAGGAACTCAAGGATGGAAAACGTTCCCACAAGGTACCATAAGTTTGATTAGTTTTCAAGATAAATTGAGATCAATTTAAGCGTCTGCAACTTGGAAAAGTGTTTTCCAAGTCTCACTCCATTGCCTAAAACCCAAAAAAATCAATAGAGCCATGTCATCAAAAGAAAAGGAAGTCATCCCATGCTAGTGAGAAATAATGAAACATCATTAAATGGTTTCAAATAATACAAGGAATAAGAAGAAATGAAAAGAAATATTATCAATCAAATGACTTCACCTATGGGTGATGAGGAACTCTTGGGAGTTGGATATATCCTTAGTTACATAAAAAATAAGTGAAAGGTGGGTTCAGATATAGGGTAATAGGTACAGAGCTGGGGAAAATGGCTAGGAATTGTGATGCGGATAGTACACATGGCTCCCAATATAGTTTTACATGGCCTTGGGGAAATGAATTATGTTTTTAGGACTTGGAGAAATGAACAGTTAATGAGAATCCTGAACACATAAGGGGAGCCCAATAAATTTCAAACTATGGGATATTCATTCACACAATTAACTTATCATTCCTTTCTATAATGATAGTAGCCTACACACCTTTAAATTTTGATGTCATTTCTTTAGTTTATTAGATATTTTAGCCGCTTAAAAGCTGATCGACAGTCCATAGAGTCATGTCTCCTCCATCTAACGATCACTTTGATCTGCTCATTAATAACTTGCAAATTAACATGAATAGTTGATGAACTTTACATTATATTTATGTGTTTTAATGACCATATTTGCATGTTATCATATAAAAATGAAGATAAATGACTTACACTTTGATTTTACTATTATTTCTAATTTTTATCATTTTTTACATAGTATTTAACCTCATTCCATTGAAGAAATATTTTTTACAGGGCCTTAAATACTTGGCTAAAGGTTGATAAGGGCTTTCCTAATTTTTCTGAAATTTTTCCATATTTTTATATAATTTTCTGACAAATATTTGATTAAGAAATGATTTTTTCATATTTAAATAATACATATTCTATTTATTTGGCATTTCATAATATATTTATATATATATCAAGGGGCATCCACGTCATTAGCCCAAAATTCGGGCGAATAAGTGGATGCATATTATTAAAATAATATTAAGAGAAAGAGAAAGTGCATTATTGGCTTACTATGGCATCGCAAATTGCGATGCCATAATGAGCAAATCATGAGCTCCAAAGCAATTATGACGCGATGCGGTCAGTGAGAGAGAGGTTCGGTATTTATTTTTTACTTTTACTTTTTGTGCAATAAATGCACGCGGAGAATTGATCTCCGCGTGCATTTATTAAACAAGAATATTCTGTCAGTTAGTCGCGTACATTAAATGCACGCGGCAACCGACACACGTGTTTATAGAATCAATGTTCTTTATTTATTATTTACGGCGTCAATTCGCCGCATGCATTAAATGCACGTGGAAGTCGACGATGCAGAATTAAAAAAAATGCGGTAATCTCACTATTCTATTGATTTTTTATTTTAAAGGGGGCTGACGAGGGCACGTGGCATTTGTGAACCGCTAAAGTGCAGGAATCATTCTTCAATGATTGCACACTGCAGATGCACTCAACGATGTGTCAGAACGTGATCTGAGAAGGCGAAAAATGAGAAAAAAAATGCGGCAACCAATCAGCACGCCATTTCCTAGCTTCTTGGAGGAGAGATAAATTAATCCAACGGCTAGGATTAATCCTCAGTAAAACGGCGATATCTTGAGATCTAGACCTCCGATTGGGCTGAAATTTTGAGGGCATGTTTGTCTTTCCCCCTCTACAATCCCTACGGTCTAGAAAAAGGTGAAACTTTGAGGGCATGTTTGTTTTTCCCCCTCCACAATCCCTACGGTCTAGAAAAGGGTGAAATTTTGAGGGCATGTTTGTTTTTCCCCCTCTACAATCCCTACGGTCTAGAAAAGGGCAAAATTCACTCTTCGAAGCTCTCCCCAAGGATTTGGCCAGGACGGACACAGGAGTTGCTTTGGAAGTCAACAGATCTTGATTATGCATTCAAAGTTGTAAGTTTCTGATTTGTATTTTGAACTTCTTCTTGAGAGATTCTAAAACACCTTGGCATGGGCGAAATGTATATGCCCTACAAGTTTTTTTGAATGAAATTAGCATTGCAATTTGAGTCTGATTTGAGATCTGATTTTTAATCTCTAGTTTTAAATAGATTTGGAACAATTCTGCATTTTTAGATTTTTAAATTAGGGTTGGATTTCACCTTTTCCCCAAAGTCTTCACTTTCTCTCTCTAGTTTCTCTCTCTAGATTTCAAAATTGATTGTTTGAAAATTTGATTCAATATATAAAAAATCTAAATAGAAAATTTCATCTGAAAATTCATCCATCTTGAAGTCCAATTTCAAAACCCCTTTCTTGATTATTAAATTCGCAATTTTTAATTCATAAAAATTGTCTTAAAATTTTATAATAATTGGGAAATTAATAATTCGAATTATTCTGATCTTATAATTAAAATTATCCTGTTATGAGTGTTTTGACAGAAAATATTTTAAATCAAAATTAAGTTTTTAGTTAATTTTGATTAATTAGAAACATCATTGAGTATAATTAAGGTATATTAATTGCAAAATTAATTCATTTTTGAATTAATTTATCAAAAATTGGATAAAATTCTTGCTTGCTGCCCCCCAGTCGTTCGACCCCTTGCTTGCTCTATACTCTGTATTTAGTTATTAAGGGTATTTATAAATTTTATTGTATAAGTCTAAACGCTCAACCAACAATGTATTTACACATTTTTAGGCTTATCAATCATGATTTTATTATATAGGTTTGGACAAATATCCCAAGGTTAGGTTAATTCTATTGTATGCCTGTCACATTCCTTTAATTTCAGGCCTACTATAGTATGATGATACGGTGCATGTTAGTTTCATTGGGTAAGGTATGACCTTAAATCCAGCTTGAGTTAGATATCTAATTTTTTCACTCTAATCTAATTATGTATTTTGAAAATATGATTTGCCTATTTTGAAAATGATGTAGAGGGTAAGGTAGGGTCACTGTTTTTTCCCAGATAGCTTAGGCTAGTCCTTAATGTAATCAAAAGCAAAAACTAAAATAAAATTAAACTCATAAAGTAAAAATATACCTACTAAATGTATGAAAGAAAGAAAAGGAACTGAAAATTTACGACGAATCTCAAAGTATTCTAGAATGGTAGTCAAATGTTTGGATTTTTTATCTGCCTTAATGTAGTGCATCAGCATTTAACCATTCATTTTAAATAATTTCTCTTTCTCTAGATCTTTCAAGACATTCATCCCATCTTGACCTCATTTTCAAAAAAGTAGCTTTGAGCGATAGTTATGGAGTCAAACGCTTTGCGTATAATGTAAATTCCTCCTTTTAAAGGCCCCGTCATGAAAAAATTCATTTTTCACTTGTGATGACAAATGTTTCTGTCTCATTCCTCAAAAATATCAAACTCATGTAGCTTCAAGATGAAATTTTTCCCTGCATTATATAGGGAGAGATTAACTTTCTTTATAGCCCAGAATACCTTATTTCAATTTGACAAGAAGGTGACAAGCATTCCCAAAGAGCATGTAAAACTCAAAGATAGGAAGAAAGATAGAACATCTACATGCTTCCATCTATAGGCTAGAAATCCACTTTATAAAAAAACAAGCAAATATAGGGACAAAGTATCCTTCAAGGATTGCTTTTTCTCTTTCTGCACAGCCGCAACAGAGGAATTGGAGACTACGAAATTTTTACTGGGCTCTGATATCCACTTCTCTACTATCATTTGATCTTGCGCCACGTGAAGATATGAGTTGCTTGTTCAGTAGCCATCAATCAATCAGGATATTGGCCATGAGAATTTCCAATAAATGCATCCACTGGGAGTAGTTCAGAGAGTAGACCCTTCTCTCTTACTGACATCAAAAAAATGAAGCTTCATCTATTGCCAAGGGATGTCTATCCTGGTGCCTTGGTTAGACGGATCTGAAAAAAAAGTTACCCAAAGGATAATAACTATTACATAAAGAATATATTGTAAGAATGAGGAGAACCCACCAGCGCAAAAGCATAAATCGCACGGAGAACTCTGGCATAGTCAGTTCCAAGCATCTGAATCACAACATCAGCAAGGAACGTTCCCCATAGCCTGCACATGAGATGGCGGGTTTAATGGCAAAAAATCCTCGATCACATTGAATTGCAAGGAGTTAACCAGTTAATTGCCCAAATAGTGAAAGAGTTCCATCAAGGACTTATCTCCTCAAAGGAAAACTGATAGGGTTCCCTACCTTCCTATGCTAGAAGAGCACTGATCCAAGCACCACCCCATGGGTCTGAATCTAGGTGATAGGTTACCTAACACTGGCGCAGGAAAAAATTACCAAAAATTACCAGGGTCACAACTTGGGACAACTGGCGGAGGATTACGTGTCAACCAAGTCCAATGCTGCTCATCAGACACTGGACAGTGCGCTGTATGATGATGGGTGATGTCTGCCGCAGGGCCACATGTCGACAGACCCAGAATGTATAGGCCCAGAGATGGCATGATGCTACATCATCAGGGGTTGGGTCATCAGTCATCAGTGACCCAAGGAGCAGATGACACAGAACCCTCCTGAGGAAGAAAAGTCTATGGGAGGTCCTAGGATTTAGAGGCCTGTAGGGATCGCCTAATGTCATCCGTCATGTCACACGTCACTGTGACGGGCACGTGACGGATGACATGACGGTGACGGTGACGAAGTAGAGGGTCGGTGACGATGACGGTGACAGAATGCCTGTGACGGTGACGTGACAGTGACGGGGTGGTCCGGACGAGTGACATGACTCCTCCTCCTCCTCCTCCTCCTCCTCCTCCTCCTCCTCCTTGGTTGCAGGTACGTGGTGGTGGGGAACTAGTCGTTCCTGCAGAGTACAACAACAGCAACAAGGCGAGTCGTTCCTGCAGAGTACATCCGCGACCTGATGGTGGCATCGTGCAGTCACAAGGCGGGTAGGGGAATTTCCCGTCACTAGTGATGGTGACGCCGTCACCGTGACGGTGACGTGACGAAACAAGACACGAGGACGAGTGACGAGTCGGTGACGAATTGAATTCTGCAATCGAATTGAATTTTTGGAAAAACCTTGGACGAGTGACGTGACGGTGACGTGACGACCATTTCGTCACGTCACCATCCGTCACAACCCGTCATCCGTCCCGTCACGTCCGGGGCGTCACGTCCGGGGCGTCACGTCCGGGCGCTACGCCCGGGCGCCACGTCCGGGCGCCACGCCCCGCCACGCCCGGGCGCCACGCCCCGCCACGTCCGGGCGCCACGCCCCGCCACGCCCGGGCGTCACGTCCCGTCACGGCCCGGACGTGCCGTTCCCTAGTGGCCTGTACTGTACTGGTTTTTTTTTATGAACCCTGTACTGGTTTTTTGTTTTTTTTTTTTTGAACTATAACAAGGGATGAATACCCGATGAATTGGTGAACCTCCCAACACTGTACTGGTTAAACTAAGTTTTTGGGACATTGATGTACTTTTGAGTCATGGCTTGGACCGCCATTCAAGAATTAATACATCCAGTGGTTCTTGATCTTATCAATCCTTGTCTCATTTGTATTCCAATTGAATTCTGCAAAAAACTCGATGGATTGCCTACCAGTGTCTTTCAAGTAGGTAGTTCTTTGAGGTCTGAGAGAATAGGATGAAGATGGAAGGGAGAACATAATTGATGGGGCGAAAGGTAGTTTAAACGGGAAGAAATGTAATAAGAAAGAAGAAGCAAAAGCGTACAGAGGACCAAGAAGAGTCATCGCACTCCGCAATCCAATGTATCTAGAGGCTGCCCGAGAAAGGCCCTGAAATGAAAGAATGATAATCATTGCTACGATGTCACAGTTTCTTAAATATGAAATAATATAGAGATATATGAGTATCTTTCTTTTGGATAAGAAAAAATAGAGAATGGTAGAACAGAAAGATGGATGATAACAATGGTCACATCCACGGATCAACCCCTTGATAATCAACCACTTTCTTGGCTGTCATCGTTGAGGAAGGGTAGGGGTATTTAAAGGGAAACTACCTCAAGGACAAAAGAAGGAAATACCCTGACCAGATTACATTTTACTTGTCAACAAGATGTAATTGAAATTATAGAACTCAATGGACCTGTCTAGCAAGAAGTAGTCCTAGCCGGGACTCCATGTTGACAGCTGCAAACTGCCCTCCCTGGAAAACACCAGCTTAATTTAAGCATAATGCAGACAAAAAATTATAGGATTTTAACTAAACACTAACCCGTTTTATAACTTCGTTCCTTATCTGATAGTTAGCGGCTTCTGCCAGCATTTTTCCTGAGAGCCTCCCCGCTAACTGGACACCAAATATGGAAAAAACATTCAACTTCAAATTTTAATATGGTAATGAAGTTTCTTTTTTTAGGAACTCATTTCTTACCCATTGATAAAGCTTCCCCAATGTGAAGATGCCACCACCCTTCTTGATGTTTCCAAATCTTCAGTAATTCCCAAACCAAGTAGGGTTCTTTGGAAATTTAAAAAATAGATATGAGAATCAATCAGACCTTGAGGGCAACTTGTTGGAATTCCTTGGCTCCCACTTTTACAGCACCAAGAAAATCAATCTTCCACTTGCTTAGTCCGACCTCCAGTTTTCCTTGGTTTTCAGCGGCTCTAACGCTCTCAGGGCTGCTCACAGAAACAAAATTCCAGAGCATTAATCAAATTAAAGTTCTATTGACTGCGCAGCGGTATATAAAGATGAATGAAGAAAAATACCTTGCATACTCGTTTAACAAATGAAGAAAAATTTCCACTTCGAGGTCTTCTGTGGACAGTTTACTCGAACACGGAACATGCAGTTTTCTTCTCACGCCAAGCAGAACATCCCTATACGAAGGTCTCCATCCTCTTCAAGCCAAAATAAAGAAAGAACTTCAGATCAGATATTTCACACTTAGAACGTGGATAGAGATTTCTCAGAAAACCTCAGCGTCGAACGAGCATCTGCGGCTAGAAACAAAAATCGAGACTCCAGAAGATCTATAAAATCATCTCTCCCCTCCACGCCATTCCCCTCCATCGTTTGATCCACATCAGGATGCTTCGCAAAGGATTTTAGCAAAGGACTGAAGTAGCTGCAGGCAACACTACTTCCCAAAACAATTCGCTTCAAAGAGATCTAGATTGAAAGGCAAAAATTCTTACCTGGGTCCGAAGAGAATGTCTTGTAGCTCGAGCAATTCTTCGTCTGTAGCAAGCTCAAGCACCGACCGAAGCTCTGGGTCGTAGTTATTTCCTGCGTCGGATAGAAACCAACTGAGCAAACCGTAAACAGAAAGATTAAGAAAGAACCCATCTAGTTCAGAGTCCAATATACTGACCATTTCCCAAAAATCTTGGATTCAGAGCTCGTGTGATGAGAGGGGAAATCTGAGGAGAAATTCGGGGTTGAAGCGAAATGGGTTTCTGTTCAATTGGCCCGAGGCCTGAGGAAAATTGGAGTTTGAGATGAGCGAGTTTGACGAGGGGCGACGGAGAGCGACCCTCGGCGACAACTCCAGGGCCAGAGACGAGACCCACGAACAGAGCCACCATGAAGGCTGCTGTTCTCTTCTTCTCTACGCCACCATGAACACCACAGTCGACTGGACTGCTCTACTGCTGTCCTCTTCCCTCCCAACTTCCTTGTTCCTAAATGTCTACTTCTCAAATGGGAGAGTGGCCATTAGGCAACGGCAGACGTCATCCGTCACGTCACACGTCACACGGTCACTGACGGCACCTTGATGGAAGACGTGGCAGCGACGATGACAAAATTCTTGGCCCGTGATGGTGACAGTGATGGTGACGAAATACCCGTGAGGGTGACGTGACAGTGACGGAGGCCCTCGGACGGGTGACGTGACGGGACGGATGTCACGGATGACGTCCGTGACAGATTTGTAAAAACATTGAAAATTGCAAAAAAAACCTTAAAATATTATCTCCTTAAGAGAGAGAGAGAGAGAGAGAGAGAGAGAGAACTGAGCTTTGAATAATCGTCAACTGTGACGGTGACACCGTCCCCTGAAGGGACGGTGACGAGATGGCACATGCGGTGACGCGTGACGGGAATGTGACGGATTTTTTCAGAAACCTGGGACGTGTGACGGGACGCAGACATGACGAAATACTTGTCACGTCCCCGTCCGTCACCGTTTGTCATCCGTCCCATCACGTCTGTCCCGTCACGTGTCGCTCCCTAGTGGCCATTCTTAAAACTACTTCATCTTTATCAATGAAATAGTGGCTCTCATTTACGAGCAATATAATGCAAAATTGTATTTGTTCTCCTTAATACCATTCCATGTTTATCAATGAATTAGTTGTAGACCTTATTTGGGAGCAAGATACTGCAAAGTTGTATTGGTTCATGATATTAGATTATGTGTAGGATATTCAGTAAGGATATCAAAATAACACGGCCTAATCATGCTCATGTGATGAGGATAGTTGATTCTGTACCATTATTGTCGAAACTCTAAGAATAGATTGGACGGTATTTTGGGAAAGAGTTCATTGAGTTGATTAGAATCAATGTCTTTATGGATTCATAGCTAACTGGAAACCAAGTTGATTCTCATCTTTGGTATGTAAGTGGTTCTAAGATCTGAGACACCAAACAAATCTCATGGATGGATGACTGTCTTTTGACTATTACATACAAGTCCCTGAGCACAAGATCTCAACAAGCTTTGCTTGGATGAATGCGTTTATGGTTTCATAGCTAACTGGAAACCAAGTTGATTCTCCTCTTCATAAATAGCAAGTATCCTTATCTCTGATCACTATATTCACTCAACCACTACCTCTTACGCTATTAATGAGTAAAGAGAGAGCCATCTCCCTATGATCCGTTCCCTTTGGAGATGACCCTTTCTCGTCACTATCTACTCAAATTATTCATGCATAAAGGTATATAAATTTTATTGATTAAAAATCAAACTTTATTCTATGTAATTTCACCTTAAATTTGAGTTTATCAAATGGCATCGTTGTAGGGGAGTGATTGTCCCGAAGGATTGTTATCTCTATTTAGATTATATCAATGCACAAAATTTCTGTTACACCCTAAAAGAAGGTACTCTTCTATAGTTTGCATTATTTAATTTTAGAGATTTAGTGATTTTGATAAATTGCAAGTGAAATGAGCGATAGAAGAACATGGGGAATGGGAAAAAGCTCTATTGATATAGATACTAATGATGACTTTAGAGTATTGTGTGATAAATGATAATTTAGTACAGTGAATAAAAGAGGAAGATTAAATGATTATTCCACTCCTCTAGGGTATGAACCGTTTAACAAAAGCTCCGGTTGTTGAAGGGTGTAAGTGGTTGTTAGATCTGAAAAACCAAACAAATCTCATGGATGGACAACTGTCTTTTGACTATAACATACAAGTCCCTGATCACAAGATCTCAACAAGCTTTGCTTGGATGCTACAAAATTTCTGCGAAGGTGATTAAGTGATCAAGATGGCCTCGTCCACCATTGGTGTAAGAGAAGTAAAATCAATAAAATACCATGCAATGAAGTCCTTAGGCAAGGCAATGCAAGCATCAGATAAAGAGTTATCCCATGATTTCCCAATGCACCAGTCCTAAGTAGGATGATAGATTAAGGTTTGATGGTTGAAATCCTTTGTATCTTCTAGAGGACGTAATAATAGCTTAGCACCTCACATGTTCGTCACTCAACCCATCAGTTAACTTAAATTGATCGAAGATAAATTCTTCTATATTGATTTATTCTAATTCATTAATTTACCCTATAAAGAGTTACTGGGATTATGGACTCATTAGCTATACCAGTACATGGTGTAGAACGTGAAACAAAAGTTTTACTGAAGGTCTGAAGATATATTTAAAGTGTAAGGATTTTAATGAAAAATTACATGAAGGATTTTGATGATGGGATGAAAAGGTAGATAGAGAGATGGGTAAGAGTGTGTATATACATAGTGAGATCACCATGGTGTCAATTTATCATATATTGGTGTCTTCTTTTTGGTATTCATATTACTTTAATGCCCCAAGAGTGTTTTGATAGGATATTTAACGCATCAATACACTACAAGCTTAGTCCTTATCTACACATCACCATGGTCTGCTGACTATGGGACATTTGGAAAGGTCAAAATTCTTCTCATTTTGTGTGTTTTCTTCGTGAGCGCACACAACATCGTGTGCGATATGAGGCAACATCTATCTAAATCCACTACCTAGTCACTCTCCATCAACCTACAAAGGTATGCATATGGAGCATCCTAGACTCTTTGACCTGCATCACCCCTGGCTACATATTGTCCATTGGAACCCACCACTGATGAGCTCTCTCAAGCTCAATTTGGACAATCAGCCAAGGAGAACCCCAAACTGAGCTAGTGATGAAAACATCCTTTGTGATCACACAAGGAGCATCAAATTTGCTTTTCCCACTTGAATGATGTTCAAACAAACACCACAGCATATGGTATGGTGTTATGTGATTGCTTACTACCTTTTGAGGAGAGAAAATTTCATGGTATAGTCATAGAATCAGAATCATAGTTTTTAGTTCACATGCTCTATATAGATTCTTGCTCCTAATGGTCTATGTACAGTGTCTGGAAGGACATCACCAACTTACTATTACTTTCCACCAATTGCTCAAGGGGAATCATACCACATACACACTCGTCAATTACATAGTATGTTCTTTTACTCACTCTTCTCCGATTGGTAGGACCCATATTGGGAATAACAAGGCAAACAATGCGCTGAAAGCTTCGACATCTGTTTATTTGCACCTCATGCATCCTCGTCCCTAATGGACCTCATGAGTGGCAGATAGCATGTAGGCAGTCATGCACATCAACCTACAGAGGCATTGTCGACAACATAATGCTCTTGAGACATTATTCAATGAAGACGACCATGGTACCCTTTCTCCTACACGCACCAAAGCCTTTAAGGGATGTGAACCTACTTCTACCATCCTATGCCTACTTAGTGAACTACTAAGGTATCAATGTTTTATGCCTTCTCTTCTTATTGTAGGCATGGATGAGTGGGGTTTGTGTGTATTTGAATATTTACTCTCACTCCACGCCTATAAATTCTTGTAAACACTAAACCTTAAAATTTGTAAACCCCCCTAGTTGGCGTCTATGAGCATGACCCTAGTGTCTTTCTTACCTAGGTCCACATTGTTTCTAGTAAAGATAAGTATATATAAATGGCTCTAACTTAAATGGTGATGATGAAGAAGAAACAATGTTATCAAAGAGACTCTCCTTAAATAGGCGAAATAAAGTTTAGGGTGTTGTTGATGTTTTAGTTAATCAATATGGATAGGTATTGCTGAATGCAAAAATATGATGTGGCAGAATAGATATTAGGAAAAGGATGAAAATTTATGTAAAATGAGACTCTTCATAAGTCCTTATATTCTCCGAGATCAATGTAATTTGTGACAGAAAAAGGGCCCCTCGACTTCTCTTTTGCCTTCTCACTTCAAGTAACGAAAAGCACCAAGAAACCTTGATCTCATGATTACCTTCATTTCAATTGGCCTGCTAAAGTACAAGCAATTACAATATGATTATTACATGGATACAGGTGTGTGGAGGGAGAAAAAGGTAACCTCAAATTTCACCTGAAAACTCATTTTGTGTCGCTAAATATTGAGACTTGAATTTGGATCATTCTTAGTAATTGGATTTTCTCTCCGCATTGATCTTCATTTATACCCTTTTTGGAAACCAAAAAAATCGTAAAATCATAAATCAAAATTATTTTAATATTTATCTTCTGACTGTACCAAAATAATGTCTCCAAATATAGTTTGAGAAAATTCTACAAAAAATCCAACTTAAACAAAATTGCAAATATGCAGTAAGAAAGTTACTTTAAAATATCAATAATTCCATAAAATCAGGCTATCATTCTAAAATTATGAATCATTTTAATATTTATTACATACTTGCATAACTATTTAGATAAAATAAATAGACAAAATCATAATATTAATATATGAATTAGATAACATGGACCACATGAGTACTTATAAAGGTTGTACATATGTGGTGTTTGAGACAATTCACTCAAAGAAAATTTTATTAGGGTATTTGATTCCTAAAATTGTGAATCATCAAAACATTATTGTTTAAAGTTTATCTGTCCTCTTCAATTTGCATTTCTTATTATGGAGAAATCTCATCTTGCATTGTCGATCATGGCTGTACCAAACAGTTTCTACGTTCCTTAGGCATTGCAATACAGTAATTGATATTGCTCTAATGTAGTGTAAAATATGGTAGAATTTATAAGCAAGTACTAAAAAGTCCAAGAAGGGTTCTTATTCAAGATCTACTTCAATTGGAATCACAAACTCTTTATCAGTGTGTAAAAATTATACAAATCACATCTCTCTAGAGAAAGTATACATTATTGGTCTAGATTTCAAGGGTGAAATACCTCCTCTTACAGACCTTACGTTCTTCCCAAACATTCAAACCTTACTTACATACCATTCAGAAGCCTTCCTGTTTAAAGGTTGAGTCAAAATTCACCAATAATGTATACATGCAAAGTAGGGAAAGCATGGGTTGAGTGTAGCTAGTGAAAATATAGCTATAGCTGAACCAACCACACTTTCAAATCCTTGGTTGACATCAACACCTAGTCTTGTTTGATGTAAAAATGTTGCACATTCACCCAGTGTGTTATTTGACGAGGCATTGTCCATAGGTACAAGTCAAAACAAGTCCTTGCTCTTGTTCCCTATGTTTATATTTTCGAAGTTGATTTCTTTAAATATTCAAGGCTATCTTTCTTATCATTTGATGTAAGTTGGCCACATTTTTTATGAATGGTTAATTTATTAGTTAATTTCCGTGAGTCCTAAATGAACAGGTCAACCCTCATTCAATGAAAATTAAATTTTCTAAAAATATGTTCTACCATTGGAATATTGTCTAGTATGTCTAGACCATATCATGAATTAAAAATCAGACAATTGATAACTATATAAATTTGGCCTTAACAATTGATCTTTTACCTTTATAAAATATTTCAAAATTTTAAGATGACATCTCAACAAGAAAACTGTTTAATTTTGATAATATTTTTAAATTTGAAATGTCCCGTAGATAGATTAAATAGAGGGTAGCATATGATTTGTCTATTGTGGCCTAAGAATGATTGTGTATCATCTTAATAAATATGGATGATACTTAGTTATTTTTTATTAAAAATAGTTGAATTCATTGTACTAATTTTTTATATATATACTACATATTTTTCAATTTATAAATGTAGGATTTTGGTGAAGTTATGACAGTGATGATTTGAAGCTGTAACGCTTAAGGGACCATCCAAAAACCATTTGAAGTTATTTGGGCCAAGAATTTAGACACTTGATTGAAATAATATGACTAAAAAGGGGTCCAAATTTAAGCAAAAGCCTTTGTCTCATCTTTTTCAAATGTTCCCTACATCAATCACCAATTTAGGAGGCACAGATTTTTTTGGTTCAATTATTAAAATGCGTTTCTGAATTGAAAAATGTAACTTTTCCATTTTAAAATACCTCTTCTTTTTATGAAATAGTACCTAAGGTTTCTCTTACTGATAATTTAAATTTAGTCCTTCTTTACCAGAAGTTTATGATATTCATCTCTTCTCATGACCAATTATTTATTATAATATATTCTGTTTACAAACTAGGTACTTTCTAAGATCACCCTTATTAATTTTATATTGAATATAAAGTCATTATAGCTCGAAATGATATTTCAGTTTTTAGTGTCATACAAGAAAACATATAACCTAATAGTACGTAAAAATTAGCTCTATAAAGGAAAAACCATGAATAAAAATGACAACCCTTGGGTCTTTAGGTGGTACCATGTCAAGGCATTTGGAGGGTAACGTCTCCCTCTTTGGTGCAAGAAATAAATTTCAAGAGTTGAATCAACAAACACACATTGAAAAATGAAGACATTTAGCTTCATTTTCAGCTTGTATTTTCTGCTATACCAAAGATTGTAGAAGGAAAGAGAAGAAAAAGATCTATGCATAACGGTTTATTCATAAAACTAAATCTCTTTGTTTTTCTGATTGTTGATTTTACAGATCTTCTATTTTTAATGAGTAGACAGCCCTTTGCTTGGTAGGTTGTCCCCATCAAGATATTTGAGTTAGGCATAGAATGTGTGACTTAAATAAGCCATGACCACTCGTCATAACTAACTCAGCCCTTTGCATCCATTTTGACCATTTAAAAGAATTTTATCCAATATTTATCCTAAATATTGCACTGATAATTCTTGAAATTATTTGTTGGAAATAAAACATAGTTCATCAAATTCAAGCTGGGAAGGTCCAAAACGCATGTCAACCATTCTTAAACGCATGATCATCTCTGTAATAATCTTGAAGCACATAAACTAATTTAAACTATCCATAAATGCATGATATCTATACAATAATCCTGTAATTTAAAGAAGAGAAATGGCATGCACTTTGGCAAAGGGATATGAAAAACAAAATCATAAATTCTTCACAATGGAAAATTCTATCCTCTGAAACAGACGCTCAGCTTATGAAATAGATGATCTTATATTGACATAATTCTAAGATAAATATATTTAATCATCATAAACATTTAGATCAAAATAAAATAATACAGTTTCATATAAGTATCTCAGCTACACCCATCCTTCTTGGTCATCTCGAAGACCTCATACCCAAGTAAAATCATGTAGGGTGACTCTTGGGACCAAAAGATTACCAGAGGAAAATAAAAATAGTATGGATATTTACTATCTGTTTTATGTTTCAAGATTCAAGTTCAAGATTGGTGAGAAAGACTCCATTCTCCATTTTAAAATTCAGGTTTATAGGTCAGAAATGCTCCAAGAACCTTCGTCGTCGATATGGGACCAATCCATGCTGCTTTTCGACAGCGATTGGGTGGAGATTTTCCTTCTCCTTGCAAGAAATTGGTCACCAAAGATGGATACAAAAGCTAGGAGTAGGAGAAGACGAGCTTTCCCTGGGCCATTAGATTCATATCTTTGAGGGTTCAATGGCTAGGATTAAATTGTAGCTGTGAACCCTCTTAAGTATGGCGGTCCTCATCTTGATGCGGACAGATGATGAAGGGCTAGCTGGAGATAAAAATATACACCTGAATTTTCCTTTGGGAATCTATTGGTCCCAAGATTAAAATGTTTGGCCTTAAGAAAGGCCCATTCTGACACTGGCTTTGGCATGGGTCAACGCAAAGCCCAAAGTTCACCTTCTTTGTATGATTTATTCACACTATGTCCCTTTGGGTTGGTTAACACCATTTATATTTGCCTTAGCCCCATCCACATTTTTTTGAAAGCTCCAATTATGTTAATTACATATGAAAATAATAAAAATCCATTAACGGTAAATAAAATTTGGAATTATATAACATCTGAATTTAAAAGAAAGAAAGAACTTCCCACGCATGCACACATTGGGAGAAATGCTGTGTACCTTTTGTGGTCGTGCCTGTTGTGGGATCCCTTTGCCTGTGGCTGCAGCTGTGGCCCTCAATGCTAACTTAGCAGCCAGGATGTGGCTGTGCCTACAGTGCTGCCTAGCTCCTGCTCCTAGGCCACAATATTTTGTATCTCTCTCTTTTTTTCTTTCTTTTCAAAGATCACTGTTTTTCACTTATCATGTTTAGGTTATTTTCAGTTCGTAGTCATGCTAAATTCATAAAAATAGGAAAGTTTTCATAATATGTGAACTTGTGCATGGAATGGAATTTATTCATCAAATATCAAAAAATATGTAAATTAATTCCATCTTCTAGACACCATATAACCTTCAAAGTAATAAAATGCATGCATGAATTTGAATATGTCAAAAGTCAAATCCATCATCAACATAATTTTACCCTAGTTATGGGTTTATAAGGAAGCTTACTTTTTGCCCGGTATGATACTGTTATCCAAGTGATGATCCCTCATTCCTTCATATCGAGGTCAATAGCTCACACGTGATAGCTATTTTCAATTGTTCTTGAACAGATGGTGTCTTTTATCTATATTAGGTCCTAAAAATTCTTATGGATCATCCAAATAACAACCAATAAAACATAATTATTATTTATTAAAAATTCTTAAATTCAATATGCTGAAAAATTTTTATTTATGGTTCATATTTATCAGTTTATTTATGTAGCATTTTCGTGAACTCATAATGATGACTTACTGATGTTGACCTTAAGAAGACATCCACATAAAGATTTAATGAAGTTACTTGGGCCAATAAGTTAGTCACCTAAATAAAAGAATCTTACGAAAAATGGTCTCGATTATGACAGAAGCCTATGACGTATCTTTCTAAAACTGAATCATGCTCTTTTCATAACCATTTTTCTTTGTTCAATTATGCAAAAGAGTTACTTAATTGAACAATATGTCCATTTAAATATGCCTGTTATTTAAAACAATCATGACTAAGGTTTATTTTATTTATTATTTAGATTTATTCAACTATTTTCAGAATTTGAGATGCTCTGATTTCTTGTTATATTGAACTTTTTTGCGTGAGACGTTTCTAATTCACAACTTTATGACATTCATCTTTTCTCAGGTCAAATTCATTTATTAATAATATATTACTTGAATATGACGTATCTTTGTACAACTGAATCATGATCTTGTCATAACCAATTTTTTAGTTCAATTATGCAAACGAGTTACTTAATTGGACAATACGTCCATTTGAATATGCCTGTTTTTTATGAAATGGTGACAAAGGTTTATGTTCTTGATTATTTATATTTATTCAACTATTTCAGGAACTTTGCAGCAGAATTTGAGATGCTCTTATTTTCTTGTTATATTGATCGTTTTTGCATGAGACGTTTCTAATTCACAGGTTTATGACATTCATCTTTTCTCAGGTCAAATTCATTTATTAATAATATATTACTTGAATATGACGTATCTTTGTACAACTGAATCACGATCTTGTCATAACCATTTTATGCACTTGAGTTATTTATTTGGACAATACGTTTAGTTGAATATGTCTATTTTTTAATGAAATGGAGACTAGGGTTTGTATTCTTGATTATTTAAATTTATTCAATTATTTCAGGAATTTTGTGGCAGAATTTGAGATGCTCTGATTTTCTTTCTCTATTGATTTTATTTTTTCATGAGACGTTTCTAATTCACATGTTTATGGCATTCAGCTTTTCTCAGGTCAAATTCATTTATTGATAATATATTATTTTCATGAACTTGGCACTTGTTAGATGACTCTTTACACAATAAACATAAAGTGGTTTTAGCTCATATCCTATTTCTTTTTTATATTTCTCATATGAAAAAGTGTGTTACATAGTATTATCTAACAACTGGCACTATAAGGAAAATAATCATGAATAAAATTAACAACCCTTCTGTCTTTAAGTGGTGCCATGTCAAGGCATTTTCAGGGGAAGGTCTCCATGTTTGATGCAACACAAAAATTTCAAGATTTGAATCAACAAACGCACTTTGAGAAATCAATATATTTAGCACTATTGCCAACTCATGGTTTCTGCGCTTACCAAAGATGGTAAAAGGAAAGGGAAGACCAAGATCTATGCATTGCGACTTATTCTTCAAAGTAGATTTATTTAATTTTCTAATTATTAATTTGACGTTTCTTCTATTTTACATGAGCAGAGACGTTTTCTCCTTGGTAGGTTGTCACCATCTAGATAATTGAGTTAGGTATAGAATGTGGGACCAAAATTAGCCACGACCAGTTTTCATAACTAACTCTACCATTGGGTGGAATTTGACCATTTGATTACCGTCGCCCCATTTTGCCAAATCAACACCATTCAGTGCCCCATTTCTTGGCCACTTAATCTCCAAAGATTGATGATTCATTATCCAATATCTACCCTGAATATCGCACTGTTAATCCTTCAAAAATTATCATAAATAAAACATAGTTTATCAAATTCAAGCAAGGAAGGCCCATAAAAGCGTATAAACCATTCACAAATGCATGATATCTATGCAATGATCTTGAAATCAACAAACCAATTTGAATCATTCTTAAATTATGATATCTATGCAATAACCCTGTAATTTATGGAAGAGCAAGGGCATGAACTTTGCCAAATTGATGCGAAATAAAATCATTAACTCGTCACAATGGAAAATTCTATCTTCCTAAATTGAAGCTCAGCTTATGACATGGATGACATTAATATTGTCATAATTCTAAATCAAAATTTAAATAGCATAGTCATTTAAACCATGATAAAAATACAGTTTGCAAAAAAGTAGCTCAGCTTCGTCCATCCGTCATGGTCATCTCCAATACGTTTCACTATCAGCCGTAGTTAATAGTACATCCGTAGTACCCTCAATGACAGTTGACATATCTATCCCCCATGTTCAGATCAAATTGGAGGCTTGAACTCTTGACGTGATCAACACCGACCAGAAGATGCCACTTGCTTAGGACTTTCCTTCAAGGAGAGTCGAGCGATAAAGATTACACGGACAGGATTGCATTGGCTGCATGTTCATCCTCGTTTTGTTCTTGTTTCTGTGGTTTGTAGAAGGCCTGAGCTGGGAAGTTCTGGGCCACTGACGTAGAAAAAAGGGTCGCATTATTGCAAGGACCCACCTCTTCCCCCCAGTTCCGGCCTTCCCAGATGAGAAACGCTTCAAAGATTCTCTAAACTCCCCAGTCCGCCCTCCCCCAGTCGCCTCTCCTCTCCACTTCCTTAAATTCAGCCCTTCGCCGTCCCTCCCACTGAATTATTCATCTTATCGTTGGTTTCTCTACCAGGCAAAGCTCCCATGGACGAGGAAAGCAATGGCCCCATCGATGACCACGAATCCTACTGCAGTCCTGAGAAGGTGAAGTATCGAGAGTAGAACACAAGTTTCAATTTTCAATCTAGAGCTATCCGATTTTAATCATGAATTCCATGTTGGTGAAGTATCGTTTGTGTTCTCAACATAACGCATGGAATTCAGTTTTTGAGATATCGGTGTCACTGTTGGCATGGCAGGCGCGATGGGGGGATGGCTTGAAGGATTGGATTCTTGCTTATAAGACGCTTGGAATCGTCTTTGGAGGACTTGTAACGTCTCCGCTTTACGTCTATCCGTCGATGAACTTGAAATCTCCGACGACGGAGGATTACATGGGTATCTATAGCATAATCTTCTGGACTCTGACGCTGATTGGGGTCGTTAAGTATGTTTGCATTGCTCTTAAAGCAGACGACCACGGTGAAGGTAAGCTGCGACAGTCGATTTCCTCTCCGAGTCTGCGCTTTAGAAGAGCTATTTCATTGAAATTTCTTTTGCTTGTACTCGCTGTTTTTGTGACCTTGATTGTTTGTTCGATGCCGGCTCCGTTTTCCGCAACCAGTAACAACGCCATAAAACTCGGTTTTGGCGTTTTTAAAACAACTTTCATTTTTCGTTGTCATTAATCACGTCAAACTTCCGAGCGGACTCTATTAGTTTCTTATCCGTGATTCGGGTACCTTCGGCTTCAATCGATTTCCATTTTTTCGGAAATCCATTTCCGTTTCTCATGTACCGTGTTTCCTCTTTCAGTGAAAAAGGCTAAAAGTTCGCTTCAGCATTCGATTTTTTTTCCTGAAAACTTATCAGGCTTTTCTTGTTCGTTGCTTGCCCCGTTCATCAGCCCCGACGAAAATTGAACCTCCACGTTCCATATCCTTAAAATGAAAATATTTTGCATCCTTAAAATGTACAAGTAGAGGTGCATCCAAGAAACATAAATAGTTCTAAAAAGTATTACACTCCCGAGGAGAAAAGTCTAAGAAGGTCAGTTCTGTCGTACCCAGGAAAAGTCTCAATTCAATGCCTTTCAAAAACGAGGAACCTACTAATAATGAATTTAGACAGGGGATTCCGCATCATCAACCAAATTTTCGGTTATTCATCTGTTGACTGCAATTTATTAGAGCAAAAAAATTAGTGTATTCCGAATAATATGCAGAACTTTTTAAAAGCATTGGATCTATCTCGCAGGAGGAACTTTCGCGTTGTATTCCCTTTTATGCCGGCATGCCGACGTGGGCATCCTTCCTTCAAGGGAAGACAACGGGCCAAGAAACTCTTCAAACAATTTGATTACCGGAAAAGGACCCAGCAAAGTCGGCAGGTTTGTCGAGCAGAGCTTGATCGCTCGACGGATACTGCTTTTCCTGGCAATCTCTGGAGTGTGCATGCTCATCGGAGACGGGATTCTCACCCCCGCTATTTCAGGTAATTCCCTACTGAACATATAATCTTTAAATTGAATATATATTCTAAAGTATTATCTTCTCCAGTGCTATCGGCGATGCAGGGCTTGCGAGGGCCGCTTCCGTCTGTGAACAAATGTAAGCGCGTTGACAAGAAAATAAATTAGTTTATGACATGTTCTGAATCGAACTTCGTTCGTCAGTCGCTGTGGAGGGGATCTCAGCTGTCGTGCTGGTGCTCTTGTTCATGCTACAAAGGTACGGGACCTCCCGGGTAAGCTTCCTCTTCTCCCCGATCATGGCAACGTGGACTATCACCACACCCATCATCGGCATCTACTCCGTGGTGCACTACGAGCCGTCCGTCTTCAAGGCCTTGTCCCCTCACTACGTCGTCCGCTTCTTCCTCGCCAACGGCAAGAACGCATGGCAACTTCTCAGCGGCACCATCCTCTGCATCACCGGTATAAACATCTCAGTAAGTTTCAATCCAAGCACAACATTTTCTTGACAATACTTAAATCTCAGGCGCGGAGGCCATGTTCGCGGATCTCGGTCATTTCAACAAGCGATCCATCCAGGTGGGTCGTCATCCCTTCATCATTATCATTATTATCATCATGATGCGTAACATGGCATGGCATGTTGCTGTCCGCAGATAGCGTTTCTCTTCGCGATATATCCTTCGCTGGTGCTGACTTACGCGGGGCAGACGGCGTACCTGATACACCATCCTGGCGACCACAGCGACGGGTTCTACAAATTCGTGCCGGCGGCGTTTTACTGGCCGATGTTCGCGGTGGCGACGCTCGCCGCGATCGTGGCCAGCCAGTCGCTCATCTCCGCCACCTTCTCCGTCATCAAGCAGTCCGTCGCTCTGGATTATTTCCCCCGAGTGAAGGTGGTGCACACCTCGCCCGACAATGAAGGCGAGGTCTACTCCCCCGAGATCAATTATATCCTCATGTTCCTCTGCGTCGTCATCATCCTCGCCTTCGGCGACGGCCAGGGCATCGGCAACGCCTTCGGTACTCACTCCACGACGTAAGACTATTCGGAAAAAGGGAGAGAGACTCAAGGGGGGTTTTTTTTCAGGGGTGGTGGTGATAATGGTGATGGTGATAACGACGATACTGCTGACGCTGGTGATGGTGATGGTGTGGCGGACGCCACTGCCGCTGGCGGTGCTCTTCCTGGTCGCGTTCTCGGCGCTGGAGGGCGCGTACGTGAGCGCCGTGCTGATCAAAATCCAGGAGGGAGGGTGGGTACCCTTCACCATCTCCATCGTACTCGCCTTTGTTATGTTGGGGTGGTACACGGGGAGGAAGAAGAAGACGCAGTACGAGACCCGGCACAAGATAACGGCGGGGGGCCTGGCGTTGCTGCTGTCGGAGCCGCATATCCAGCGCGTTCCCGGCGTCTGCTTCTTCTACAGCAACATTCAAGACGGGCTCACCCCCGTGCTGGGACACTACATTAAGAACACGCGGTCTCTTCACGAAGTCACCGTCTTTACCACTCTGCGGTACTCGCTGGTGGCGAAGGTGGCGGAGAGCGAGAGGGTGACGGTCCGCCCGCTCGGGCCGCTGGGGACCTTCAGCTGCACCGTGGAGTTCGGGTATGCGGACCAGGGGCTCGAGGGGGAGGAGCTGGTGGCGCGGGTCATGGGCGAGCTCACGCTGGGGCTACCGCCGGAGGAGGTTTCGGCGATAGAGGCGGCGCGCAGGGCGGGCGTCGTGCACGTCCGTGGGAAGACGAGATTCGACGTCGGCAAGGGGACGGGGCTCTACGACAGGGTTATGCTGGGTTTTTACGAGTTTTTGCACAGCAATTGCCGGTCTGCTCTCCCCACCAAAGGCATACCCCTGGGCGAGAGGATGGAGGTTGGGATGCTGTACGCGGCCTGACGATTCAAGCCCAGGTCCCCAGAAATCGCTGCCTCGTTCCTGAAAGGAAAAGCTTCCCCGGATGAACTCGCGGTGGAGAAGACAAAAAAGCCGAGTTTGCCACGTTTATGGAGTGTTGTTATTTCAATGCTGAGGGTTAAGACGTCTGTAATTTGCAGGAGCACGTCGTTGTGATCTTCAATTGATATATAACGAAGCGGAAGAAAAATTACAGACTTACGAGGAGAAATTTTTAAGGATGGGGTGATTAAAGAAATGTTGGAAAAAAATGGCTCTATCCTTGTTTTTCGTAAATAAGGGAACTGAAGAGACAAGAGAGTGAGGGAGATGAGACAAATGAAGAACTACACTTACATTCATCTAGAACATTTCTTGCACATTTATAGTGTACATGTACGCCTTTTGAAATAAATCTAAAGACATATAATAAGAACCTGATGAAGTTTCTGGAAGAGTTGCATCTCTCCATCATGACTTTTCTGTAAGCGAGTCCGCCAAGTCGGCATCCCAATTGAATGCCACAACGGACCAATGAGGCTCATACTGTTGAAGAAGGAGTCTCAAACTCGGCTATCTCCAGCTAGGATCTAACTCAGATTAGATAGTAAAAACAGATTATATAATATACTCGTTAGAGGCTTAGATGTTAGGATTAAATATAAGTTCCAACCTAGAGAAGGATTAAATCTAGACGGCTAGGATTACACGCTAGATAGGATTATAATGGCTAGGATCACAATGGGTCTACGGCACCGATCAACGGCTGTGATCGGTGCACCCATTTAGTTATAACGGATACGATCTAATCTGTTTCAATGGTAAACTAAGGAACACGGGCGCACCGATCAACGGCTGTGATCGGTGCACCCGATCTGTTATGACGGCCCAGATTAGATCAATATTTCAAATAGAATATATCCGTTGTAATCTGTTACAACGGATATATTTTACATAACGGAAGCTTACTATTTTATCTTATTATACACACTATAAAAACCAACCTATTGTAACACACAAGCTTTGAGGGAAACACAACGATCTTCCTCTATCTCTTGTGTCCCATATCTTCTTCTCTATCTTCCTTCTCTTCTCTCCATTCTCCTACTTCTCCTCATCTCAAACAGTTACGAGATTCAGGATTCTCAACACATACTAACTCTTTGCCGAAACAGTATTGAACACGTACCCTCGTGACTGCTTAAAACGTATCAGCCAAGATTTAAATCCAATCCCGGACGCACCCGATTTTGGAGAGTATCTGTTTGATGTAGCAGTTACTATGGCTACATTCGTTTTGTAATATCTTACGACTGTAAATAGTCAACACCGCTATAACCAGAGAAATACGGGAAAATACATTTCGGCAAAGAGTTAGGACTATAAATAGTTTATCTTCTCCATTTCTTCCTTTCTCCTACTTCCACTCTCAAGCAGGATCAAATTCTTTACATGGTATCAGAGCCATGACTGACGCCACCTCCTCTACTGCGACATCTTCTACAGCAACGATGCTTTCTTCTACACCCATCTATCAGGTCTGTATGGAAAATTTGGGACAAGTCCCAGCAGTAATTCCGACTAGAGCTATGGTGTATATGAAACTGAACCGTGAGAATTACCGGAGATGAAAGAGCAAAATGTTGCCTCTTCTCAACGGGTATGATTTAATGAAGTTCATAGAATAATTTCCTCCTCCAATCTCCATTTCAGACGATCAAGGAAATGCCACTGCTTATCCAGAGTACAAGAAATGGTGGAGGATAGGCCAACAAGTCTTGGGATCCCTCCACTAAACAGCAAAGCCAGATCAACACGCGAAGCTTGGGAAATGCTAGAGACTGTCTCCGCTGGTTGGAATCAGATCAATGTGATGGAGCTTCAGAAACAGTATCATAATATGAAGAAAGGACCAATGAGCATTGATGACTATGTCATGCATTTCAGGTCAGTAATTGAAGGCTTAGCACTTGTTGGGCAACTAGTAAACGTCTCTTATATCGCATTTACCTTTCTACGAGGACTTGGCTCTGCCTCCACTCAGTTCTCAATTAGCATTAACGCAAACCTTGGTCATCTAACTTTTGATGAAATTTTGACAACCTCAAGGCTCATGAAGCTTTTCTATTATTTACTCAAGAAGAAGAAATCCCCTTTCCTCCTGCATCCAAATATCTCTGACAACAGCACCACCTCGTCAGTCATTCTTAACTTATTACCAACAGTGGGACTTCACCTATAGTTGAGGCTTTCCCCAAACTCGTGGACAAGAATGAGGTCGGAATCAAAGTTTCCAACATAGATGCCAATTATGTTCTCAATTTGGGCATTGTGTTAGAGAGTGCCCTGAATTACAGCAGAAATTTCCCACTTGGAAACCTCATTTGCATGATCCATCACCTGCTCAAGCCTATGTTTCCGCCTTCACTGACACTTCGGCCTGATATCCTGACAGTGATGCAACTCATCATATAACTGCTGATCATCACAACTTAGAGCACTCATAGGAATATCAAGGCAATGACCAACTGCACATTGGTAACGACGCAGGTTTGAAAATCCTATCTATTGGTTCCTCCAAAATTTCCACATCTAATAGTATTCTCTATTTGAAAGATACTCTTTGTGTGCCAGCGTCACGATAACAGTGTTTATGTTGAATATCACGACTCTTAATATCTTTCAAAGGACAACGTCACACACCGAAATGTCCTCCGAGGGATAGTTAAGCATGGTCTCTATTATTTGAAGTCGCCCACCTCAACTAAAACTACATTCCTTGGCGAAAAGACAACAGCTGAAGTCTGGCACGCTCAACTTGGACACCCTCATTTTCAAAATTTTCAGCACATTATCACTAAATATGGTTTACCTGCTACTCATGTTCATCACAAAACATTATGTGATTCATGCAATATTTCTAAACCTCATAAACTCATTTTCTCTCCAACAGCTCATTGCTTTTCCAAACTATTAGAGATCATTCACTCTGATCTATGGGGTCCTTCCCCTATTCCTTCCCATTCTAGGTTCTCTTACTAAGTTATTTTCATCGATGATTTCAGTACATTCAAGTGGATTTATCCCCTTCAACCGAAAAGTGATTTACTCAATATCTTTATAGCTTTCCAATGCAAAGTTGAAAGCCAATTGAACACTAGCATCAAATATTTTTCAGATTGAATATGATGTAACATGACGAACACCAGGATCAAACGGCTCGTGTTACACACAGGGAGGGCGAGGGCAGTCATGTCATGTAGGGAAGATGACTAATGTGGACGTCATGCAAGTGACGATGCATCGATGAAATCACTGAGAAGTATAAATATGGCATCGACGTACATCAACAATCATTCACCTACAATAAGCGTGACCTGGAAATGACACTAGGCTCCTGATGATCCGGATGTCGAGTTGAAGATCAACGGTGCGAGCTCGGCTAACGCTGCTTTTGCGCAAGCCCTTGACGGTCTCAACCAAGGACGAACCAAGTGGAATCTTAATCCTCAAAACGTGAATCCTATCTTTCCCTAATCTAACACTGGCAGTGGAGAAAATATTTCGGAGGCACTGAAAGAAATGATATAACGCTGAGTGGGAGTTTAGGAGCGTACGAGTAGCAGTAGACAAGGGAATGCCTAATTTAGTAGCACTAGAAGGCGAGTAGCATGTTCGCCCAATGTCGGCGCGGGGAGGTGCGGATGCCTAATAAAGGACAGTGTTGGGCGTGACAGCGGTTGTAGTGATGGGCGAGTGACAAAGGGCGCAACAACAACAGGATGCGGCAATGATGGAGCCGAGGTGGCATAGTGAAACACTAGCAACACGGCAGGGGGGCGGCGCAGTGACAGTGCAGCAACGACATGGTGCGGTAGTGCGGCGCCGACAGAGCGGGGCAGTGCAGCGGAACATTAGCGCCACGGTGCTACAGCAAGGTGCCGCGTGGCGGCAATAGGGTGCGGTGGTGCGGCAATGCGGTAGTGGCAAGGCGTAGTGTAGGAGGGTGCGACGGCGTGATGGCGCAGCAGCACGGTGGAGAGACAGCAGTGAGGCACGATGGTAGCAAGGCAAGGAGGTGCAGTGTCGACAAGGCACGACGGCAGCCAGGCACAGTGGCGCAAGAGCGGTGACATACAGTGGTGTGGTGGCGGCGAGGCACATAGACGCTATTCACGATGGCAGTTGCAAACTCTGTTGCAACTTCGGAAGCAACTAGCAGCCACAATAGTGGCTGCGGCCGCGACAGTGACACGGGTGGCAGTAGGAAGCGGCGATTGCGGAGAAGGACTGGTAGCGGGCGGCCAGAACTCTAGCGAGGGCAGGGCGGGATGCAATGCCCACTAAGGCTACGGTGGCAGATTGGGCTGCGGCGGTTGCGGCAGGCTGTGGCTGCCACGTCGGTCTGTGGCACCCAGTAGGATTGTGGCAGGTGCGAGTGGCTACTATTGCGGCTGAGGGCTGTTGCGCGACCGCAAAATGCTGTAGCAGCCATGGGCGCCTGCGGCGGCCGCAGGCTACTACAGTGGCCGTGGGCAATCTAGGGTTGGCGTAGGCAGCCCAAGGCGTCCACAGGTAGTTCTGAGCGGCCTCGGGCAGCCCTGGGCCACCGCAGGAGGCCTAGGGCGGCCACGGGCAGCTTGGGGTGGACACGGGCCACCTAGGGCGGACTCAGGCAGCCTAGGGCAGCCACGAGCAGCCTGGGCAACCTTGGGTGGTTGCATACGGCCTGGGTGGCCCTAGGCGGCCATGGGTGGATCTGGGCAGCTACGGGCGGCGCTGGGCTGCCTGGGGAACCGTTGGTGACGTTGGGGCATTCTCAAGAGTGGTGGCTGGAACTCCGACATCAGTGGTGGCGGCGGTGGTTGTATCCAACGAGGATGGCGGCTGTTTCTAGCGAACTCTAGTGTTTTTTATCTCTCCTAACTTCATAGTGGCATTTTGTAAATATGAAAAAAACTCAAAAAAACACTAAATAAACAGGAAAACTCCTTAAAAATCACATGTCTTTAATATTTCTTCTCTTCTCTTCCTATGGGCGGGCCCCACCTTTTATATGGGCAAATATGGGCCTCCCCCCTTGGGAATAAAGGGGAGAAGGCCCAATTAAGAGTAATTAAGGCCCCCTAATAGGAGACAGAAACCCACTAACACTCCCACACATGGGCTCACACACTTGCAAACGTGTAGGTCCATATAACAGTCCAAACACGTGCGAAAAAACAGAAAACAGACACATACGCGGCCGACATACAAGGCCTACTAAACATAGAAAACATAAGTGAAGATAACATCAAACCTTTTTGGTCATTGTTGAGGCCGGGTACTCTGAAGGACAGGTCTCGCGCATGAGCCCTCGCTTGAGGATGTGGTTTGCCGGGGCCTTTGAAGCAGGCGGGTCCCCCATCAGATTAGGGTGGAGAGTACCAAGCTCTTCACACATATCTTAATTCCACCAGCATTTGTCATCAAGTATCTTGGCCCCATATTCCTGAACAGAATGGTTCTACTGAACGCAAGCACTGTCATTTAATCAGATTGTTTCTTTCTTTGCTTCATAATGCACGCATGCCTAAAATGTTTTGGGATGAAGCTGTTGTCAAGGATGTGTTCCTTATAAATCACACAATCACACCTGCCCTCAATAAGCACTGTCATTTAATTGAAACAGCTCTTTCATTGCTTCATAATGCATGCCTGCCAAAAAAGTTTTGGGATGAAGTTGTTGCCGCGGTTGAGTTCCTTATAAATTGCATGACCACGCCTGCCCTCAACAACAAATCACCCTTTGAAATTTTCTTTAAAACTCTGCTTGATTACTCTCTTTCAAGAACATTTGGATGTCTCTGCTATCCTTATCTATGTCCCTACTCTCACCACAAATTTGATCCTTGGTCTAAGAAATTCATCCTCTTGGGCTACAAATGTCTCATGTTTCTCTTAGGTAAATTTTTTATTTATCATCATGTTATTTTTCATGAAAATTTTTCCCTTTTCCAATGTTGTACCCTTAACTGCCCCTGGTCCCCTTGGATTTTCTCCGACCTCATCTATTCCTCCTCCTCTCCCCATCCATTATCCACCTCTGGTGTCATCGTCATTCACATCTCCCATATCACCTTCCCCTCTTGAGTTTGTTCCTCTCATGGACTTCCCATCCCCTTCCTCGCCTACTGAATTTGATTCTTCCCCCCTTCATGTTCCGTCTTGCTCCAATAATTCTCATGTCGCTTACCTTGACATTCTCCCCACACTCGACCACACACTCACTCTTCGAGTTCCTCTGAAACTTAAATCTCATCACACCCTCTACCTTCATCATCTAAATGCTTAAGCTTCTCCTCCATCAAACATCCTATTCCTGATGCTCTTAAGGCTCACTTTCCCCATCCCATTGAGCCCACATCCTTTCAAGCTGCCTCTAAAATTCCCACAAGCTCGCCGCCACGTCTGCCGAGTATCATGCCTTGATGATAAATGATACCCGGAATCTTGTTCCTCGGCATCCCAATCTCCATGTCATTGGTTTTAAATGGGTTCTTCGATTGAAATATTCTCCCATTGGCTCCAATGCTATGTACAAATCTCGTTTAGTTGCCAAAGGTTATAGCCAGCAAGAAGGATTTGACTTTCATGATACGTTGAGCCATGACATCAAACATACTACCATTCATCTTCTGCTCTCTATCACCACCATTCATCGATGGCAATTCCATCTACCAGATGTCTCCAATGCCTTCCATGGCGGGCAACTTGGATGAGATTATATATACGGATCAATCTCCTAGTTCCGTAGCTTGAGTCAGCCAAGTCAAGTTTGCCAACTTTGGAAATCTCTCTATGGTCTTAAACAGTCTCCTTGAGCTTGGTGTCAAAAACTGACCTCCTCTCTCCTACATCTAGATTTTCTCGGTCCTAATACTGACACTTCCTTATTTTTCCAGCTCACTTTTGTGCCCATATTTATTCTTCTCTATGTAGATGACATCCTCCTTTCTCCTTGCACCTCTGCAATAAAACAACTTGTTCACAAGCTTCAGACAAATTTTGCTCTTAATGCTCATCATTTTCTTGGCATTCAACTCATGCCTCATGCTCATGGGTATACTTTATCTCAATCTACATATATTGTTTCTTTACATGAACACTCTAAAATGCTCGCATGTAAGCCTCTGTCTACGTTCTGTGCTTAATCCTCTTTCTCCTCATCATGTCTTCCACTGGTTGATGTCACTCTTTATCGTTAGCTTGTTGGAGCTCTTCTGTATCTCTGTCTCATGCACCGGATGTTGCTTTTGTTGTCAATCCCACCAGTCAGAAAATGCATTCTCCAACTTCTGCCGACATGTAGGCTCTTAGACATCTACTTCATTATCTCAAAGGCGGCATTTCATCGACATAAGTATTCACCACTACTCTAACTTAACTATTAATGCTTTCAGTGATACAGATTGAGCCGTTGACTCTATTGATCGCCGCTCGTCTATCTTGGCAGAAATCTTGTCTTATGAAGCTCTAAAGAGCAACCCACAATAGCACTTTCAAGTGCCGAAACAGAATACAAAGCTATGGTCAACTATGTTGTCAAAGTTCTCTAGGTTCAATCCCTTCTCAAGGAGCTAAAACTTCTTACGCACTTGCTACCCATCATCTGGTGCGATAATCTTGGAGCGATTACCTCGCTGCCAATCCCGTCTTGCATGCTTGAACTAAACACATCGAGATAGATTATCATTTCTTTAAATAACAGGTACAAAGAAAGAATCTCCAGATCAAATTTGTGCCTAGCGAAGATCAATTGGCCGATGTGCTCACCAAGCCTCTCCCCAAGGCTCGCTTCACTCACATTCAATCTAAGCTTAACATCTCTCCTCTGCCCCCCCCCACACATTGCGCTTGACTGGGGTGTAAGCGAGCATACCAAGTTGGCATCCAAATCAGATGCCTCAAGAGACCAATGAAGCTCATATTAACTCCCTACCGATCAGTATTGAACACGTACCCTCATGACAATGAAAAATGTATCAGCCAAGACTTAATCCAGCCAAGACTCACCCAATGGCTGAGATTATCTGTTTGATATAGCTGTTACAATGGCTATATTCATTTTGTAATATCTTAAGACTATAAATAGACGACACCTCTGTAACTGACGAAATATGGGAAAAAACACATATATTTTCTTTTTCTTCCTTTCTCCTACTTCCACTCTCAAACAGGATCAAATTCTTTACATTTTCAAGCCCATAACTGTCACTTTAACTGGCCATTTTTTTGGAGAAATTCTAGGCTAATCATACTTGAATCTAGATGTTCCTCTTAAAAAGGCCTAACACCAGGCATAAGCGTAAATCCAAAAACTTATTCTACTTGATAAACCTTATGGACAATAAATCTGTGTTGCTGAGTTGGACCGGGCAGCTCCTTAATGGGTAAGTCGATGGGATTTTTCTCCATCATCTCCTATATTAATTGGCTCGAAGAGAACTACATATTCAGAGTCTTCAAAATGTCTGTTCTTTTTTCTTCCATTCTTAAACACCATCATACCACAATGTCTTCAACCGATTACTCTCAATATGTCCTTCAATTTAGTGGATATACTTAAGCATGTGGTACAATCACATCTCATAGTGATGTATGTTTGTCTTCATTACTTGATTGACAAGTATTCCTTCCTGATTCTGAATCTCTAAAGCGGCCTAAGATTTAGGATGTCAGAATATTTTTTGCATAGAGATAAACGACTCAAAATCAATGCTTATTCATCCTTGAGTTGAACAACAATACATCCTTCCCCATGGATCTCAAACATTGATCCATCTCTCATTCTCAAATTTCCAGCTTTCGTCTCAAGCTCATGATATAATTATTGGCCCCGCAATTTGGTAATCAATAGGTTGAGATATAATGATATCTTGCGCCGGTCCATCATTTCTTACATGGACAAAAACTTTTGCATTTTCTTTGGTCAAAGCCGTCAGCAAGCTGGCTCTCTTTCTTTCATCTTGGCCATTTTTAGCTTCTCCTCCTTTATCTGGGATTCGGATGCAAATTTTCAAGATTTATCACAATAATAACATTGAATTTGTGTACTTGTCTTTGGACTTATAAATGTTATCTTTAACGTCTTTGCCCTTGCTTCTACCTTGCCTTATTTTGTGACATATGTTGCAATTTTGGTCATATCCATGAGATTATTCATAAAGCTGGATCTTTGTCTTGCCAATGGAGTGACTCAAGAGTGATTGCTCTTCATCTAGTGAGTCCCATACACAAAGCCTCTTTTCATGGAGTCTCAGTGACCAAGTTACCTTGTCTAAAACAATTTTTCCCTGGTTTCCATTTTGTTATAGATAGAGTAAATTAATAAAACTTCAATGGTGTATCACACAATAGCTTTCATATGGCCTCCTCCTTGGGAAGATCCGTACCAAGGTTTTAAAACTCAATGACCACATCAGTGAAGTTGATCACAAAATCAACAACAGGCTCCTCGTTTCTCATATTGAGATTCTCATACTCACATTTTAGTCCTTGCACTTTGGACTATATAACCCATTTAACTCCTAGGTTTCTGGTCCAGAGACTTTCCCAATCTCATGTGCAGTCTTCTTGGTAATTAGTTCTTGCACTTTGGACTGGATAACCCATTAGAACTCCTAAGTTTCGGATCCAGAGACTCTCCCTGTTCTCATTTTCAGTCTTCTTGGTAACGAGTTGAACCTAGAAACTCTCATAAATGGCTCCCACCAAAGCTGATAGTGCTACACTATCCTTCTTCCATGAAACCTAATCTCCATCAATGGCATCCCACGAGCCACATGCTTCCAAGCAGCACTCCAATATTAAATTATGGTCATAAAATTGATTTAGAATAAAAAATATGAACTGTATTGTTATATACTTGTTAAAAATATTTTATTCAAATTATTTTGAGTATCAAAAAAGTTAATGAAAAATATGATTAAGTTGTTTAACTAAATACTTCTCAAGTTTTAATGATGCTTTTGATGATTATTTAATAAAAATATTTTATTAATTTTTAATCATGTTAGTTTTATTTATTTATTCTAAATATTTATGTAATTTTTTAGTGTCATGATGAAGTGAAAAAAGTTGAGCTATAGTGACCTGTAAGTTTAGGTGACCAATGAGATTGAATCATAGGGTTTACTACATAGGATAGTTTAATCCTACACGCTGACCTCCTTACATACCGCACATAATGAATGTTTATGTCTTAGTTTAAGGAATTTTTAATATAACATTTTACATATGTTTACCAAATCAAAGAGACCTTATAACAGCCCTGTATTGAACTCTTAGTTGTAGAGTGTAAGTTAAAAACTCGTGGGTGATCCTCCATTGTTATAATCTTAGTATCCAAAAACCTTTTAAGTTGGGTTGGTATAGTCATACTATAGGCTGACTTATTTGGAAGAAGGGACTAATGACTATTATAGGACATAGGTCCACACTCCAGAAATCATTGAGTTTGGTGGAGTGTACTCTACGGTTGCACTCAATATATTTTCCCTTTAACTAAAGTAGGGCAGACAACTTAACTCAGTATTTCATGCGGCTTATTACATGCCACATTAGTATTGGGGACTAAAGCACGACCAAATGTTGCAATGAATTTCATGTCCCATCCAATGGGACATGAAACTCATTTCAACATTTTATACTTCTTCTTTACCACTTATTTTGAGATGAAAACTTGAATTATTAACCATTCAAGGATAAAATGAGAAATTTATGATTTATTTTCTTAAGCTATATTTTTATATATTTTATTGATTTATGAGACTAACCCCATTTGACTCCTTAGAGTCAAGTGTATTTCTCACATCTTCTGGGAGTTCTATTTTAAAAAATATGACTAAAGTAAATAAAGTGATAAATTTAAGAACTAATACACAAGAAGCTCACTCGAGAAGCCCATTCAAACATCTTTAAGAATTAGTCTGCCAAAGGCAAGAATTGTGGAACTAACCCACAATTTGAATTTAAAAGGAGGGGAACATGGTTCCAGGCTGGAAATAAGTTAATCCTAGACCTCAAAACCTTGGAATTAAATCCAATGACAAGGAAAATTAGGGCACTTTTATTTCATCTCTTCATCCCTCTCTTTGTATTTCATCTTAGATTTCTGCTCCCAACTTGTCGCCAGAGGCCTAGTGCATCAGAATTCTTTGATCCATTCTTGTTCTAAAACATTGTGGTTTAAATACTTCAACGGTGATCAAGATTCTTAGAAAAAAAGCACCACTTCGTCCTTTGGGAAGTGACAATAAGGTTTGTGTGACATCTTAAATGTTTGATTTTAATTTTCTCACCATTTTCTCTGGATAAACCTTCTAGTGGATTAGACTTAAAGCTCTCGAAGGCATCAAACAACACTCTAACATTTATCTTGTCGAAGAAGTTACATTGTATTTCATCCACTACCTTTTCTGCTCTATTTTGCCGCCACCTCGGCCACTGCCCACAAAGTTCGCAGTGAGAAGTAGGGCCTAACGTTCTATTTGCATTTAAATTTTATTTCTTCCCCTAAAAAAATCCCAATAGATCTTAAAGTTCATAATAAATTAATAGAACTTATTGGAAAAAAAAACATTTATTTCATTTATTTAAAATATTTTTAACTAGTTTCCTTTATTTCATTGATTTTATCTTTAGAAAAATAGTTATCAATCCAGAAAAATATAAATACCTAAATTAATTATTTTAAAATATACTTTATTTACAATTTACTCTCTTTTTACCTGTTCCTTATTGATTCAATGCTTACTAACAGTGTTCTAAATAAGAAAAAAATTAATAAGTATTTGTGCATAAATCAGAGCTTGTTAATTACTTCTTTAGCCCAAATTCTGGTTTATCAGGTACCCAAGAAAATATATTATTAGTACTGGAACAAAATCTTGGTCCTCATTTGTATATTGATATTCTAATTTTATTAGGAGATAGTATGTTCATATGCTTCTATACCCTTTAGGGTGGTATGGGATGATAAATTTAGTAGGAGAAAAAATATGATAAAATTAGGATCTTATTGAATTACTATTCAATATGCTGAGCAAGAAAAATATGTTTTCAAGCAACCCAATACGTGGCATAATGGATGACAACCATTTGATAGACCAAAATTTACTAACTGGATCATAAACTTAAATATTATTCTTAAGTGTAAGCATATAGTCTTTGTTCTATAAACTGATAGTCCTATTCACTTCACATTAAAAGTGACTAAGGTACTTAGTAAATATTAGCGTAAGACAAAAATGTTTATGAGATATAAATTTTATTGACAGTTATTTTATTTTAGATTATTTATAAGGTTTTGCATTTTTTTATCACTTTAATGATTTTTTCATTATAAAATCAATTTAATTAAATTTAAATGACCTTGGTGATAACATGCATTTTTTTAGTACTTTATATGATCATGTTTACCTGTTTATCTGCATTTAATTACTCATATTTGCATGTTATCAAGCTCAAAATGATTGAATCTATCTTTAGAATGAATTTCTAAATTTTATGGATTTTTTGGGATTTTTCAAAGCATATATTCTAAAAGAAAATGATTTTTTGGTACAAAATATGATTTTTATGGAATTTTTTGACATTAAATTTGGAAAGATATGGTTTTTCTGAGTCCAAATATATATTAATATGTATTTTTGGGATTTTATTTTAATTACTATGTATTTTAAAATATTTTAAGATTTTTTATTCGCGCTGCCACTAGTCGTCGTTCGATTCGTCGAACGGCGATGAGTCATTGTGCTCTATGATGATTGGCGCCAACCAATCATTAGTTGAGTTAATGATTGGCATCAGCCAATCATTAAACACACAATCTTCACTTCTTGATTCGCGAAGTGATGATTGCATTTATGAATAACGAAAAACTTTCTCTGTTTTTATTTCTGCGCAGAATGACGTGGACAAATAAAAAAAGGAAATCTTTTTTTGTTATAAATGCTGCGAAGACCGAGAAAGAAAAGGAAAAAAAATACTCTCTCTATTTGGATTCCAGCGGCGGTGACATGGCACGCGCAGCCACATTAGTAAATAACTTATATTCAGTGCACCTGAGGTGGCGCACGCTGACGCAAAGCCATGTCAGCGCGAATCCTCTCTCTCCTTTCTCCTTTATTTTTCTCTCTCTTTTCTTCCATTTTTGTCTTTTTGTCTCCTTCCTAGGTGCACATGGCGCGAAAAATGACATGAGTGCGGAAAACAAAGCGGCACAGAATCTAGAGCGATTGGAATCTTCAACATGCATGTAAAACGACGACGATGATGAGGAGAGAGAAAATATCAATGGCTAGGATTTCTTCAACTTCAAACAGTCATAAATTTTTATATACAACTCAGATGTAGCTGAAATTTTTAGCGTTGCTTCGTCTCCCCTTCCTCTTTCTATCCATACCCTCTATATATAAATAGAGTCCTGGATCACTTGTAAGATCCATCTTGAACTTGCTTCCTACTTTTGTGGGTTGATTGAAGGATAGTGAGTTTTGAGATCTATCAAGAGTGTTCTTGGTGTCCTGAGTGTGTGGGAAGAAGCATTGGAGAAGAGGGGGAGCTTATTGGCACTTGTAAATCGCCGTGATCCTGGCAGAATGTAAAGATCTAAGGTTAGTGTCTTCGCCTTATGTTGTCTCTTTCTCGTCACTATAGTTAACATAATTAGGGTTTATAATTGTTCTTGCACTCTCATTTTACTCTCTTTTTTTTCGTCTCTTCATCCTTTCCACCGTACCATTCCAAATCCAATCACTATCATCCTTCATACCATTGTCCATCATCATGTCCATCACGCACACTTACTCTTCTCTTTAAATTCAATTAACTTATAATTTACGTATTTTTAATTGATATCAATTGCTCATGTACTAGAATCTTGCTTTCATCAATCCTCTTGTTGATCATCACTAGTATAAGAAAGTAATTCCTTAATCATCGTTCCCTGCGGAGACAATCCGAACTCATCACTGACCAAGTATTTTCAACTACAGTTAAATATTTTTTTTTTATTGAATAATCTTAATCACCAATGACAAATTTTATCCCTAAAATTGAGATTATCATTTGTTCAGTTTTGTGGCTGAAACAGTTGTGTGAGGTTCATCTGAGGGGCCAAGGTTTTTGGCAGGCATCCCACCGACAGGCAGTAATCAAGAAAGGGCATGTAGTCGACCAAAAAAGGTGTGGCTTTTGCTCCAAACAGAGCTTTTAGTGTGCTCCTGTATTGGAAATATTTTCTTCTAGGCTATTCCTAGAATATTTACCTAAAGAAATAGGAGAACATTTAACTCAAATATACCAGATATCACACAAAACTATTTTTCACTTCCCCAAAAAATGGATTGGTTAAGTTAAACCAAGAATCTTAATAAAAAATGAACCCTGCCTCCCATACTCTTTTACAACAAGAATAGAGCATAAATAATTTGGGACTTCTTAGAGTCGAGTGTTTTTTTTTCTATGTGCTGGAGAGCTTATCACCTAGGCTACGTTTGAAATCTTTACCAGGGGGAAAACGGAAGAAATTTGAATAAAAAACCATAGAGATCACACAAACTGCCAACATCAATACCCATGACGGACGAGTGGCGCATTTTCTCCATGAATCTTGATCAAACTTGAACCCTCTCTCCCAAACTCTTGTACAACATGAATGAATCAAATAAATACGAGTACCTAAGTTGCCAACATGAATTAATCATAACCCTCACAGCCTTTAAGTTTAGACCTCATGGTTTTTTAGAGCAACACCATCTTGTTCTCCAGCCTTGATTCGTGAGGCTGATTTTGTGGTTAGTTTCTGCAATTCTTCCCTTCATTTGAACTAGCCAGGAAAATGTGTTAGATGGACTCCAAAAACTGACTTCTTGTGTAAGGACCTTTTAAATGGAACTCTACAGCCTCGTGAAATTAATGGTCTCATTTTTTGCAGTCTAATAAGTGGCTTGTGTTTCTATTTTCTCCCATTTTCATCTAAAATTCACCATTTTATACACCAAAATCCTATATTTCAAATAAAACTCCAAGAGATATGAAGAAAATTCTACTTATGTCAAGGGACTTAAGAGGGATTCGTCTAAGAAATCAATCAAATACATAAAAATATAAGTACATTAAATAAACTCGAGTTGCATCATTTTAATTTCAATGGGGAATAATGCAAGGAAAACCTAAAATTAGGGGAAAATTACTTTTTAAAGCACAATATTGTATTACTGTAGATTATTTTAACTTTAAATTGATAATATTTTATTAAATAACTCCCAACTAAATCATTGCTAGGCCCTTAGCAATACACATTCATTTTTATTGAGTCATTGATTCATCCTAGCAAATATAAAAACATGTGAGTGAAGTATTACAAATATCAGTCGCACATCTAAAAATGATACATTCCATGAAAATTTAAACACCAGCCTTCAAATAACACATAAGTGAACCCTGTCCCAACTTGGAAAGAGCTAATGAAAGTGAGAAAGGGAACCTAATTTTCACCAGGTCTGATTAGATGGATAAGAGTGGCATCCCAATTCTTAATGAATAGGAGGCTCTATCATCTCTTAATGAAATTAATACTCTCTCAATAATTGGCTACTTGTGCTAGATACCTCTACAATAATTCTTCCCAAGTGGTTAGGGATTACATACTTTTCTTCTCCTAGTGAATATAAAATATAGGGTAATTACCAATGAAACGAGGTGGTGATGATATGCTTAAAGGTGATTGCTATAGGAAATGAGAGATGAAAAGGATGGATGCCTTTAAGAAAGTTCCAAGAGAGATGAATGATGATGTGTCTAGGGCAATACTACTTCCAATATTTTGGAAATGGAGGCGGTACAAAAAAAAATAAATGAGGAAAAAGGTCAAGAAAGTTCTGATAAAAATGGCTGGAAATCACATGTGCACCGCATGGACAAGCACACATCATACACAGTTCATCAAGAGAGAGAATACACTTTACATCCAAAACATCATATATATTGTAGTTTTTACCTTAAGCTTATTTTTATGTCTTCTTATTTTTCTTTATTTTTGTTGTCTTTCCAAAAGGCAAGAACAAAGATGAAGTGAACTGATCAGCAAATCCCAAAAGTCAAACTGTACGCATATAAATTATGCATCACCATCAAAGAGCTCTTCCCATTGAGAAAGCAAAAATAATGGACAATAATCAGGTTTATACGTTAAATGGTGAAGATATAAAAAGGGATAACAATGAACATATCACAAGGATATCACCAAGAGGGAGATATACAAACTTCATAGATAAGCATATCATTAATATAGTGGGAAATTTTTAGACAGGGGATCCTATAGGAATTAAATCACATGTTGATGGTGTTAGTTGGGCTAGAATATGGCTGAAGAGGATATATATAAGTTTATAAGATAGGTTATAGGTGGATTATAAAAAAGGATATTGCTCTCAGGACTTGAATAAGCACCAACACATTCCATAATCAAGGTTTCATTCAACAAATGAACTAGATACACAAAGTAGGCTTGGGTTTCATTGATGCTCATCGCTCATACCCACAGAATTTCCTCCCTTTGACTTTAGAGGGACCTTTAGATGGCATTCTCTTAAGGGATTCCTCTATGTGAATGGAGATGGGTTGATGAAGGGGTTCATCTTTCACATATGATTTGGGCCTTTTTCCATAAGACATTTTATACTATTCAGAGTTTTTAAATATCTCCGCATGGGATTTACAATTAGAGCCTTCAGAAGTCCTTACCAGGCCGAGGCAGGATAGACTTGACAAATCTTTACCAGGCCGGAGGGCTGCCGAATGAATAAACCACTTAGAGAAGAAAAGTTTTGGGCTTCAGATTGACACAGTTTGAAGCTCCTGTCAAAACGGGCTTTTATAAAAGCATATGTTTTCTTAAAGGAAAACTCTGATTTCTTTCAATATCTTTTTCTCTCTTTTTCAGGCGATAACTTAGCAGCAAGCGCTGACGCAGTTGAATCATGCAAGTCCACTTGGAGTAAAACTTAATTTAATCATAGCCGTTGAACCCCCAAGACTCAGATCAGACGGATGAGGGATAAGATCGTCCTTTCCTACTCTTCACCGTTGTCTCCTTCATTGGCGACCAGATTCTGGCAATGAGAGGAAGGATCTTTGCCCATTCTCTGCCGGAAAGCAGCAGTGAATAGTCCCATATCAACGAGGAAGATCTTAGGAGCATTCCAAGTCTGTTAAATCCAAATTTTCCTGCCTCGAGCGCTATCTTTCTCACCAGATTCGAAACTGACAATTGAAACTAGAAGGTGAAGGATCGACACTTTTCTTTTCATTCCTGTCTTTATTCTTTTGGTCAGCAGTGATGACAGGACCGTGACATAAAGAGAGATCTTTGAGAGAGTGAAAGAAGAAGGGAAGAGATCAGGAGTGGAGAAGAACTCGGCGGAGAACGGGGTTTGAACCTGTTGGTGACTCCAAAAAAAGCCGAGGAATTCTGGTAAGTCTCGATTTAATTCATCTAGGCATCACTTATCGAAACAAGAAGAAAACGTAGAAAATAATGACTTAAAAATTGAATAAAAATACTTGAATCTTTTAGGCATTTCATCGAACAGTTAGTCAGCATTGATTAAGAAAGTAATTTTAATTGAATAATTTCTTAATATTTCAAAAGAAAGCAAACTCTCTATAAATACATAACATTACATTCAATTGATTTCCTAGATATAAAATACACAAAAAATCCTTTGTGTTTCTAATAAAAGTGTCATATAACTACAGTTAGGCATTTCGTCAAACATATCATATATATGGTCACTTTCAAAAGTTTACTTAGAATGTTCTGATATAACTTGAGTTATAAAAATTCAAAACAAATAACCATATACTATCATAACACAAACCTCCATCTTCGAATAAAATCACTGTGGGAAATTATCTTTATAATAACATATATAAGCTCATTTTTCTATTAATCATTTTTACAAACACCGAGTGGTGTTCTTGACTTTCTTCAACTACGGTTTTAAGTTCTTTGGTTATTTCTGATTCTCATTCCCCTAAGTACCTCTTTTTATTTTCCTAAAACATTTTTAGAGATATCTTCCCCATTTTCTAATCTGGATTTTACATAATAATAATTATAAAGTTTCTTATAAGTAGTATTATTCTAGAATCCCTACTTCCTAACTCATTAGTTAATTCTAACTCTAGAAGCCAATCCATGAGGAGTCTACCTTACTCTCTGCTATAAATTTTGAGTGATATTTCAAATTCATAAATATTATTTCATAGAAGTAAAAGTAATAACGACATTAATACACCCCATTTTTGCTCTATCACCCATTGACCAAAACTTTCTACTCCTATGATGTGTTGTAAAATCATATGATCTTTTAGCACTTTAGTTTGAAAATTCTTGACATAATGAAAAAGTGGAGACCAACAAAATCTACTTTCAACTATCTTTTAAGCAATTACCTTTGATAAGAAGTGGACTTCATCTGGGCATGAGAGGCCGAATTCAAGGATCTTAAACTGTGTTCTTCTGGAACACATCTCCTAATAATGTGGTCAACTCCTAGGTAAAATGGTTATGGTTTGCCCAAATTGCAGAATTGAATGTCTACAATGAACTCATTATTCTAGTTAGATGTTCATTAATCGAGATATTTTTCTCTGACAATAAATCTGAAAATCTGCACATACCAACCTTCCTCATCAAACTTTTATTTTTAATAAGAATACAATTTTTAGTGTGTATTATAGATAGGTGATAAGATAAAACATTTCCACATCTCTTTTTGTTCATTATATTTGTAAAAACTCTTGCAAAAAATTAATCCATTTTATTAACTTAGTTAAGAATTTTTATTCTTATGAAAAAACCTATAACGAGCATGTAAAGAAAAAAATGATTAATTTTCAACCAAAAGAACTCCTAAATTCATTATGATATCCATTAATTATTTTTTTATAACTAAAAATTTTAGGGTCTTGATATCATAATAAATATTCACAGGTTTCTTATCCTTCCTCGTCCGCAAGACTTCTCTCATACTAAAATCAGATGTTCCACACATTAGTCTAAAGGTACATTCTAGTCTAAACCAATTTGAATGGGTGCTCTAATTAGTGCATATTCAATTGCCTGAAAATAAATATTGGCATCTTTTTTAATAATAATATGAATATCCTTGGCATAAGATTAGTAAGAGGCTAATAAATTTTGGCTAAATCTTTAGTGTACCTCCCATAGAAGCAGTGTGGCCAAGGGACCATCCATGTTTTTTTAGATGAATGGGAAGAAGTAGGTTCTTGATCAAATTTACTTTGTTGTCTTGTCTGCCTCTATAACATGCCCCTTGACTCAATTTCCCAACGCTATCCCTCAACAGACCAGGAAATAAGATTTTCCAAGCTTGGTACCAAGTTATTATTAATATAAAGCATATGTGCTTGAGAGAGGTTATATAGACACGTGTCAAAATAATTTTTAAAAACACAAAAATAATCATTACACACTTCAAGACATCCACATACAAAATCAAATAATAGGGGGTCACACAGATTTTAAAGTTGTAGGAGCATTACACAAACCAAAAGGCATACATTTAAAAGCAAAGGTCGTAAAAGCACTCTTAAAAGTAGTTTTATTTGTTCTTAAAGGCGCATAATAATTTGATAATAACCTTAATAACCATGAAAAAATTAAAATAAATTATGCCCTGAATGTATTTTCAACTTTCATATACAAATGGAAGAGGATAGTGAACTTTCTTGGTGACCATAGTTGATTTCCTGTAATCAATGAAAACTCTTCGACTTGTGACCATTATATTCTGAATTTCCATTCTGTTTGATTAACCTCTATGGTTAATGAGAAGAAATTAATTCTGGATTTCCTATCAGTTTTTAGGTACCATGTGCACCGTAGTGCCCCATGATCTATCAGAAATGGCATGAATAAAAAAGCATTTAAACATGTAACGATCTCCTTTGTCAAAAATATCTACATATGGAGATTTAATTTTCACTCTCTCCCTAGATAGTTACTTCTTCAAAAAGTATTGTGTTCACATATATGAGATGGCATTCCTCTAAAATTATCAAATTCCCACTGTATAGCCAATCTATGTTCTATTATTACATTTAAGAGGTCATGCTCTTGCTAAGGGGTTAGGGATGAGGAAATGAAAACATGTAGAGATCTATTATAATTATCTAAATAAGGATATTCAAAAGAAGAACGCAAGATTTTGACAGCTAAATTTGGGACAGAGGTTCTTGATATAAATTCTGAGGAATTAGGGGATTCTTCTTATCCGTTAATCTTTGAATTGCAATAAGAGATATATGTGCTTCTACATCATTATCCTCCCCATAATCACAGGTACTAAGATCTGCATGCCTCCCCTAGGATATTTCATGAGCTTACGAATGCTTAAATTTACTTTATCTTCTCGCATCATGAGCTCAATAGTTCCTTCTTACCCATTTTGTCACAACTTTTGCTGTAGCAAGAAATAGACAACCTAAAATGATGCTTGAATGATAAATCTTTAACTTAACCACCTATTGCCTATTATCAGGTTTGAGACAAAAACTGGGTACATCAAGTGTAAATGAAATCAGTTGACCTATCATAAAGTTTGAGCGCATCAGGATGATTGAAGGGAAGAGGATAAAAAAATGATGGAAAGCTTTAAAAAGCTCATTCACTTAATGAGGCATCTAGGTACATGAGGGAACATGTACCTAGATACGTTTACAATTTTTGGTGTCAGCCAAGAGAATGGAACATCATGGTGACATCAATTGAAGGGTCAAAGGACTTGGATGAGATGCTTGTAGATGAGCTTGTAGGTTTACACATTCCCCATGACATGGACAAGGTGAAGACAAGAAGACAAATGATATCACACTAAAGAAATGATGAGCACTCCACTGAAAAGGTAGATCATCCTGCAATGTTCTCTCGCAAACTAGGCAACCTCTTCAATACGTGAGCAAAGAGATTAGCTCTTGAAAAAGAGAAGACTTGTTTTCATCACCGAAAAGAGGGTCCCACCCCTTTGGTGCTGACAAATTTGAATTCCCACCCAAATAGCCTCCTACTCAGGACCAAAACTTTGCCTCAAACTACTTGCACATCCCTTCACTACCTACTGCTTAACACCATCATAGCTAGGGTTTGACAGTCCTAGTTTGGTCCGAAATTTTAACAAAAACCTAAAACTTACCTAAACTTTGGTCCATTTCCAGTATGTTCTTGTTCGGTCCTGGTTTGGTCAGGTTGACTACTCAATGTCAATGTCAAAGTAGAAACTTATATGGCGTCTACATAGTAATGTTAAATATCCTCTACATCAAGTGGGTGTCCAGGGATGATGAAATATATGGCGTCTACATTGAACTCAATAGAAACCTCTCCGGCAAGTTGGATTTGATATTTTTAGAATTTTACAAAAAATATTAAATAAATATTTAATAACATACTTCTGGTTCTGGTCTGGTTTGTTCCTTGTAGACATGGTCGTTCTGTTCTTTTTGTGCAAATTTGTGTGAATTGTTCGTTCTGTTCGATTTTCTGAACAGAACAAAAACAAATTCGAGCTGAACATCGCATGGACCCGGGTGCGGTTCTTTAGTTCGCTTTGTGCGAATTTTGTTATAATTTTGTGCGAATGTGCGAATTTTGTTCGTTTTTGAAAAAAAAAGAACAGAACAAAGAACAAGGCCCTGTGCGGTTCTTTTGTGCGAATTTTTTGTTCATTTAAAATGAACAAAACAGAACGACTATGTCTAGTCCCTTGGATCTAAACCTATCTGACCAACCAGTCTCTGTTCGGTCCTTAATATCTACCCTAATCATATGCAGCACCACCATATAAGCTACGAAGGACATGTCACATAAATCAAATGGGCCTAATAAGGCCCATTATCTGGCTATAGTTCTGGGACAAAGAAATCGTCCCAGACCTATAGTGCTGGGACGCGGACGGGACGGTTTTTTCGTCCCCGGACGAAAAAATTGTCCCGTCCGGGGGCAAGGACAAATTCTGGGACGAAAATTCGTCCGGGGGACCGCCGGATGGGACGGTTCGCGTCCTCTGGGATGAAAAAATCGTCCGTCAGGAGGTCCCCTGACGACGGACGGACGAATCTGGACGGGAAACCGTCGGATTCACATCCGATGGTTGAGATGTTGACACGTGGCCTGGCGAGGACAATTTATAATATATTATAATATATAATGTATTTTTTCGTCTGGGACGAATTTTGGGACGAAAATTCGTCCCGGGAGGACTGGACGGGACGAATTTTCGTCCCGGGATTGTTGGACGGGACGGTTTTTTTTACCGCAGACGAAAAAACCGTCCCGTCCTTCGTCCATACTCTAACATGGGACATAGGACGAGACGCATTTCGTCCCGGAACCGTCCACATCCCGTCCCGAACGCGTCCCTGCACTATAGTTCATTGGTTAGAAAACCCTCCTACTTATATAAGTTCTTGGTGGTCACCCAACAAGCCAAGAACAAATGGAAGACGCCAGAGAAGAGCAGAGCCCAGCAGAGGTTCCCAAGATCTCTTCCTCGCTGTTTCCCCTCTCGATTTCTTCCGATCGTGCTACTGGTGCAGTCGATGGCGCCTCAGAAATCCCTCGGTGGCTCCAAAATCCAAGTTTTATCGGCGGGGGGAAGGAGACGACGGCCTTCCGAGCTTCGTACGATTTGCGCAGTGATGAAGATGGAGAGGAAGAACAGGAAGAGGGTAAGCCTGAAGCGTATGAACTTGTGGGTTCTTCTCCTTCTTCGGATGACCGTCGCTTGGGAATCGCTGGCGAGAAGAAGAGGAAGAAGAAGAAGAGGCGGAGGAGAGAGAGTGAGGAGGGAGGTAGAAGGGATCGTAAATCGAGCAAGGCCAAATTTGGAGCTAGGGCGGCAGCCCAGAGTGGAAAGCTAGTTAAAGATTATTATATTGATACTCGTGGGGATCCAGATAATCTGGAATTCGGATCCCTCTATAGGTTCGACCCTTCTTTCGTGAATTTTTATTTCAACATTTGAACTGCTGCAAGTTTTCTGAGAAAAATTTTTCACATTTGTAATATTTTTAATTGTTTTCTCAAAGTTTTATTGCTTTTCACAGCCAAATGGATGAATGTTTCCATTTACTCGCTTCTTTTCTCATGTCATTTCTTTTGGTATTTAAACGGCTGCAAATTTTCTCAAGAAAACAATTCAAACGCTTGCAACGTCTTTTAATTCTGTTCTCCAAGTTTTTTAGGTTTTCTCAGAGTGAATTTATAGCGCAGGATGAATGTTTCCCGTTACAAGATCTTCAATATTCGGCAGGCTTCTCATTCTCCTCTCAAGTCTCTGTATAAACAACTTCCACAAGACTCATTCCTACACTCTGAGAATGATCTTGACATGTTGGATGACACCTCCAAAACAGTGGCCCGTTACTGTTCAGCAAAATTTTCAGCTTGGGAACGTCAGAAGGGCTTCAAACGTCTGAAAATCATTAGTGCTAAACACTTTGGGGGTCCACCGCCGGAGTTTATACCGTTTGGTGAGCGGAAAGTTTCTCCTGAAAGAGAAGACTCTGAAATGGCTTCCCAAACAGAAGTCGAAGAGTCATGGGAGGATGAGATGCTCAGGCGAACTAGAGAATTTAACAGAAAGACGAGGGAATCTCCTGAGGTGGCAAAATTTTGGATGGAGTTTGCTGATTTCCAGGTACATTTTAACCACTTTGTTTAACCACTTTTGAGATGTGACGTTTTGATAACTGTTCCTCTTTCTTCAAATTTGGGCTGAGGTATTATTTTGTTCTCTCAGGAATATGGCATCTGCCCACCAAATTTGGAATGACTCTAGTTTTGTTTGATTTTGGCGTTCATAGTTTTGATTTCTTTGTGGTAACTCTATTTTTTCTTTAATGACTCAACTCCAATCAAGTTTTTGACTGCCTAGTAATATCTATGAACATAATTAAACTAAACGGTTCCCCACCTTCATGTATGAATAAGAATCTGAAAGACGCAGAATTACTAGAATACCCGTAGGCCTAGTGAGTGATGATGCCCTTTTTGAATTATTATTGGCCTTGATTTGAAATTTTTGTGTACGTGGCAAAACTTAGCATAAAATGAAGAAAATTTCTGGCGAACAACTGATGTAAATTCTACTCTTACTTAGCCTTCACTTGTTTAGCTTAAATAATTTTAGAAGCTTTTGCAGCTTTCGACTCTTATTCCTTTACTATTGTGTAGTGCCTCAAATCTAATCATCATATCTGTTCGATTATGTTGAGTGATCTCTTTTGGGTAAAAATAGGATCAAATCATGAAGAGACAGCCGCAAAAAGCTGCTCGGTTGCAGACACTTGAGAAGAAGATTACTATCCTTGAGAAAGCTGTCGAGTTGAATCCTGAAAATGAAGAACTCCTGCTTTCTCTTCTATGCGCTTATCAGAAGAGAGATAATGGAGACGTTCTCACTGAAAAATGGGTGCAAATACTCTCTCGGCATTCTTCAAGTTATAAACTGTGGATGGAATTCTTACACATGAGGGAATCAGATTTTTCAAGATTTAAGGTGTCTGACATTCGGAGAAGTTATGCGCATGCTATCCAAGCCCTATCGTCTGCGTGCAGCAAGCTCAGTAGGCAGGTTCTTTTTTTCTCCTTTTGATCAGGATTTAATTACCTGGTGAGAAAATTATTTTTGATTAATAATTTTCCGTAAAATATGCTCAGGAAAGTAATTTGAATCATTTTCAAACTTTGCTCAATGGCTTCATTCAGTTTTTGTTTCGTTGATGAGCATATACTCTTTGATCTTTCAGATGATAAATCACAATCTATTTAATTATTCATAAACTTACATTGAAACCATAACTGTCAGTAAATTATGCCGAAGGAACTTGTCTGATCTGTCTCCAATCTTTAATGATTTATTTTAATCTTTCTTTCCTTGATGATCATCTACTTTACATTGATATTTCCAATGTGATATCAGACTTTAATTAATTATCTATTAAGTTGCTTTTTACGAATCATTGTTCTGGAAATATGCTGAAGGAAATAATGCGACTCATCATCAGTACTTAAAATGTTTTGATCCACTCCTTTGTTTGATGGTCATTAACTTTAAATTAACCTTTTGAAGCAGAAATCAGGATTTAATTAAGTGGTGATAAATTTACTTTTGAGAAATCTTTGTTCATAAAATATGCTGAAGGAACTGGTCTGGCCCATTTATACGATCCCGGATCTAGGCTCGTATCGGAGGGACGGTAGAGGACGAGATAAGGTAGAAATTCCCGGGGTAGAGAGGTGAAACGGGAAGGATCAGAGAAGAGGCCAAGCAGAGGGGGTAGGGATTGGCTGAGGTCGAGCCGTCTGAAGATGCGGTGAAGCTGAGACAATCACGAGGACGGGGATTGAGGAGGAAGACGGAGCATGGATATAGAAGAGACGAGGGGAAAGGGAAACCAACTATCACTTAAACCTCAAACATTCAGTCTGCCCTCCTCAAGGGAGGGCTGTGCTATTTAAAGGAAACATAGACGATAATGCCCCCAACGCATCTGGGGAAACCTATCACCCATCTCCAGTCTTGACTCAAGGATTCGATTTCATGTTTCTTTCTTTTATGATTATTTGTTTTACATATATCTTTCGAATGCAAAGTCAGGCTTTAATTATTTGGTGATAAACTTGGTTTTGATAAAAGATTGTCTGTAAAAGAGGCTGAAGGAAAAATGTGACCCATCTCCAGCCTGTACTTAGATGTTCCAATTTGAAATTTTTTCTTTGGTGAATATTTTATTTTTCGTTTAGCTTTCGAATTAAACATCACTCTTTAATTATTTAATGATAAAGTTGCTTTAGATAGATCATTGTCTGTAACGTATGGTGAATCTTTACTCAATATATCAATCTAACCTTTCTTTTTCAATGACCATCCACTTTGCATTGATCTTTTTTAAGCATCTGAAGTTTAACTTCTTTCTCTATTTGCCATTTTTTTAAAAACACCAGATCCGTGAGACTGCTGTTTCTGAGAAAGCCGACCCAAGTCTTCTTCAGCTGGAATTCAGCCTGGTTGATATATTCATCAGCCTCTGCAGATTTGAATGGCAAACTGGGCACCGAGAACTAGCCACAGGCCTATTTCAAGCTGAGATAGAATTCAGCTTGTTCTGCCCTTCACTACTCCTAAGCATGCAGAATAAGCAGCTGCTGTTTGAACACTTCTGGACCGCTGGGTGTGCCAGAGTTGGAGAAGATGAAGCATTAGGTTGGGCTGCATGGTTGGAAAAAGAGGAAGAGAATAAGATGGACGTTGTGGAAGATACGGAGGAAGAGGCTGAAGATGGAGGGTGGTCAGGTTGGTACAAACCAAGTCTGAAGGATGAGGAAATCTCAGCTGAAGGTGGGCCTCATGATGATCTTGAAATGGCGGAATCTCAGGAGGAAGAAGAAGAAGAAGAAAAAGAAGAAGATGTTGAAACTTTGCTTAGGAAGCTCGGCATTGATACTTCTGCTGAGCCCCTGAGTGAAATCAGCAACTCAGAAACGTGGCATAAATGGTCCACGGAAGAATGTTCAAGGGAGTCTGTGCAGTGGATGCCTGTGCACGAAAATTCTGGTGCTTACGTTGTTCTTTTTGCTTTAGTATTGGGAAATTATGGATGTTTTTCTGGAAACCTGAATTTTAACTTTTTCTTCATGAAATATAGGATCTGGGAAAGTTGGGGATGAGCAGCTTTCACGGGTGATACTTTTTGAAGATGTTCGAGAGTACTTGTTTTCCTTATGCACCGAGGAAGCCCGGTTTCGTCTGGTGGTTCGATTCATAGACTTTTATGGTGGCAGAGTTTCTCAATGGTGAGTAAGAAGTAGTGTTGGTAGTCACTTATGACGATGACGCGAAGATGACAATGAAACAGGTCGCATGACAATATCCTGGTTGTCTTCATCATCCTGATTCCTCATCTGCCTCTCGTCCACAGGTGGTGTGGCGATGTCATTATCGTCTCTCATCTGCATGTGGGATAACAATGAAGATTTTGTCTTCTTGTCATCGCCTCTCAGCACTATTCCTGAACCTCAATCAGATAATTCGGGATGATGATGTTATTGACCTGCAACCAGGATTACGATGATAAAATCATCACTTTTCCTCAAGTTCGCAAGAAGAATTTTCAGTATCAATGGTGACTGTTCTTCTAATTCTTCTCACTTTCCTATTAAAGGGCATGTACCAATAGTGCGAGCTGGATTGAAGATACCCTCAGCTTGGGTACAACGCCCACATCTATTTTAAACTTCTTGGGAGACGCTGCTTTGGTGACATCCGTGCCTGATTTTCAATCAAGTCTTTGGAGTTTGAACTTTACTTTGGAGGACGAAGGTGATAAGCTCAGCAGGGCAGAGATGATGAGATTTCTTCGCAATGTCATTATTCAATGTTTGAATTCTTTTCCGCGAAATCATATTCTCGAAGAAGCCTTACTTGTTGCAGAAGAGCAATCTTTGAAGCTGATGAGCAATCGTTCTGAACCTTTGGATACCCCTTCCAGGCCTCTAGCAAAGAAGCTGTTGAAAAATGACCGCCAAGTAAATCCGTTCCTTCCTTTTGCCCATTTTCCATTTTCTCTTATCAGGTTTTGAGTTTTCAGTCTTCTTCAAGCTTCTGGAAAATCATGGCAAGAATATATTTTTTTCTCCTTTGATGCCCCAAACTAGTGTTTGCAGATGATGTTGAGTTTGTCATCTGTGAGTGATGATGATGACGAAAGAATCACCATTGTCATTGTATGGACAGATGAATGATGAGGTAGATGACAACTTTTCATTGGCCCTCGTCATCTGAAAGAGTAAAAAATAGAGAGAATGATGAGACAACAATGACTAGTCATCATCGTGATCTGTCCTTATTGTTGTTGTGCAAACTGTTCCAAAACGAAGGGCAATCCCTGACATGTTCTTAAATACAGGATTTTTTGCTCTGTGGGGTTTATGCAAGGAGAGAAGCTGCCCATGGAAACATAGATCTGGCTCGAAAGGTCTTTGACATGGCGCTGCTGTCATTAAACGGGCTGCCCCCAGACCTTAAAAAAAATGCGCCGTTTCTCTATTTTTGGTACGCAGACATGGAGATGGAGGAGTATATCTCTTCAGGATCAGAGAATTCAAGCAAGAGAGCCGTTCACATTTTGTCGCACCTGGGAAGTGGTTCAAAGTATGAGCCTTTCAAAACTCCAGCCATGAGCCCGCTGCTTCTAAGATGTCGGCAAGGATTCAAAGAACAGATGAGATCCTTGGGTTCTTCATGGGCTCGAGGAGAGGTTGAGAATACTGCAGTTGCTTTGCTTTGCTCCGCTTTGTTGTTTGAGATGTTGACCTCTGGATTGGCTGCAACCAATGAAGTACTGGAAGAAGCCCTTTACATGGTTCTTCCAGAGACGAGAACGCAGAGCCTTCAGATCGAGGCATTGTCTACATACTACATCAGCCTTCTGCAGAGGAATCAACGGCAGCTAAACCTTAACATAGTGTGGAAGATTATTACTCAGGGATTGCAGACCTATCCCCACAACCCTAGGATGTCCTCCGCAATGGTTGATGTTTGTGGTCTCTTCACAGTCCAGCACAAAATCCGTCGCGCCTTTGACGAGATCTGCCGCAGGTCAGTGTCAAACCACTCTTCCCATATCTTTTCAATGACCTTTCTTGTGTTAAAGGAATATCTAAATAATCTGTTAGCCAGCCGTCCTTATTCCATTTATTTCTTGTTTCATGTTTTCCTTCTGTCCTCTATATTTGTATGATGGCCACGTGCTATAAGTGCAAATATGCCCAAACAGTTCTGGGGCGAAGCTGTTATGACAGCAGCACATCTTATTAATAGGATACCTTCAAAAGTAACTAGGAATTGTAGTCCAATTGGTCATATTAAAGACACAACTGGTAGCCATAGTTTTCGGGTGTGTAGAATATGTGCATGTGCAATCTGGAGAACTTGATTCAAGGGCGATAAAGTGTATCTTTGTTGGTTATTCTTGTGATTTTGTGAGCAGGGATACGAGTCAACAACCCCAAGGCTAACAAGCCCTGGGTGACAAGAGGAAGAAGAAACATAGAAACTATTTTACTCACTTAACCTAGACCCACATACCCCTTGTATATGTATAGGGTACTAATGTGGGCTACATAGTAATGGGCCTAAAATAACGGGCCATACACAACATAAAGAAAATACAAGTATATAAATGTAAACAGCATTGGTTGACTGTAGTTAACAATTCCAATATCCATAAAGGATTCAGGTGCTATCACCCTGAATCCAGAAAGTTCCTTCTGCAGACGTCACCTTTTGAAAGCAGGAGATGTACTTTCAAGTCCCAATCAGAAGAATATGAAATTCACCTGAGTGCTCATTGGCAGCGTCCCCACATCCTTGTTCTGCGACATGAGGTCAAATCTGTACAGAATCATATAATTCGGGAGGTCATTCAATCGCCACCAGAGCTGGTGAACACTGACCCTGAAATAGCTTAATCCTCGCAGAGGGTACTGTCAAGTGAGGAAGAAGGAAGATAATGACATAAACTCAAGTGAGTACATGTGTGGGTATATATATACCCTAGGAGAGAGAATGATAAGAGGGCTAATGGGCTTATAGAATAGGGCCCATTAGCCCATGAGTATTAGTATCTCACTAACACCCCCCCGCAAGCGAATTGTGGATGTCATCCATGCCGAGCTTGGACACTGCACGCTGAAGGAGAGGTCGAGAGAGTCCCTTGGTGAGGACATCAGCAGCTTGCTCAGCGGATGGAACAAATTCCAGGTCAAAGATGCCCTCGTCCATGCGCTCCTTGAAGAAGTAGCGGTGGAGTTCCATATGCTTGATCCGGCCCTGTTGACCAGGGTTCTTTGCCAAAGCGATTGCCGACTTGTTGTCGCAGTAGAAGTGGATCGGGCCTGAATACTCCACACGGAGTTCATGGAGGATCCCGTATATCCACTGGCCTTCAAAGGCCCCATCGGCAAGTGCTCGGTATTCGGCTTCAGCACTGGAGCGGGACACTTTGTCCTGTTTGCTGCTCTTCCAACTGACAAGACTGCCGAAGACAAAGGTACAGTACCCCGTGGTGGAACGACAGTCCACAACTGAGCCTGCAAAATCCGCATCAGTGTACACCTTTACGGTCCGCTCCATACTCCGAGGAAAGAGTAAGCCTTTCCCGGGGCAGCCCTTTAGGTACGCGAGTACACGATTGGCAGCCTGACGATGGATCTCCCACGGAGAGTGCATGAACTGACTTAGGAGATTGATGGCGAAGCTGATATCGGGCCGGGTATGGGTCAAGTACAGTAGTTTCCCCACCACCTGCTGGTATTGATAGGCATTCACTGGTGCTGGGTCCTCCCCCTTACCCAACTTGACGTTAGGGTCAATGGGAGTACTCACCGGCGCACACTCGGTCATGCCGGTCAAGGCCAGTAGGTCGACGGCATACTTCTGCTGCGACACAAAGATCCCTCGGGGGGAATAGGCCACCTCAAGGCCGAGGAAGTAACGAAGAGGCCCGAGGGCCTTGATTTCGAACTCCTTGGCCAACGCAGAGCTAAGGCGGCTGGCCTCGGCAGAGTCAGACCCCGTAATGAGAATGTCGTCGATGTACACGGCCAAGATGGAGACACCAGCAGGGCTGTGACGGAGGAATAGGGAGGCATCCCCATTGCTCTGAGTGTAGCCCTCGGCCTTCATGACCGAAGAGAACCGACCGAACCACATCCGCGGCGACTGTTTCAGTCCATAAAGAGACTTCCGCAGTCGGCAGACGGAGCCCGGAGGACCAAGAGTATACCCGGGAGGTTGCTGCATGTACACCTCCTCCGTCAAGTCACTGTGGAGAAAGGCATTCTTCACATCAAACTGCCGGATTGGCCAGCTGGAGTGAGCCGCAAGTGCCAAAAGAGAAGACGGACTGTTTCCATCTTTGCCACAGGAGAGAACGTCTCGAAGTAGTCCACGCCATAAGGCTGAGTGAACCCCCGAGCCACAAGTCGAGACTTGAGGCGTTCGAGAGTACCATCTGCATGATGCTTCTTGGCATGGATCCACTTGCAATCCACCGCCCGCTTGCCAGGAGGAAGGGGAACGACATCCCAAGTGTGGTTCTTGAGCAAGGACTGCATCTCCTCATCCATCGCCGCTTTCCAATGAGGAGAACCAAGAGCATCGGAGAGGCGACGTGGAAGTGGATCCGACGAGATGTGAGAAAGGAAGGACCGGTAGGTAGGACTCAGCCGGTCGAAGGAGAGGTAGTGAGATAAGGGGTAGAGGGGTGTGCGAGTGCACTGACGAACCCCTTTCCGAAGGGCGATTGGCCATCCCAACTGAGCATCGTCATCAGTAGGTGAGGGAGAGTCATCGTTCGACGGAGGAGCGGAAGCAAAAGTGGGAGAAGAGTGTAGCTCCCCGGGGGTAGAGAGAGGCTCCCCGGGGGAAGGAGGTGCACTAGGAGAAGGATACGGTGCACCGGGGGGAGAGGTGGTAGGAGGCAAGGGAGAAGGTGAAGGTGAAGGTGAAGGGAGCTCACACGACCTCTCAGGGGAAGGCACGGGAGAGGCAGACGGGGTGGGGGCGGGAGACGGCGACGGTGGGGTAAGGGGTCCCACAAATGGGTAGGGTTCCAAGGAAGGAGTCGACGAAGCCTCATCTAGCAGAAGGCGTGACGAGGTAGAGTCACCGAAATATGGCTCATGCTCGGCAAAGGTGACATTTGCTGAGATGAAGAACCGCCGAGACGGAGGGTGATAGCAACGATAACCTTTCTGGAGAGACGCGTACCCGACAAAGACGCACCGAAGAGCTCTAGCATCGAGCTTCGTGCGAGAGGGAGCCGTGTCGTGGACGTACGCCGTGTACCCAAAGATGCGAGGTAGAAGTCCAGTCCGCAGCGAGAGGTGGGGAAAAGCCGTGTCCAGGCGATCCAGGGGGCTGACAAACCCGAGGGGCTGGGAGGGAAGGCGGTTTACGAGATGTGTACTCGTTAAGACCGCCTCACCCCTATAAGCCCACGGAACAGAATAGTTCAGCAGAAGGGTCCGGGCGGTCGACGTGACATACCTGATCCGACGTTCGGCCATACCACTCTGTTCAGGGGTCGCCACACAGGAGGACTCGTGGAGAATCCCATGATCAGCAAAATACTTGGCCAACTCAGCGTTGACGATGTTCCGTGCGTTATCGGAGCGAAAGCGCTGGATACCCCTGTCAAACTGAGTGCGAACCATGGTGCAGAAGTGACGGATTGTCGGTGCGACCTTAGACTTGGCGGTCAACAAGTATACCCATGTGTAGCGGGTGGCCTCGTCAACAAAGATCTGAAAGTAGCGGTGGCCCTTGAGACTGGCCTGCGGGGCGGGTCCCCAAACATCACTGTGGATGCGAAACAAGGGAGTCGATGAGTGCGAGGTGGACGGAGAGAAAGATGAACGACGGTGCTTGGCCAGCTGACAGGCTTCGCACACAATAGTCTGAAGGTCCAAGCCAGTACACATCGAAGGAAATAGGCGCTGTAAAACAGAAAATGGTGGGTGACCCAGCCGTTGGTGAGCCAACTGGAGACGTCCCATGCGCTGCGCATCGGCCGGTCGGAGGTGGCAGGGAAGCAGAAAGCACCGAGAGCGACCCCCATCCTCCAACAACAGCAGCCCGTTCTCCCGCCTAATCGGTGTAGTCCGGCCCACCTTGTCAGACATAAACATCCCGTCAGGTTGGAGGTGAAATGAACATGAGAGACTGTCAACCAAACGCTGAGGGGACATAAGGATGGCTCGCAGGGCTGGGACATGGAGAACGTTGCTGACCACTCCGAGGCCATCGACAAAAACTGCCCCAATACCGGCCACACGCAACCGTCCACCACCTGCGGTGAGGACTGTACGGTTCCCACTATGCCTTTCGTAGGATACAAACCGGTCATTGAACGGGGTCATGTGTTCAGTTGCCCCCGAATCAAGAACCCAGCTCGTATCCGATAAGAGAGGCGAGTGGAGAGCCGTGTGACCACAATACCACTGATCAGACGGAGAGAAAGGAGACACACCAAATCCTCCGAAGTGTGCCATGGACTGAGTCGGAGTCTACATGGTAGCCACTTGGTCGCGGAGACGGACCAAATCAGCCTGGAGCTGCTCTAAAGTCGCAGGGCTGGTAGAGGTGGTAGAAGAGGAGGCGACCATAGCTTTCCCTTCGGTGGCCTCCTTCTTCCGGTTGTCGTACTGATGCTTCTTGCACCACTTGCGAAGATGTTCAGGCTTGTTGCAGTAGGAGCAAACTAGCCCGGAGGATGCCGTCTCTGCGGTTGGAGCAGGGGCTGGAGAAGGAGGCCGGGTGAGAAGGGCGGTCGAGTCACGAGCCATCTCCCGGGAGAGAGTGCCAAGAATCTGAAAGTGGCTCTCCTCTTCCTGGAGTTCCTTCACCAAGTCGTCAATTGTGGGAAGGCCTTCCTTGCGGTGTAGAGCACGGCGACGAGTGTCATCGTACTCCTTGTTGAGACCATGGAGGAACCCCAAGAGTCGTAGGCGAAGTGTGTTCTGGAATGACTTGCACGTCGGATCATCCGTCGGCAAGTAGTAGTCTACCTCGTCCCACAACTTCTTGTGTTCCAACGCATAGTCCGAGATGGACATTGCGCCCTGGCAAAGGTTGCTGGCTTTGGCTACTAGCATAAAGAGGCGCCAGTTATCCCCTTCTCGTCCGCAAAAGGTGTTAGCCTGGTCCCAAAAGCCTTTCACAGTGGAGCAGCGAGGGAACCGTTCACGGAACGAGGGTGCCAGGGATGTCGTGTAGAGCCAGCCGAGTACAAAATGTTCTTCGGCTTCCCACGCAGCATAGTGTGGATGAGTCGGTGGGAGAGGAGCTTGCGTACAGTGCTTGAACAATTGGCGAGCTTTGAGAGTGGTCTCGACAAAATGACGCCACTGTTGCAAGTTCGGGCCCTGAAGACACGCCGAGTCGGGAACCAAAGGCAGGGAATGAGTAACCTTGTGTGACAAGGGTTCTCTCTGAAAGTCTGCATCTATGAAGCCCTCGGCGGTGACGACCGGTTGACGAGTCTGGCCCGTGGAGTAAAGTTCCTCTGACATTGGAACTGCGGCGGTGGCTGCGGCGGCGGCTGCAGCTGCTGCTGTGGCTGCGGCTGCGGCTGCGGCTGCGGGCTGCGGCTGCGGCTACGGTTAGTGCTGCGGCTGCGGCTGCGGCTGCGGCTGTGGCTGCGGCTGCGGCGGCGGTGGCGGCTGCGGCTGTGACTGCGGCTGTGGGCTGCGGCTGCAGCTGTGGCTGCGGCTACGGCTAGTGCTTCGGCGGCAGCTGCGGCTGCGGGCGGCTGCGGTTGCCGCTGCGGCTGCGCTGCGGCTGCGGCTGCGGCTGTCGCGGCGGCGGCTGCGGCTGTGGCTGTGCGCGCGGCGGCGGCTGCGGCTGTGCGCGCGGCTGCGGCTGTGGCTGTGTGTGCGGTTGTGGCTGCGGCTGGGCGTGCAGCTGCGGCTGCGTATGCGGCTGCAGGGGTTTCTCCGGAAGCTCCGCGGGCTGGCTACAGCTCGCGCTGTGGCGGATCCATCGGTCACGCTCCGGGTTCACTAAACAACGAGAGGGTGACGTCAAACCCTAGATGTTAAACCCTAGATGGAAGAGCTCTGGAGCTCTGATACCATGTCTAAGTGAGGAAGAAGGAAGATAATGACATAAACTCAAGTGAGTACATGTGTGGGTATATATATACCCTAGGAGAGAGAATGATAAGAGGGCTAATGGGCTTATAGAATAGGTCCCATTAGCCCATGAGTATTAGTATCTCACTAACAGGTACTGTCACAGATTGACCAACCTAGATGGAGTTCATGGTAAGAAGAGCACGCACCAACCAGGGGCACACTTGATGGGACAGGAATGGGAGATTACAAGCCAGAAAATTCTACAATGGTTGGGAATGTCGAATTGGGAGAAGGCGACAATGACTCCTCAGTAGGAAAAAGGCTCCTTTCAGAGACTCATAGGGAATTTGATTTATCTTAATCATAGTCTCCCAAGTAAATCATTTGCCGTAAGTACACTGAGTCAGTTCATGAGTGATCCCTATGACATTCATCTCCAGGCAACATATCGTATCTTGTCTTACCTGAAGATAACTGTTGGAGAAGGCATCTTGTTTACCCATGAAGGTGGGTTGTCAGTTGAAATATATTTGGATGCTGATAGGCGATCCACATCAGGGTACTTGTGTTCATAGGTGGCATTCTGGTCACCTGGAGGAGTAAGAAACAAGAGGTGGTGGCTCGCTCATGTGCAGAGGCAGAATTATGTGCTTTGGTTTATGGGATCTGTGAAGGTCTGTGGATAAGAGGAATACTAGAAGATTTGAAGTTGTTCCAGCCTCAACCGATATGAATCTCTACTGCGACACCCAGTCTGCTATTGCAATTGCTAATACTCCTGTCCAACATGACCTCACCCAATATATTGAAACTGATCGCCACCTCATCAATGAAAAGATTAATGGAGGGCTCATTCTTCGCACGTTATCTTTTGGAGCAGACAGCTGATTTGTTCACAAAAGCCCTATGTGGTCCTCTGTTCCAGCGGCTGGTGTCCAGGCTTGGTATGATCAATATCCATACCCAGCTTGAGGAGGCATGTTACCCAGCCGTCTGACTCCGTTTATTTCTTGTTTCCTGTTTTCTTCCGTCCTTTCTATTTGTTTATGGGCCATGTGCTACAAATGGACCCAGGTGAAAGGCTTTAAGGGTAAGTGTTACAAACCTCCCAAAGAATTATGAGAAACGCCCAGAAAAGAAAGACAGGTGCCCGTTCACCCCTAGAGAGGGAGATTGGGCGAGAAAAGTCTTATATAAATAAATCCCTGCCCTCAAGAAAGGGATTACGGCTTTGCTTTTGGAAGTTCAAGAAGCCAGGTTGGGGGAGAGATCCTCTGCCCAGAAGGGGGGAATGGCTGATGCGGCTGAGTTCCCTCTCTACAATCCTAATTTCTCTCTATTCTATTTCCTCTCTCATCTTCTTGGTTCTTCGTCCTGGTATTCTGCATATCCAATCGTCGGCATTATCTGATCAGAGCGTATTATACGTGTTTTTCTTCAATTCTTGTTGAGAATCTACCTCGGGCCTATATCAGTAAGTTACCTATTCTCTCGCGTGAGAGAATAAGTGACTTCAGATTGATTGGTTCAGCCCACTTAACTGTATCGGCTGTGATTTAAACCAGCTACATTGAGAAATCCAACATGTCAAGTTTCCATTCGTAAATGTTAGCTTCATGAGAGAGAGAGACACACACACACAAGGAGACTCAGGAAATGCTGGCGGATGAGCTGCGTAGGAAGGACAAATTTCAGCATAATCTAATCCCTGAAATACTTTTGTGATCTGCAGGAATCCTTCTGTGGTTGCGTTCCTCTTTGCAATGTCATATGAACTGCGACGGGGCGGCTCAGAGCACCGAATTCGGGGCTTATTTGAGAGGGCTTTGTCTGAAGAGAGGTTGCGGAGGTCAGTCCTTCTATGGCGTTGCTACCTGGCGTACGAGGCATCCACTGTTCAAAACTTCAGCGCGGCGAGGCGAGTCTTCTACAGATCCATCCATGCATGCCCTTGGTATGTACGTCTCTTGTGGAAGTTTCTAGAACCTGCACATCAGGGTTTGTCTTTCAATATATGTCCGATATCTGGTATGGAACAATCCAATATCAAATATTGGGGGAAAATCAAGCAAGTTTAAGATGATGAATATCGGATATTTACACGTATCAGATATAGTGACCGATGCCAAAGGGGTTAGGAAGGTGCCAGATGACAGTATCGGATGTTGGATTCCGTATCTGTAATGAGTATCCTTATCTGGATCTCAGATATTGATATCTAAATGTCAGATTCTTCTATCTGGTTATCACGTTCTTTTGCAAAGAAACTATCCCATTTATATTGTTTTGTTTGTAACCAATATTGAATTATAAACTTCTCACGAATGCACAATAGTCACCTTTTTGATGTCCTAGGTCAATGGGCTGTATAGTTTACTAAATTTCACATTATACCAAATATGATGCGAGAGAAATACTAAAAAATATATTTCGCATTATAATTTTTAATTGGATATCTGAAAAAATCAATATCCACAAACTAATATCCAATATCATCATCCAACCCCTCAGACGAAGGCAGATATCAGTACCGAAGCAACCGATATCTGAAATCTTCATCTGTTATCTGGATATTGGTCTAGACAGATCAAATTTCTCCCTTCTGATTTGTAGGCCTTACGGAATTTGAATTCTTTTTTTCCACTCTTTCTTGCGGTATTCAGGTCGAAAGCACTCTGGCTAGACGGATTCCAGAAACTGAGCAGAGTTCTTACTCCAAAGGAGCTCGGAGATCTGCAAGAGGTGATGCGTGACAAGGAGCTGAATCTGCGCACTGATATCTACGAGATCTTGTTGCAGGACGAGATCTAAAGGCTGACCGGAGTTCTTATACACTCCACAAGTGCGTGCATTGGAAATGAACCGTGAAATCTGAAACTGGGTAGCACCAAGAAAGCACCAAAATAGTACTAACACCTTCAAGAATCAGCAAACGTAATCATCTCAAAGAGATATGTGACGTAGGAGACGAACAAGACGAAGATGAACGGTTTCTTTGGCATCAATAGAGAGCATTGGGCGTCTCTTTGTCATCTCTTTAGCTGGGAGGTGAGATTAGGCGTCTCTTTGGCATCGATAGAGAGCATGAAACTTTAAGAATGGCAGGAAGCTGTCAGAATTCCGTGTTCAAGATTCTTACTTCTCCACTGTAAACCACAGAAACAAGGAATTATCGGTTAGATGATCTTCCCATCTGCATTTGTTCTTCCGCATTGTCGTCTATCATCGATTGAAGATCACTGCAACTCGCTCCTACAAAATTACAGAGATCCCAAAACTGGGGTTCTTCGTCTGAATCGTCAAGCTTCGTTCTATTATCGATAGAAAGCATAAAACGGTAAGAACAGAACGAAGCTGTCAGAATTCCGTGTTGAAGATTCTTAATTCTCCATTGTAAACTACAGAAACAAGGAATTATCGGTTAGATGATCGTCTAATCTGCATGTGCTCTTCCGCATCGTCGTCTACAAAGTTACAGAGAACCCAAAATATCTGAATTCCACCTCTAATATAATCCATAGAAACAAGGAAGCATAGGTTAGATGATCGTATAATCTGCATGTGTTCTTCCGCATCGTTGTCTACAGAGTTACAGAGAACCCAAAATATCTGAATCGTCCACCTTCGTTCTACTATCCATAGAAAGCATGAAACTCTAAGAACAGAACGAAGCTGTCAGAATTCCACCTCTAATACAAACCACAGAAACAAGGAATTATCGGTTAGATGATCGTCTATTCTGCCTGTGTTCTTCCCCATCGTCGTCTACAAAATTACAGAGAACCCAAAATGTCTGAATCGTCAACCTTCGTTCTATTATCCATAGAAAGCATGAAACTGTAAGAACAGAACGAAGCTGTCAGAATTCCACCTCTAATATAAACCACAAACACAAGGAATTATAGGTTAGATGATCGTATAATCTGCATGCGTTCTTCCGCGTCGTCGTCTACAAAGTTATAGAGAACCCAAAATGTCTGAACCGTCAACCTTCGTCCTATTATCCATAGAAAGCATGAAACTGTTAGAACAGAACGAAGCTGTCAGAATTCCGTGTTCAAGATTCTTACATCTCTATTATAAACCACAGAAACAAGGAATTATCGGTTAGAAAATCGTATAATCTGCATGCGTTCTTCCGCGTCGTCGTCTACAGAATTACAGAGACCCCAAAATTGTCAAGCTTCGTAGAGCATGCCGACCTCCATCCGCTGGCGTAGAGGAACGCCTCTGGTGGGAAGACCAGACCGGCAATTGCTACGCAAGAACTCGTAGAACCCAAGCATAACCCTGTCGTAAAGGCTGGTCCCCTTCCCGACGTAGAACCTCGTCTTCCCGCGGACATGCACGACGCCGGCCGACCGCGCCGCGTCGACCGTGGCCGCCTCCGCCGGCGCCAGCCCGTTCGTGAGCTCGTCCATGACCCGCGCCACCAGCTCGCCCCCCTCGAGCCCCTGGTCCGCGTACCCGAACTGCACGGCGCAGCTGAAGGTCCCCCGCGGCCCGAGCGGGCGCACCGCCACCCTCTCCCTCTCCGCCACCTTCGCCACCAGCGAGTACCGCAGAGTGGTAAAGACGGTGACTTCGTGCAGAGACCTCGCGTTCTTTATGTAGTGTCCCAGCACGGGGGTGAGCCCGTCTTGGATGTTGCTGTAGAAGAAGCAGACCCCGGGAACGCGCTGTCTATGCGGTTCCGATAGCAGCAACGCCAAGTCCTCTGCCGTTATCTTGTTCCGGGTCTCGTACTGCATCTTCTTCTTCCTCCCCGTGTACCACCCGAACATGACAAAAGCGAGAATAATCGATATCGTGAAGGGCAGCCACCCCCCCTCTGGGATCTTGGTCAGCACCGCGCTCACGTACGCGCCCTCCAGCGCCGAGAACGCGCCCAGGTAGAGCGCCGCGAGCGGTAGCGGCGTTCTCCACACTATCACCATCACCAATGTCAGCAGTATCGTCGTTATCACCATCACCATTATCACCACCACCCCTGAAAGAAAACCCCGCTTCAGTCTCTCTCCCTTTTTCCGTATAGTTTAACGTCGTGGAGTGAGTACCGAAGGCGTTGCCGATGTCCGGGCCGTCTCCGAAGACGAGGATTATGGCGATGGAGAGGAACATGAGGAGATAGTTTATCTCCGGGGGGTAGACTTCGCCTTCTTTGTTCGGCGAGGTGTGCACTACCTTCACTCTGGGGAAGTAGTCCAGAGAGACGGACTGTTTGATTACGGAGAAGGTGGCGGAGATGAGCGACTGGCTGGCTACCACGGCGGCGAGCGTCGCCACCAAGAACACCGGCCAGTAAACTGCCGAAGGCACGAACTTGTAGAACCCCTCGCTGTGGTCGCCCGGATGGTGTATCAGATACGCCGTCTGCCCGGCGTAGGTCAGCACCAGTGAAGGATATTTCGCGAAGAGAAACGCCATCTGCGGACACCAACCATGATGATAATGACGATAATCATGATAATGTCGATAATGATTATAATGGTGATAATGATGATAATGATGATAATGATAATAATGATGATAATGATGATAATGGATGATAATGGTGATAATGATTATAATGATTATAATGATGATAATGATGATAATGATGATAATGGATGATAATGGTGATAATGATTATAATGATTATAATGATTCTAATGATGATAATGGATGATAATGGATGATAATGATGATAATGGATGATAATGATTATAATGATGATAATGGATAATAATGATAATAATGATGATAATGATTATAATGATTATAATGATTATAATGATGATAATGGACGATAATGATGATAATGGATGATAATGATGAAGGGATGACGACCCACCTGGATGGATCGCTTGTTGAAGTGACCCAGATCCGCGAACATGGCCTCCGCGCCTGAGATTGAAGTA